>NC_080457.1:2529310-2842288 GCF_028018845.1 Melospiza georgiana | reverse complement strand
CCAAAATGTCTGAGGGTGACCATGAAGTTGGCACAAACAGGGACGAAGGGCTGCCCTTGGAAGGGAGAAGCCAGAGTTCACAAATGCATCCCCAGTGCTGGAATTCTGGGAGCTGTGGTCATCTAAGATCCTCATGTCTGCACTTCCTGATCCCCACGGAAAGGGAGTATTCAGCTGTTTCTTCTCAAATTTTACATCTTGAAGTTCTAATTTGTAGCTCAAATAAAAATGAGATAAAAGATAATTTGGTCACTCCATCAACAAGGGGGTACATTCCTACATCAGGATGAGGCTGAAAGGGTTAAAGTAAATGAAAAAAGTGTGGGAAAGACCCAGCCCTGCCTCAGCTTCTACACCATCATCATCAGGTTCCTGACAGCCAAGGTGCAGCAAAGTTTGAGATCCATTAGAGGGCCTGTAATTATTTATAGGGATGAAAAAACATCATCCCACACCGTGAAAATCAGGTGGCACAGCCAACAAATGCACTGAGCTTTGGCACAAGGGCTCTGGAAACCCAAAGTGATTTATGGTGAGGCTCAGTGGTGCCACAGTGGGGACCTGGCTCTGGCAGCAGCAGGGAAAGGACTCCTGGTGTGGACAGGAGTATTGGAATACTGCTCCCAATATTCCCAGTTAGATTGTGCCTGGGCCGGTCTGACCCTCGCTGCTGGGCCAAAGGCAGCAACTGCGGTGTATCACCCCAGAGATACCTTGGCTTGCTGGAGATTGCAGCTGGGCACTGAACAAGTCCAGGCTTGTTGGGAACCCCGTTTACCTCAGGAGGATAGCTTCAGGCGATGGTGAAGAGAAAAAGGAGATGGATTCTGCTGGAGGGTTTAATGTCCAGAGGTTCATTCCATGGTTACAGAGGTCTGAACGTGAGCAACTGCTCCAACAGAATCCCGGCCGCATGGTCTGATCACCTTTTTAAGCTCAGGGACAGGGGAGGGGAGGTACAGGTGAGCCACCAACCAGGTGGGAGGGGCAGGGTCTCAGGGGAAGATGACACCCAGTCAGGCCAATGACCTCTGGGCATGGGGGCATCCTTTGAACTTGACCAACCACAGTACGCCTTGCTGGAATGTTCAGCCTGATAGACAGGACTCACTCAGCAGGGGGGCAAGGGGGAAGGGAGAGAGGTACAGGCACACCTGGGGAAGTGACCTGGAAGGCCAAAGTGGGACATTACAGCACACCACAACAACAGCCAAGGTGCAGCAAAGTTTGAGATCCATTAGAGCGCCTGTAATTATTTATAGGGATGAATAAACATCATCCCACACCGTGAAAATCAGATGGCACAGCCAACAAATGCACTGAGCTTTGGCACAAGGGCTCTGGAAACCCAAAGTGATTTATGGTGAGGCTCAGTGGTGCCACAGTGGGGACCTGGCTCTGGCAGCAGCAGGGAAAGGACTCCTGGTGTGGACAGGAGGGATCTGCTGCTGCTGTTCCATCATCTCCAGACCCAGGAGTAGCTCACCCTGGGATTCCTCCCTGGCAGCTGCTGGCCCTGGAGCCTCCTGCAGGCACGGAGGGGTTTGGAGCAGCTCTGCCCCCATTTCTGCATCCTCCAACCTCTGCCAGGGGCAGCACGGGGAGCAATCCCACCTCTGCATCCTGGCACCAATTCTGTGTTTTTATGGAAAAGCAGCGAGCAGGCAGCTGCCCCTGAGTGCCTGCTGGAGCACAGGGCTCCGGGCCAGAGCAGCTCCCTCCCAAAGCTCAGTTAGCAGTTTTGGGAAGTGCTTTGAGAACCTCTGCGAAGTGTCCTGGAGGAGGGCAAAATGTGATTATATAACGTGTCTAGACAGCGAATTCCTCGGGGCGGGCAGCAGGAGGCTTTTCCATCTCCTCTCCTGTGTCAGCACTGTGTGGCCCCGCTGAAAGGTTCTGGGAGCTGCTAAAATATTTAACAACGATGACAGCGACAGCCCAGCTCCGACTTCTGCGCTTAAAATTGTTGATCTTAGCACAAGGCTGAGCACAGGCGCCTTTGCCTGGCGGCACCTCTGCGATGACAGAGGAGCCAGGAGCGTCTCCGGCCGTCCCCTCCCTCCATCCCGCCCCTCGCTCTGCCTCTCCCTCCTGGAGCAGCCGGGCATGGCCGAGGTTCTGTCCCTGGGTCGGAGCAGGGGCTGTGTCATCGGCACAGAACAGCGTGTCACCTCCCTGGGGATGTCACCTCCCTGGGGATGTCACATCCTTGGGGATGTCACCTCCTTGGGGATGTCACCTCCTTGGGGATGTCACCTCCCTGGGGATGTCACATCCTTGGGGATGTCACCACCCTGGGGATGTCACCTCCCTGGGAATGTCACCTCCTTGGGGATGTCACCTCCTTGGGAATGTCACCTCCCTGGGGATGTCACCACCCTGCAGGGTCGGGCTGCCTGTGCCACTCAGGGTGCGGGTCTGGCACTTGTCCCCCCATTCTCCGGGGCGCTGGTCACACACAGCATCTCAGCACCCTGAAATTCAGGTGTCCTCCCCACAGCCCCGCGGTGTCACCCTCCTCTGTGACACACACCTCAGCGAGCCCCCAAACCGCCCGGAAAGAGCCTGGAGAGCTGCTCTGTGCCACCATCCCAGCCTGGGGCAGCCGTGAGCGAGGGGTGCGCGACGGGAGGGTGGCCCCGAGGCGCTGGGGATGCTGTGGGATGCAGAACTGGGATGCAGCCCCGGGATGCAGCTGCAGGATTCAGGCCCGGGATGCAGCCCCGGGATGCAGCTGAGGGATGCAGCTATGGGAATCAGCACCGGGATGCAGCTGAGGGATGTAGCACGGGGATGCAGCACCAGAATTCAGCCCCGGGATGCAGAACTGGGATACAGCTGCAGGATGCAGCCCCGGGATGCAGCTGCAGGATTCAGCCCCGAGATGCAGCCCCGAGATGCAACACCGGGATGCAGCCCCGGGATGCAGCTGCAGGATGCAGCACCGGGATTCGGCCCCGGGATGCAGCACCGGGATTCAGCCCCGGGATGCAGCCCCGGGACGCAGCTGTGGGCTGTAGATGCGGGATGTGCCGCCGCCGCCGCCGTTCCCCTCCCACTCCGTGCGGCGCCCAGTGGGGGCTGGACCGCGGCGGCGCGCGCGCTGCCTTCATCCCCCCCCCTCCCTTCCTCCTCCTCCTCCTCTTCCTCCTCCTCCTCCTCCTCCTGGAGCGCGCTCGCACGCCGTGAGCGGGGAGCCGGCGGGAGGATGCTGCAGACGGCGGCGGAGCCGGGCGGCTGGGCAGGTACGGGCGGCTGCGGGCACCGGGAGTTGCGGGCTCGGGAAAGTTGTGGGAGGCGGCGGGGGATGCGCTGGAAAGGCCCCGGGATTCGGGCTCGGGGCCGGGTGTTCGATCTGCTCCCCGCGCTCCATCCCGGCGGTAACGGGACACGGGACAGGGGGCGGCGGGAGCCCGGCCCGGAGGGGTCAGGGGAGACGGGAACTTCTGGAGCGGAACTTCAGCGAGGTTCCCTCTCCGAGCGGGACCCGGTAACCCGGGCTGGTCCGGTAACGCCGGTACTGTGGGGTGTGAGCGGCAGCGGGCTCTGCCGCAGCGCCTGGGCACGGGCACGGGCACGGGCATGGGCATGGGCACGGGCATGGGCACGGGCAGCGCTGGCCCAGGAGGTGCCGGGGGTGCTGCCCAGGTGGGGCAGGGGCGGTGGAGCCGCGCTTGGCCCCTCCGGGCCCGGCCGTGCTGTCACCGTGCACAGCACACCCAGAGCCGTGCCCTGCTGGGATCCGGGCTGGGAACGGAGCCGAGGCTCTGGCTGCACTCTTGGCTCTCACGGAAAGACCTTCAGAGAGCCGTACAAAAGCTCTTTCTGTCGGCCGTGTCTCCGGGTGGGAGCAGCGCGGTGCCCTGCTCCAGGAATGTGGAGGCAGAAGCGGATCGAGGCTCTCCCCCGGCCCTTTCCAGCAGACTTTGCTAACTCGGAGCAGCGCTGAGTTCTGCTGGAAGCTTTTACGGAGTTTGCACCGGGGTGGGCAGGGCTGGGGCTTGCTCTGCCCCAGGGCAAAGCCCGCGGATCCCGCACAGGGACGTGCCCGTGCCTGCCCTTGGCAGCGCCGCTCCTGCTGGGTGGGCGGGTGGCAAAACAACAGCTTGGCACAAGATTTGTTTGCAGAGCAAAATTCGAAAGTGCTGCCTAAACAGAGGAGATGGCTCTGTGTGAAGGGTGAGGGGTCGAGAGCCTGGCATTGCACTCTTGGGGCTTCCAGGTTGGTTCAGCCTTGCTGCTGGAGCTGCCCCTGCAGCTGGATGTGTGTCTGTGTGTCCCACGAAGTGTGGCAGCACTTTTGCCCTACAGGAATGAATTTCGGGTGAAAATGTGAGGCGGGAGCTGGCCCTGCCCTGCTCAGCACATTGGTTTCACCCCCTGCTCACCTGGGATGTCTGAGTGGGGAGTGGAGATGTTTGTGTCTGCAAATAGCACCACAGGGCAGCGTGTGTGACAGCCTGCAGATAAATGAGGCTCTGTCCCCGCTGCCAGCCTGGCTGGGAGTTCCTTCAGCCACCACCACCATCCAAATCCACCACCACTGACTTTTTTTTGAAGTGACTGCAGGTGTTTTTCCAGCCCAGTGGCTTTGCTGAATGTCACTTGTGTGGGAGGGCTCCGTGGGGATGGAGGAGCTGTGCTGGTCCCTTGGTAGCTGCCAGTGTGATTGTGCCAGCCAGAAGCTCTCGTGGCCTGTGCAGAGTTCAGGGCAGGGTGAGGATGCCGTGCCCTGTGGATTTCGTGCTGGCTCTGTAATCTGCCACGTGCTGGGGAAAGGCTGCTGTGCCCCTGGATGTGGCTGTGCCTGCGAGTGCTCAGAGCAGGATCTGCGTGAGCAGGGCTCTGACGTCACGCCAGGCTGTGCCTTCCTGCTGTGAGCCTTGTGCACCAACATCCCTGGGCTGGCATGCCCGGGCTGGCATCCCTGGGCATCCCTGAGCACCCCTGGGCATCCCTGAGCACCCCTGGGCTGGCATTCCTGGGCTAGCATTCCCGGGCTGGCATCCCTGGGCATCCCTGAGCATCTCTGGGCTGGCATTCCTGGGCTGGCATTCCCGGGCTGGCATCCCTGAGCACCCCTGGGCATCCCTGGGCTGGCATTCCTGGGCTGGCATTCCCGGGCTGGCATCCCTGAGCATCCCTGGGCATCCCTGAGCATCCCTGGGCTGACATCCCTAGGCTGGCATCCCTGAGCATTCCTGGGCATCCCTGGGCATCCCTGGGCTGGCACTCCCGGGCTGGCATCCCTGAACATCCCTGAGCATTCCTGGGCATCCCTGAGCACCCCTGGGCTGGCATCCCTGGGCTGGCATTCCTGGGCTGGCATCCCTGAGCATCCCTGGGCATCCCTGAGCATCCCTGAGCTGGCATTCCTGGGCTGGCATCCCTGAACATCCCTGGGCTGGCATTCCTGGGCTGGCATCCCTGGGCTGGCATCCCTGAGCATCCCTGGGCTGGCATTCCTGGGCTGGCATTCCTGAGCACCCCTGGGCTGGCATTCCTGAGCATCCCTGAGCATTCCTGGGCTGGCATTCCTGGGCTGGCATTCCTGGGCTGGCATCCCTGAATTCCCATTTCTGAGCTCCCATCCCTGAATTCCCATCCCTGAGCCCCCATCCCTGAGCCCCCACTCCTGAATTCCCATCCCTGAATTCCCATCCCTGAATTCCCATCCCTGAGCCCCCACCCCTGAATTCCCATTTCTGAGCTCCCACCCTCCTTGCCTGGGGCTCCAGAGCAGCTGCTCTCTCTCACTGCCCAGGTGCTGCTCAGCTCTGACAGAGCAGCAGCCTCTGCATGGACAATTTGGGGGGCTGTTTAACAGCACCAGAATTTACAAACATTTGTGGGAGCTGTTGGCTCCCTGGCCTCAGGGCTTGGACCCCAGTGCTGGGCTGTGGAGGGGCTGCATGTCCTGGCCATGCTGGGTGAGGGCTGGGGTCTGGCTGCTCAGGTGAGGAGGTTCCATTGTCCTGGGTGCCATGCCATGCCATGCCATGCCATGCCATGCCATGCCATGCCATGCCATGCCATGCCATGCCATGCCATGCCATGCCATGCCATGCCATGCCATGCCATGCCATCCATCCCATCCCATCCATCCCATCCATCCATCCATCCATCATCCATCCATCCATCCATCCATCCATCCATCCATCCATCCATCCATCATCCATCCATCCATCATCCATCATCCATCCATCCATCCATCATCCATCATCCATCCATCCATCCATCCCATCCCATCCCATCCCATCCCATCCCATCCCATCCCATCCCATCCCATCCCATCCCATCCCATCCCATCCCATCCCATCCCATCCCATCCCATCCATCCCATCCCATCCCATCCCATCCATCCATCCCATCCATCCCATCCCATCCCATCCCATCCCATCCCATCCCATCCCATCCCATCCCATCCCATCCCATCCCATCCCATCCCATCCCATCCCATCCCATCCCTCCCCACCTGCCTGATGTTCTCTGCTCTGTTTATGGGGGTTCATGCTCTGATGTTCTCTGCTCTGTTTATGGGGGTTCATGCTCTGATGTTCTCCGCTCTGTTTATGGGGGTTCATGCTCTGATGTTCTCTGCTCTCTTTATGGGGGTTCATGCTCTGCCCAGCATTCCCAGCTGTTCCAGGACAAAGTGCCACTGGGGACAGGGACAGGGACATGGACAGAGCTCATCCTGCCTCCTGTTCACCCCCATGGGCTGGCAGAGCCTGGAGTGATGCTGTGACCCACCTGGCTGTGACCATGTGCAGCAATTCCCAAATTCCACAAGCACTCCTCGAGCATCGCCCCAGCCCCCTCAGACATCACTCCTAAAGGTACCCTGGTCTCTGGGCTCTTATTTGTTGTATTTCTGGGCATCTCCCTCCTGTTTGGCTTTTATCTGATGTTCCTGGGGAGATCAATGTGTTTCTAGGAGTGCACAGCCCAGGTTTGCTATTGACTGAACCTTTGCAGGGATGTTCCCAACCCAGCACTGGATATGTCACATCCTTTTACACTGGTGAATTCCCAAACCTGCAGTGGGACCAACAGACAGTCTCCAAAACGTGCCAGATTTACACATTAAAAGGGCAAAAATTTCCTTTCCAAGCCCTGCAGCCCTTCCAACTGCTTCTCCTCAGCTCAGTCAGGACTGGAGTTTGAGTGAGCCAGAGCCCTCGGTTCTGCAGCTCTTTAATCATTTCTAGGGATGATAAAAATGCAAAAATGTGCTCCCAGAGCAGAATAATGAAACCCATGAGGGTCTATTTGTCAATTTAGCAACGATATTGTGATGTACAAAGGCTGTTTCTTAGTATGATGTTCTGAGATTGCCTCCAAAATAGCTCCATAATTTCTGTGTCAGAAAGCCCCTGTCAGGAATTATGTGTGTGCTCTCAAGGAAACCCAGGCTGCAGCTGCACCCTAACAACTGCTCCATTTCTCTTAGAAATACAACAATTTACTCGCCAGTCATCAAAAGGAACCTGCAGATTGAGAAGCCATGAGCTGCTCTGTGAGCAGGGGATGCCCCAGCTGTAAAACTGCTCCATTTCTCTTAGAAATACAATGTACTTGCCAAAAGGAACCTGCAGATTGAGGAGCCATTCTGTGAGCAGGGGATGCCCCAGCTTTAAAAACTGCTCCATTTCTCTTAGAAATACAATTTACTTGCCAAAGGGAACCTGCAGATTTAGGAGCCATGAGCTGCTCTGTGAGCAGGGGATGCCCCAGCTGTAAAACTGCTCCACCTTTCTTAGAAATATAATTTATTTGCAAAGGGAACCTGCAGATTGAGGAGCCATTCTGTGAGCAGGGAATGCCCCAGCTTTAAAAACTGCTTCATGTCTCTTAGAAATACAATTTACTTGCCAAAAGGAACCTGCAGATTTAGGAGCCATGAGCTGCTCTGTGAGCAGGGGATGCCCCAGATATCACAACTGCTCAATTTCTCTTAGAAATACAATTTACTTGCCTTGCAGATTGAGGAGCCATGAGCTGCTCTGTGAGCAGGGGATGCTCCAGCTGTAAAACTGCTCCATCTTTCTTAGAAATATAATTTATTTGCAAAGGGAACCTGCAGATTGAGGAGCCATGAGCTGCTCTGTGAGCAGGGGATGCTCCAGCTCTAAAAACTGCTCCATGTCTCTTAGAAATACAATTTTCTTGCCAAAAGGAACCTGCAGATTTAGGAGCCATGAGCTGCTCTGCGAGCAGGGGATGCCCCAGCTGTAAAACTGCTCCATTTCTCTTAGAAATACAATTTATTTGTAAAGGGAACCTGCAGATTTAGGAGCCATTCTGTGAGCAGGGGATGCTCCAGCTTTAAAAACTGCTCTATTTCTCTTAGAAATACAATTTACTTGCCAAAGGAAATCTGCAGATACAGGAGCCATGAGCTGATCTGTGAGCAGGGGATGCCCCAGATATAACAACTGCTCAATTTCTCTTAGAAATACAATTTACTTGCCTTGCAGATTTAGGAACCATGAGCTGCTCTGTGAGCAGGGGATGCCCCAGCTGTAAAAACTGCTCCATGTCTTTTAGAAATACAATTTACTTGCCAAAAGGAACCTGCAGATTGAGGAGCCATTCTGTGAGCAGGGGATGCCTCAGCTGTAAAAACTCCTCCATGTCTCTTAGAAATACAATTTACTTGCCAAAAGGAACCTGCAGATTTAGGAGCCATGAGCTGCTCTGTGAGCAGGGGATGCCCCAGCTCCCGTGGGAGGTTCCCTGGTGCAGGTGTTGGCATTTCAGGGGCACCAGGATGCCCCGGCCATGGCACCAGGCTGTGGGCACAGGGAGGATTTTGCTCTGCATGTTCCCCAAGCACTCCTGACTCCACAGGGCCTGAAGGCACAGAGAATCCTGTCAGAGGCACTTTTATTGTTTTATTCTATATAAACCCCACCGCTTTCCCCCTGCAATGTAAACAGCCTTTTCCCCAGGATGCATTCCTGGCAGAGGGGCTGCTGGTGGGCTTGGGGCCCTGCAGGGGTGGGCTCAGGAGGAATCCTGGTCATGGGAGAGGTTTCTGGAGGAACCTGGCTCTGGTGAGAGCTCCCAGCCCTTGATAAAGAACAGATCTGGGCTGCTTTGAAATGGGAACGTTCCCGAGTCGTGATTTTTCCCTGGCCTAATTATGGAAATTTTTTAATTAGTTGATAAGGAAGATCACTGGGAAATTGCAAAGGAAACATTTTGAGGTGAAGCTGGGTCTGCCTGGAGCCAGGAGCTGCTGCAGCTGCTGGACCTTGCTGGGCTCAGGGTGCTGAGGGAGCTGAGCATCCCTGATGCTTCTTTTGGTGAAGTTTTGGGTTTTTCTGGCCCACAGGTGTGATGCTGGCAGCTCTGGGCCAGCTCTGCTCACTCCCACTCAGGGATGAGCTGGGGGCTCTGTTGGGGATCAGGCTGTGCCCCTCTGTCTGCAGTTTGAGCATTTCTGCTCTGACATCTGGCCCCTGCAGCAGGAATTGCTGAATGTGGGGTGGGTTTTGCCTGTTTAGGATCATGGGGGGTTCTCATCTTCTTGTCACCCCCAGTTCTCTGAGAGCTCTGCTGCCTTGGAACTGCAGAATTCTGCCCTTGGGGACATCTTTTGTGACATTTCTGTAAAACCACTGGCAAAGGGCTAAGAGCTTTTTTTGAGGATATTTTTCCCTTTATCTGTTGGAGCAGGAGAGATGTGAAACCAATGATTTGCCTCTTGCCAGCTGCCACTTGGCTCTTGTGCTACCCTGGATGTCCCTACCAGGACCAGGACAGGGTGGCAGAGATGCCAATGGTGGAAACCAGCAGGGAACGACCCAAACCTCCTGTATTTTGTGGATATGGGTAACTTTTGCCACATTTTGGGTTTTTCCTGAACTTTCTCTGTCAGTTTGTGTGGTTTGCTGCCCTGGATGTCCCTGCCAGGACCAGGACAATGTGGCAGAGATGCCAATGGTGGAAACCAGCAGGGAATGACCCAAACCTCCTGGTTTTTGTGGATGTGGGTAACTTCTGCCTAATTTCAGGGGTTTTTTTTCAACTTTCTCTGTCAGTTTGTGTGGTTTGCTGCCCTGGAGACCCCTGCCAGGACAACGTGGCAGAGATGCCAGTGGCCACCGCTGGTGGAAACCAGCAGAGCAGGACCCAAAGCTCCTGGTTTTTGTGGATGTGGGTAACTTCTGCCTAATTTTAGGGTTTTTTTCTGAATTTTCTCTGTCAGTTTGTATGTTTTGCTGCCCTGAATGTCCCTGCCAGGATCAGTATGGCAGAGAAACCAGTGGCCACCACTGGTGGAAACCAGCAGGGAACAACCCTACCCTCCTGTATTTTGTGGATGTGGGTAACTTCTGCCCCATTTAGGGGGTTTTTTTCTGAACTTTCTCTGTCAGTTCGTGTGGTTTCCCCAGCCAGGTGCCCAGGGGGCGTCAGTGCTGTTTGTGTTGGTCGGAAGCGCTGCTGCTCCGCGTTCCTTTGAAGGGCTGGAGGCACAGAGCCGCTCTGTGCTCTTCTGAGGAGCCTCAAACGCTCGTAGGAAAAAAAAAAAATCATAAAAATCCCAAAACAAGGGCAGCCTGTTATGGAGCCAGCAGGAGATGGGAGTGGCACAGAGCTGGGCTGGGGCAGGTTCTGCACCTCAGAGCCCTCCCAGCCAGAGCTGGGTGTGCTTCCTCTCATCCAAAGCCAGGGCCTATAAATATCCCCTCTCCAAATTTTCAAGAAGTATTAGGAACTCTCCAGGCTTATTTTTGAGGGCTGTTACGAAAGGGTTTTAGAGGATTAAAGCTCTCCCAGATTAATCTGCGCTCAGCCAGGGCAGTGCTGGCACCCCAGGCATGGGATGCAAGGGGTTCTCCATCAATCCTGGGCTCCCCACTGCCCATCTGGCTGGGAAAGGGGGCAGCTGGACTGGTGGGGAAGGGGAGAAACACCCCACAGAGCAGTTCCAAACTTTTCCCAAGCCCCACTGAACCCCCCCAGACCTGCCCAGCATCTGTATTGCTGCAGGATTGCACAGGTTGATGTCAAATTTCTGTGTCCTCTGGTTTCCAGAGGAAGTAATTAGCCAACAGGTGTAATTAGCCAACAGCAACTGGACCGTGGGGCAGTGAGGAACACTTCCACAGAGCCATGTTCCCAGTCCCCAACTTCTCCCAAGCCCCCCAGACCTGGCCAGCATCTGTATTGCTGCAGGATTGCACAGGTTGATGTCAAATTTCTGTGTCCTCTGGTTTCCAGAGGGGGTAATTAGCCAGCAGGTGTAATAACAATTTAATAAATGTGTCAAATAAGTGAGCCAGTTGTGGTGCAGAGCACAGTGTGCCTTTGGAGGAGTCTTCCAAGGGCTGGGGAGAAGCCAGATGGGAAAACAACAATTCCCTTGTCCAGGCTGGGTCTGTCCAGGCTGGGTCTGTCCAGGCTGGGTCTGTCCAGGCTGGGTCTCACTCCTGGCCAGGAGCTGCTGCACAACTCAGGGAGGGACCTGGGGCTGGCACTGCAGGGCTCACACCTGAATCTCACCTTCCTGGTGGTGACCTGTGTGCTCCATGGAAGGCACAATCAGTGCCAGAATCCCTGGGCAGGATGGGCACAGACCAATGCAGGGATGGCACAAAGGGATTTAGAGGCACCTGGCAGCCCCCTGGCCTGTGCCAGCCCTGCTGCAGTGCCAATGCTGCTCCCACGGGCATGGGGGCTCTGGGGCCTCCCAGGGCAGTGCCAAGGTGGGTTCTGGTGGCAGAAAATCATCTCCAGCACCAGCTGGCTCTTGGCACCTGCTGGGAAAGCTTCTCAGTTTGTCCTTGGGAGCACTTCTCCTCCTAAGGGCTTGGGCAAACCCTCTGGCAAGGGCACAGTGGTGCGTGGCAGAGATGCTGGCAGGTGGCAGGATGCCCTGAGAGCCCTGGGAGCTGCTCCCACTGCCCACCCACCCCCAAGGAGCTTTTCCTTCTCCCTCCAGGGATGGGAACCCAACCCCTGTGCAGCCCCAGTGGCTCTGGGGTGACAGAGGATGCAGAATCCTTGGAGAATTAGGGTGGTGAGACACTGTGGGGCCAGGCAGGGTCTCTGCTGCGTCTGTGGAAGGTGGGCTCAGGTCTTGAGGGGCTGCAGAGGGTTTGTGAATGGCCCTGCTGAGCTACTCTGGCCCCAGCACAGGGATGGGCAGGGCAGGCAGGGTCACAAAGAGCCTCTGTGAGGGATTTGGCCTCTCCCTGCCTGCCCTGGCTCCAGCGGGGCTTTGATGGGTGTAAATCAGTAACACAGAGCAGGAAATCCTGCAGAACCCAGACCTTGCTGACCCTGTCACCCCCAGACCCCCTCCTGCAGTAGGATCAGGCACTGCCAAGCTGGGTGCCAACAATCCTGCCTCTCCTCACCTGCTGACAAGGCCTCGGAAAAGGGAGAATTCTTCAAAACAGTAAAACAAATAAAATTAGGTCTTCTGGTGAGGGATTAAATGGGGGCCCTCAGCTGTATTTATAGAAGGTTCAAAAGTAAATCTGTTCCCAGACTGAATAAATATTTTGCTCAGGCAGGCACGATCTTTAGTTCATCTCTCTTGCAAAGACTTGAGTGAGAGGGGAATTGATTTTCTCCAGCCTGAGCAAGGCAAGCGCCTCTCAGACCCAGATAGGGAGTGAAGTCCCATTATCGGCTGAAATGGGGAAGCAGCTGGGAAATCATTAAAGAGAACGCAAAGACAAAGCTGCTTTAAGGAGGTGACAACTCGCTGTCCTCCGGTGGCTGGGGCTGCTTTGGGGCTGTGTCACTGCCCCCATCAGAGGGTTTGGGTGACATTTTGCAGGTGCCCTGGGAGATGGGCATGGCTGGCACTGTGTGATTGCACAGATCCCTGCACAAGGGATGGCATGGGGGGGATGTCCTGGTTTAGGGCAAATTTGGGAGTAAACCTCCAAAGGGGCCCCTCCAGAAAGCAAACCCGCTTGGCTTCTCCCCACAACCGGGTTGGGAAGGATTCCTTGGAGAGAAGTGGAAAGAACCTGTTTATTTAACAGGCACGGCACCCCCCAGCACACAAAATGAACAATACCAGATGACACCACTCTGAAAAAGATGACAAATTCAGAAAGTCTCTCTTGGGGCTGGTCGCTCTGTTATCAGTCCTTGGGGTGCTGGGGCAGCTGCTGCAGCATGGTGCAAATTCTTGGTGTTTCCCAGGTCCCAGTCCGGAGCAGGTTCTAGTAGGTCCAAAAAAGGGAAAGGAGAAACAGCCCAGGGAAAATTCGGACTGCTTAGCTAAACAAATGAGCAGAAGCAAAAAGCAGGAGAAAAGCAGAAGCAAGAGCAAAGCGAAAAGCAAAGCAAAAAGCAAAAGCAGCACCATGTACTGCCCTGTCTGTGTGTCCCACCAGGCTGATAAGAGAACACAAACAAAACTTTGCTCTTCAGAGCCAGTCTTGAAGGCACAGAACATGATATGCAGCATAACAGAACACACAGATGGGGATACAAGCATCACAACGTCGCCTCAGGATAGGGGACCTGTGAGTGGCTCCCCTGGATGAGGGGGATCCATCCAGGTGTGGTGGCAGTGCCAAGGACATTGACCTCGTTCTGCATTCCTGCATGGATCACCTGGAGGTGCAGACACACCGACACGGGGCTGGAACTGCCCTCACAATCGGGTTTCTGCACTCACACACCTGCTGGGCTGTGGCTGCCCTGTCTGTAAGGATGAGAGGGAACTGCTGGCACATCCCTGTCCCCTGTGACCGTGTTCACAGGGCTCTGAGGATGAGGGAAGAGATGCAGATCTGAGTCCATGTTTCAGAAGGTTTGATTTATTATTTTATGATATATATTATATTAAAACTATACTAAAAGAATAGAAGAAAGTATTTCATCAGACGGCTAGCTAAGACTAGAATAGGAAAGAATAACAAAGATTGTGACAGAGTCAGAGCTCACTGTGACTGGCCATTAATTAGAAACAACCACATGAGACCAATCACAGATGCACCTGTTGCATTCCACAGCAGCAGATAACCATTGTTTACATGTTGTTCCTGAGGCCTCCCAGCTTCTCAGGAGGAAAAATCCTAAGGAAAGGATTTTTCATAAAATGTGTCTGTGCCAGTCCCCAGCCTATGGATGCAGCCATTGGTGCTCAGGCTGAGGCAGGTGGGTCCCAGCAGAGGCTCCTCCGGCAGCCCAGGGTGCTCAGCACAATTCCAGCTCCAAGATCTCCTTAATTCCAGCCAGACCCGGTGTTTGCAGACATCACTTACTGCCAAAACAAGAGCTCAGTGCTTTGCTCTTGATCAAAGCAGCTGCCAGGACAGTGCCAGGGCAGTGTGAGCTGCTCAGCCGGGGCTCCCGGAACTGCTGGGCCTGAATATTTTGATTTGGAAGCTCAGCCTGATATAGGATGGAGTACCCTGCTAGGCTCACCATGGCTAATAGGAAGAGCAGGCCTGGGTTGAGGTCTGCTAAGGAGAATGGAAGGGGCAATGGGGATCAGATTGAGATTGCTAGGAGTAAGGCTGGTATTGGGGTTGTGATAAATAAGATTGGGGAGGATGTTGGTGGTCGAATAGGCTCTTTGATAAATAGTTTCACACTGTCTGCTAGAGGTTGTAGGAGTTTGCAAACACAGCAATGTTTGGGCCCTTTCAGCCTTGTATGTAGCTCAGGATTCTGCGCTCTACTAGCATGAGGAAGGCTGCTGCAATTAAGATTGGAAGGGCATAGGAGAGGGCTATGATGAGGTTGATTAAGAGAGGGTTTGGGTTAAGCGAGGGAGAAGATTTGCATCCGAGACTGCCGGGGCTGCTGGGCCTACCAAGGCTCCCGGTGCCACCGGGGCCACCGGGGCTCCCCATCTCCCCACGGCTGTAGTGCTCCCCTTGCCTTCTCCCCGGTCAGAAAGGAAACCATAAAAAGGAGAATGAAGAGCAATCCAAAGCCTTTGGCAGTGTTTTCCAGCTTGGTTTTCCGTGGCAGAATCACATCACGCAGATGCTGCCTGCAGGAGGGTGCCCAGCCCCAGGTGGGTGCCTGGTGAGGGGAGTGGTGGCGGTGCCTGGAGAGAGTTCGCTGTGCGAGCTCTGTCCTCCCGGCGCTAAAAAAAGGCACGAAATGAGCAAAATTACGCGCTGAGTCACTGATTGTTCACCCGCTGCTTTAGTCACCAGCGCTCCCACACCGGGGGACGCTCGCTGAGGGGGCACAAACCGAATTGTCACCGCCTTCAGTGGATGTGGCCCAGAGCAGCGACGAGCTCCTGCTGCCCTCACAGCCTCTGCCACCACACAGCCCATCCGCGGCCGCAGGAGCTGCTCAATTAATGACAGCTCCCTGATGAATGCGCTGATTAATCGCGGCCGTGTGCTGCGGAGGTGGTGGCAGGGGACAGCTGCAATGTCCCCTGTCACTGTCCTGGCCTCTGTCCTCCCACGGGCACACCGTGGGGGGAGCTCCGTGCCTCAGTTTCCCCGCTGCTCCCCGGTGTCCCCCACCCATCCCCGCGCTGTTTGAACCCGCCGTGCCGGAGCCCAGCGTGTGTGAAAGAGCCTGTCTGAGCTCAGGGAAGAGCCATAAAGGGCCTATTTATGGAGCTGGCTCCTCACAGTGTTTTCAGACACAGCCCTCGCATGTTTTCATAACAGCAACGCCTCCGCCTCTCGCCGGCTCCGGCGGCGCGGAGCCTCCCGCCGCTGTGCCCCGGGGAACCGGGGAACCGGGAGCCCTGGCAAGGGGCTGCAGGCTGCGGGGATCCCCCTGGCATCCCGGTGAGGCCTCGAGGCCGCTCCAGGGCCGTGCCTTGGAGCTGTGCCCGGCTGGGACACGCTCGGGGCCTGGCACGGCCCGGCTGCGGACGGAGCTGTCAGCAGCCCCTCTGCCCCGGCTGCTTCCCACAGCCTGTGCTGGGAGAATTAACACACAAACGTCAGGGGTTTCTGTCCAAAAGGTGTCCTTTTACTTTATTTGAATAAAGGAAGAGGCCATGAGGTATTCCCGTGGGGGTCTCTGAAATTTTTGGAGGATGCAGCCTCCTTTTAATCACAATTTCCCTTCTCTCTTCCCACATTAGCTGAGGTACTTGAGAGGTAAAAAATTCTCAATATGCCTGATGCCGAAGATTTCCCTCTAATGCATAACCCTCCCTTATATTAGGAAAATTATTCCACAAACACCAGAGGTTTGTATCCAAAAGGAGGCAGAGGAGTCCTTTTACTTTATTTGAATAAAGGAAGAGGCCATGGGGTATTCCCGTGGGGTCTCTCAAATTTTTGGAGGATGCAGCCTCCTTTTTATCCCAATTTCCCTTCTCTCTTTCCCCATTGGCTGAGGTACTTGAGAGGTAAAAAATTCCCCATATGCTTGATACCAAAGATTTCCCTCTAATGCATAACCCTCCCTTAAGTTAGAAGAATTAACCCACAAACATCAGAGGCTTATGTCCAAAAAGGAGGCAGAGGAGTCCTTTTGCTTTATTTGAATAAAGGGAGAGGCCATGGGGCATTCCCGTGGGGTCTCTCAAATTTTCGAAGGATGCAGATATCGCTGTCAGCTCCAGCTGCAGGCAGGCCTGGAGACCCTTTAGTTTAGGCTACATTGCATTACATACTTTTCTTTTGGTTACAATACATTATATACTTTTTTTTGCTGAGCATCTTCATACAGTAGAACCAATCTATACCTTAACTTTTATCTCTAGCCTATCATAACTACTGTAATTACCATATTCATGCTACTGTTCTCCAATCACTCAAAGTCAGTACATTACAGTTTAAGCTGGAAGTTGTTTTTCAGTTTTCTTGCAGTGGAAAATTCTGAGACCTTTTTTCTACTTGCAACATTTGCTGACTTGTTTGCCAGTGCTATCTTTCTGCTTGGTAAAAACATCTTCTTGTTTGGGGTAGGTTTATCCTTTGCTCTAAGTCATAAAAATCTCTCCTAACTGACATAACCAAGAAGGCAAAGGGTATCCAGTAAGACTGGCTCAGCAATTATTCTATATCAAAACTTGCTTCCATCTCTATTCCTTCATCAGATTTAAAAATCTTTCTGCTAAGCACACATATCTGTGAGACTTTCCTGCCAAACTTCCATCCTTTCCAACATCATGAATCCGTTTTGGAATTCCTTTCAAGCAGGAGCTTTGACCCACCCGAGCTCATTAAATAACCTTAAATAAATCCTCCAGCTGCCACCTGCACTGCCAGCCAGGGCTGGCTGCCCTGTGCCCTCCTGGGAGCAGAGGTTTCCCACTCTAATTGGACACACGTGCTGCTCTCCTGACCCTGGTGAGCTCCAGCACAGCCCAGGATTCTCTCACTGCAGCAGCTGGGCAGCTTCACCCCAGGCTGCAGGAGCAGGGCTGGGACTCCTGGAGCTGCAGGAGCTGGGAGAGGAGTGTAGAAACCAAACCATGGTGAGAGGAGGGAGCAAATCCAGGCCATGCTTGTCACTGAACTGATTAAACCCCAGCTCTGAAGCTCTTCCCCTGTCCTCTAGCCAGTGAGCAGTGTATAACTTCATTACTGCACATCCAGGAGTCGCTGAGGGATGTGGGCGATTCATTATCATCTGTCCCATTTCATTTCCCTGCCTGTCAGCTCTGGTGCTCACAGACAAGGCAGGCTTTCAGGGTGTGAACTGAGGCTGGAGGCTCCTGCAGCACAATTGTGGCACCCCCATCACTTTTGGGGACTCCCCAGCACCACCTTGGGGGGCTCAGGGGTTTTGTGGCACCACCATCACCCAGCTCAGGGCTTTAGGGGCTTGGCTGTCAGCAGGGACGTCATGAGCTGGGTGTGCAGCATCATTCTGGGGACCCCCAGCCCTCAGTGAGGGGGAATGCAGGAGTCAGGGATGGTTTTAACTGGTTCTGATGCCTCGCCTAGTGATGGCTCTGGTGCCATGGTGCTGTCCCCTGTCAGACAGGTCTGTCCTGCTGGGTCCTGCTGGGCTCCTGCCTCAGATCCTGGGGACTAATTGCTCTGCAGAAAGCATTTCTCACAAGTTTCCTTCATAAGAAACAGTAAAAAGGCTTTGATTTACCTCTTTTCTTTTCTTCCTGTCTTTTTTCCCTCCCTTCCTACCCCAAATGCAGAAGCCCCTTTGATCGTGTGGGTAACAAGCAGCTCTGTTTGTGCTGGGGAGTTGTCAGTGTGCTAACACGACAGCACAGTCTCCTTGTCACCTCACACACAATGAATTATTCCTCTCTTTGCACCATCTCTGGGATAAATGACTGCTCCCAGATGGGCTTGTCACCCATCCTTAACCTCTGATCCCTGCCCAGCATGGAGTGCTGGCCACTGCAGCTCACCCAAAGGCTGCAGCAAAACGTTGGAGTGGGGAATTGTCAGCCTGGCTTGAAAGCAAATTGCTTTGCCAATTTATTTTCTTTCTTGTGTATGAACATATTTCTCTTAAAGGGATGCTGTCACATTAAATATGGAGCTGCCAACTGCAGGCATTAAAAAATCATGGGTCGTCCCATTTTCCTTCCTCCCACTCTAAATTCTGAGAAAACAATAAATTAGGTTTTGGGTTTTTTTAACTTGTCATCTGCCTTCCAGCTCCAGATGCTTTTTGCAAACTTTTCCCAGCAGCTGGGAGGTTTGGGAGTGACAAGTGCCATGGAATTGGGACAGAGGGGGTGGCACTGGGGTGGCCCCTCAGCCAATTTGGGGTGCCAGGGGGGTCCCCAAGGGCAGAGCCAGGGCTGTCCTGGTGCTCAGGAGCCTCCTGCCACCACAGCTGATGGGACTGAGCCATGTGCTGGTAAGGAAATCTTCCCCAAATCTGCCCGTGAAGGGCGTCCACTGTCAACAAGTGTCACTGTGTCACTTTGTGTCACTTTGTCACATCTCCTGTGACAGATGCAGAAAATCCTTTTCAGCCTTTTACGTTTCCAAGCCCTTTTCTTTTTAGGGAAGGTGATGGAAGGAGTGTTGTTGTACTTGGACAAAACGTGTTTCCTTGCTGAGGTGGAGAAGGGAATTGTCATTTGTCACACTGAACATCTTAATGGAAGTTTCTGGATGTGTGGATCTGGGATGGGAGCATGTCTGATCTGATATCAGGTATCAGAAATCTCTCATATAGGAGAGATCTGATTGAAAACAGGTTCCAGATGGGGCTGGGTCAATGCTTTCCCTTTTTTTCTGCTGCAGGTAGGGATAAGTCTCTTGCTACTCTTTAATTTAAAAGAAAATTCTCTTCCACAGCTTCACTGCAGCCTCAGAGCTCAGCAGAGCTCAGCTGCCCCCAGCCCTACCACGTGGGCTCCAGAGCCTCCCCCAGCAGGGTGTTTGATAACATTGATTTTAATAAAGCTCTGGGCTTGTTTTGATGGACACATCCAAAGCACTACATGGATTTAAACAGATCCCATTGCAAATGTCTCTATCTGATACCCCTGGCGTGACCAGACTGCAAATGTCACTTACTTAGCACTATCAAATATTTAATTTGCCTTGTAATAGAGGAGCCTTTGAGAGCTCCAGCTTAAGCTGGAGGTCTCCTGTTAGCCAGAAGCTCTCCACAAATTCACTTAAAAGCCAATTTCTGCCTTGAAAAGCTCCTGATGCAGATGTGGGAGTGAGGGGAGCTGGGAGGGAAGAACTTTCCCACTGTGCTGGAACCCTGCTCATCACTGTAAGTGCTCGTGGTGGCTCCTCACCTTCGCCAGGGGAACACGTGGGTGTGGGAAGGGGGTTGGCAGTGCCATCCCGTGGTGTTTGTGCCAATGCTTGTGGTGTTGTGTGTCCAGTGGCATTGCTGCTGACCCTGCTGTCTGTGCCTGCAGTGGGGGTGGAGGGGCCCAGGAGCTGGCCTGGGTCTCAGTCTGGATCCTGCACTTGTGGAAAATCACATTTTATGGGCATTTCCCTGTGGCAGCTTCAGCAAACTGTGAGGGGAGCATGAGGTGCTGCCAGGGCTCAGAGTCTCCCTGGGCATCACCTGGTTCTCCGTGCTTTATTTATTTTTATTTTATTTTTATTTTTATTTTATTTTATTTTATTTTATTTATTTTATTTTATTTTATTTTATTTTATTTATTTTTATTTTTTATTTTTATTTTTATTTTTATTTTATCTTATTTTATTTATATTATATTATATTATTTTATTTTATTTTTATTTTATTTTTTAATTTTATTATTTTAATTTTATTATTTTTATTTTATTTTACATTTTTAAATTTAATTATTATTTACATATATATAATATATTAAATTAATATATAATTTTATTTTATTTTATTTTATTTTATTTTAATTAATTTTTAAAAAATATTTTATTTTATTTTATATTTTTTATTTTTTATTTATTTTTATTTTTATTTTTATTTTTATTTTTATTTTTATATTATATTATATTATATTATTTTATTTTATTATTTTATTTTATTTTTTAATTTTATTATTTTTATTTTATTTTACATTTTTAAATTTAATTATTATTTACATATATATAATACATATTAAATTAATATATAATTATATTTAATATTTTACTTTAATTTATTTTAATTAATTTTAAAAAATATTTTATTTTATTTTATTTTATTTTATTTTATTTTATTTTATTTTATTTTATTTTATTTTATTTTTTATATTATATTTTATTTTATTTTAATTACATCACACAGTGGCTCTGTGAGACCTGCCTCTGCCCAAACCTTTGTGCTGACCACAAGAATCCTGAAGGATGCTGTGATCTTGTCAGGTTCTCCTCATGCAGCAGAGATCCTGGGGATGTTTTGGGGGGTGAACCACGGAGCTCAGTCCTTCCTCCTCCTCTCTGTGCTCACACCTGGAGCCAAACCCAGGGATGGAATGTCTCCCTCCCTGCTGGGCTGGGAGCAGGTGGCACTGCCCAGGTTTTGTCTCCTCGAGCAGCCAGGCAGAGAGGCAGCATTTTCCCCTCCATGGTGTCTCCTTCAGCCGGGTTTCGCTGTCCTGAGCGGGGCTGGGATCTGCTGATTCAGGGGACAGGCAGCCCTGCATGCGGCGTGAATGATCTTGGTGTGCACGGGAGAGGACAGCGGCACCGCGGGATGCTCCCTGTCCTCCCCGAAGGCTGCAGGACGCCCCAGTGCCCTTCAGCCTGTGGCAACGGGGCTGAGGGGGGCCCCAAGAGCATCTGAGGGTAAGAATTGGGAATTTGGGGCGTCAGAACTGAGGGTTGGGGGTGCTATGAGCTCTGTGTGTGTCCCCGTGCCAGGAGCCAGCCTGCAGAGCAGAGCCCTTGAGGAGAGACAGCTCCCACTAATCCTTGCTCTGATGGTTTATGGACTGATCCTAAAATGTGCCTGGCTGTGGCATTAGCAGAGCATATGCCAGGCTTTGGGGGCAGCTGGTTTGATGCAGTGTTATGAAATGCTGGAATGCTGCAGCCATGGCCAGGCCCTCCAAAACCTGCAATCTGCCAGGTGTGCTCAGGGCAGCACGCTGAAACATCAGCTGATGCTACAGCAGCTCCCCTGGGCACCTCCATGCCCGGGACAGAGCTCCCTGTGCCCTTCCCAGCCCTTCACCAGTGCTCAGCGCCCCTTTATGAACTTACACAGGGAATTTTGTGCCCAGACCCATTCCCCCATATCCCCTGTCACTGAGAGCTGCTGCCAGGTGTACCCAGTGCCCCTTTATGAAATTACAGTGAATTTTCAGCCCCCAGCACCATTCCCCCATCTCCCCTGTCAGGTGTGAGCACTCAGTGCCCCTTTATGAAATTACAGTGAATTTTCAGCCCCTAGCCCCATTCCCATGTCCCCTGCCAGATGTGAGCACCCAGTGCCCCTTTATGAAATTACAGTGAATTTTCAGCCCCCAGCCCCATTCCCGTGCCCCCTGTCACTGAGAGCTGCCGCCAGGTGCACCCAGTGCCCGCTCTCGGCCCAAGGTGGCCGCTCCGGTGCCACCCCTGCCAGCTGGCATGCCACCCCTGCCCCGCGTGACAAAGCCCGGCGCTCTTTGGGACCCTGCTGAGCCCCGGGCACCGGTTCGTGCCCGGCTCCGCTCCGGAGGCTGCTGATGAGCGCTGATTTAGTGGCGATCGAAGCGCGCTTGAAACCCGAGCCAGGCGCCTGCAGCGCTCCAGGCACGGGCTGCGGTGCCCGGAGGTGGCACAAGGGCAGAGCCGGCCGGGCACGGCCGTGCCAAGGGCAGGGCTCCGCACCAGCACAGGTAGGAGCCGCCCGTGCCAGGCTGGGGCACCCGGGGCTGCCCTGAGGAGGGGCTGGGGCTGAGCACGGGTGGGTGGGAGGGCTGGGAATGGCCTGTGCCCGCGGTCAGGGGGCTCTGGGGATGCTGGGGGGCTCTGGGGGTCCCTGCTGGCTCTGGAGGGGGCACAGCAGGTGTGGCAGGGGCAGGATCACAGGGGTGGGGATGGGATGCAGGGATTGAGCTGGGCTGAGGGGTTGTGGCAGCTCTGGGGGTCCTTGCAGGGGTGGACAGGGACAATGACACTGCTCCTAACTCATGGGGTTTGGGGGAATTTTGTGACAGCTCTTGGTGGTCACTTTGATGCCAACACTTTCTTTTATTTCTGTTGTTTTTATTTGCTGTTGTGTGTACTCTGGGGGTCCTTGCAGTTTTGGACAGGGGACAATGACACCGATCCTTACTCAGGGGATTTGAGGGAATTTTGTGACAGCTCTTGGTGGCCACTTTGATGCCACTATTTTCTTATACTTCTGCTTTTATTTGCTGTTGTGTGTACTCTGGAGGTCCTTGCAGGTGTGGACAGGGACAATGACACTGGTCCCTACTCGGGGGGTTTGGGGGAATTTTGTGACAGCTCTTGGTGGTCACTTTGATGCCAACACTTTCTTTTATTTCTGCTTTTATTTACTGTTGTGTGTACTCAGTGGGAGGCAAGGAAGGTGATGCCAACACTTTCTTTTACTTCTGCTGCTTTTATTTACTGTTGTGTAAATGGGAGGCAAGGAAGGTGCATTCAGTAGAATGTAACCCAGTGAACTCAAATAAGGTTTTTTTTTCCCTTCAGATTTCTTGCTCTTTTACCAAGTCCATGCACTTTCTGTTCAGGTGATGTTTTCCCTCACTGCTGAATGGAGAGATCTCCCAGTTAGCTCCTGTCAGGTCCCCTCAGCTCTGTGGCAAAGGCAGTTTGATTTGAGGGGAGGTTCAGGCCATGTGTGCTGGCTCTCCTGAGTTCAGTCCCAATAAAAATCCCATGGGATACAAGCTGGTGCTGATGGGAGGAGGGAGCACGAGGGTCCCTGCTGGGGTGGGACACTGAGAGAAGAACATCCCTGCACAGATGGGCATGGGAAATTCTATCCAGGCTGGGATAACAGCACTCCCTGTGCCTTTATGGGTCTGCTCCACGTTATTCAGGATACAGGAAATGGTATAGAAATAATGGGGATGATAATGGGAATAATGGGAAAGGAGCTGACCTGCATCAAAGCTGCTCCCTCATCAGGATTTTGGAGCTTGGCCAGAACCCCACTGCCCTGCTGATGTGCCTCATGCCCAGCCAGAGGCTTTTCTGGGATGCTGTGGGGTGCTGTGGATGCTGTGGGATGCTGTGGGGTGCTGCTTCAGCACAGTGTGTGGGACGGAGCCATTGCAGTGACTGCATTCTGTGTTGAAGTTTTGGTTTCTGGATTTTGCTTTGCACGCAGGAGCTGAGTGAAGGATGGCCCAGCACGGGGCTCCTTCCAACAACCAGCATCCAAAGGGACATCCCTGTGAGCCCTGGCTCTGAGGGGAGGGCAGCAAGGAGTGCAGGGTGTCCCAGGGCCCTGGAGGTGCCATTGGTGCTGCTCAGCCTGGGCACATCTGGCTGGGCTGGGTGAATTCCCAGGAGAACCCTTGGGAAGCTGAAACCCCAAAATTTGCCGCTGCTTGTGATCCTCCTGCATGGAGGAGACAAAACCTCATCAGTGCTGGGGTGGGATGGATGGTGGAGCTGGGATGTGGTGACCCTGTGAGCTCAGAGCCACCCTGGGGGTGTCACTCAACCTTCACCCTGCCTCAGTTTCCCTCCTGTGAAAGGCAACACCCCCCCCCCCCCCCCCATCCCCCGGCCAAAAATTCCTCAGTGCTTTGCTGGAAAGGTGAAATCTGCCCCAAATCAGGCGTCAGTCAGGGCACTGCCAGCCTGCACACGTGCCATGATCTGTCCCTGTGACCTGTCCCAGCCACCCGTCTGTGGCTCTGACACCCGAGAAGCAGAACAGGCCCAGAAGAAATTAAGTGAATGAGACAACAAGTGTGTGTGCAATTAGGACAGACCTTCAAACGCTGCCCCAGGGCTGGGACAGGAGCTGCTGCCTAATCAGAGCAACAGCAGCGCCCGTTCTAAAGACGAGCGAGACTTTGGGGATACTTTGTCCACATAATGTTCCAATTTTAGCTCTGCGCCCTGGGATGTAATTGCATTAAAAATACCCGGGGAGGGGGAGGATGCCAAGGGCACCCGGCGACCTGCCTGGGCTGGCTGTCCCCGAGGCCCCGGCTCACATTCCTGCTGCTGATCGCCTCCCAGATCTGCTTTCCGGTTGTTCTGCTAATGGTTATCCTGGGAAAGGCTCTGTTGGCAGCCAGGGGGAACATCTCCTGCTCCTTTGGGCTGAGCTATGGATGGGGACACCCGCGGCCACCTCCAGGCTGCAGTGAAGGAGTGCAGGACGGTGGGGATGGACGGAGAGGAGAGATCTCTGCAGCCAGGTGGTGGAATTTGGGGTTTATTGCAAAGGGCCAAGTGCAGGGCCCTGCTGGGAGCTGCCAGCACAGCTCAGAGCAGGCTGAGAGAAGACAGGGGGAGAGAGGATGAGAGGGTAAGAGGGTGAGAGAGTGAGGTTCCTGTTACAATACAAAAAATCTTCTGTGTTGAATATTCTAATTCTCACTAACTAATCTAGTACAATATACAAACCCTATGACATTTACACACAGCTTATAAGAATCATTACATTACCATCCTGTGTTATGAGAGGATGAGAGGGTAAGAGAGTAAAGGAGTAAAAAGGTCAGAGAGTAAAAGGGTAAAAGACCGAAGTTCCCGTTTCAATACAATAAATCATCTTCTGTGTTGAATATTGTAATTCTCACTAACCAATCTAGTCCAATATACAAATCCTATAGCATTTCCATACAGCCTATAAGAATCATTACATCACCATCCTGTGTTACATTTTAAACCCTAAAAACTCCTCTTTGGGCCCCTTCTGCCAAGCTGTAGGGTCTGCTCTGACCCTTGGAGCTGTCTGCAAGCAGAGGGTGTTGTTTGACTTTCAGCCAGCCACACGATTGTTTACCAGATGTTCAGTAACTAAGGGATCTCAAAGCTTGCTTTCATTTCAATCTCTCTTATAGTCTCTATATTCTCAAAATCTTTTGCCAGACAATCATATTTATAAAGCTTTCCTGTTTCATCTTCCCCGACACTGCAGGAAGGCACAGGATGGGGCTGTGGAGAGGGGAGCTCACCGGGTGGGCACTGCAGTGTCCCTGCCTTCTGTCCCCGCTGTCCCCGTTATCCCCGTTATCCCCGCTGTCCCCGTTGTCCCCGTTATCCCCGTTATCCCCGTTATCCCCGCTGTCCCCGTTATCCCCGTTATCCCCGTTGTCCCCGTTGTCCCCATTATCCCCGTTATCCCCGTTATCCCCGTTATCCCCGTTGTCCCCGTTATCCCCGTTGTCCCCGTTGTCCCCGTTATCCCCGCTGTCCCCGTTATCCCCGTTATCCCCGTTATCCCCGTTGTCCCCTGTCCTCGCTGTCCCCGGTGGCGGCTCCGGGACCGGGCGCGGAGCGGCGGCGCCACCGCGGGGCTGCGGCCGGGGCTGCAGAGAACCGAACCGAGTTCAGAGGGTTTAACTCTTGTTCAAAGCTCTGAAGGCCTTCGGTTTAGGCAATCCTAAATTTCTTAGACGATGGTAAGGCTTATAGGGGAGGTAGGAAGGAGGATGGCGGACATGGTGGTTAAGGTGGCAATTAGGATGCTGGTTTATGTTTTATGTCATTATCACTCTCTTCAGCTTCCTGAAGGGTGGCTGTGGTGAGCTGGGGGTCGGTCTCTTTCTCCAGGCAACAACAGACAGAACAAGAGGACACAGTCTCAAGCTGCACCAAGGGAGATGCAGGCTAGAATTAAGGAGGAAGTATTTTACAGAAAGAGTGGTCAAATACTGGAATCATCTACCCAGGGAGGTGGTGGAGTCACCATCCCTCGAAGAGTTTAAAAAAAGACTGGATGTGGCACTTGGTGCCATGATCTAGTTGAGGTGTTAGAACATGGGTTGGACTCGATGATCTTAAAGGTCTCTTCCAACCTAGAATTTCTGTGATTCTGTGTTGATGCTGGTCATTGTTTTATGTGGTTTGTGGTGTGCAGGGAGAGTGTAAAGGTAAAAGAACAGGCTTAGCAGGGAAAGGAGGGAGATAAGTGTGGCTGCTGGGGCTATGTCCTGCTTGTTTAATTCCTGAATGATAAGTCATTTGGGCAGGAATCCTGTCAGGAGGGGGAGTCCTGAGAGAGAGAGAGTAGGGTTAGCAGTAGTATTGCATTTAGTGATGGGATTTTGGTCCATGCCGTTATTAGGGTTGATAGCTTTAGGACTTTGATTGTATTTAGGGTGAAGAAAACACTTGCAGTTATTATAGCGTATAAGTAAAAGCTGAAGAGGGTGAGTTTAGGGTTGTAGATAATAATGATTGAGAGCCCGAGAACTGAACCCTGGTGGCCTCTGGGGCGCTGACTGTGGAGCCAGCACCACCAGCAGGGTTTGCACCTGAGCTGGATCCCTGGTGTGGTCCCTGCTGCCCTGGGCTCCGTGCAGCCCTGCCCAGGATGCCAGGGCCATCCTGCAGGGCACCCTTGGGTGCTGCCCGGGCACCCCCAGCCTCCCCAGCCCCTGCCTCGGCCCCTTGCCGTGCCTGGGGGGTTTGTGAGCCGCAGCTGCCAGCTCCGGGTCGGTAACAGGATCCCAGGGCTCGGGTGACCTTCGTGCCTCCCGGGCCGTGCTGGGTGTCCCAGCCATGCCCAGCCCGGTGTCCCAGCAAGGCAGAGGCTGCTGAGGGCTGTCCCCAGCTGACCCCAGGCCATCCATGGGCTGCTCTTCTCTGTGGTGTCACTGTGTGGGTCTGGGGCTCTCTCGGGGTCTCTGTCTGGTCAGAGTGACCCCTAGATGTGTTAGAAAGTCTCTTTTCCCAGCCTGGCAGTCGAAGGAGCCAGACCTCTTCAGTTCTCATTCTCAAGGTTATTTATTGTATCTTATCTATAAATTTTTTTCCTATCCCATCCAGCTGAGGTTCTCTCAGCAAGACAGTCCAAGGCACATTGCCCGTCTTTTATCTTTTTATACTAAAAACCTCGTGTACAATATTTACCATAACTTCCCAATCCCTATCACCTGTGTTAGACAGTGAGCTTCTACTCTAAACCAATCCAAAAGTGCCACCATCACAGCAGAAGATGGAGGCCAAGAAGAAGAAGGAGAAAGGCTGGACACTGCTGCCAGTATGGACCAGTTGCCTCCAGCTAGATCAACCCAGTCAGTCCCAGTATGAGACCATGTGCTCCCAGTTGCTCCCAGTTCCCCCAATTTGGGGGGGGGTGATGTGCAGGGTGTGTTCCCAGACACTCTCAGACACCCCCAGTGTCAATCCAGTCCCTCCCAGTATGATGTCAGTCAGGCCCAGTATATCCCAGTTACCTTCAGTCATTCCCAGTTCCTCCAGTTTGCTTGCAGCATGATCCCAGTTTCTCTCGGCTGCTCCCAGTAGCCCAAAGTGTGATCCCAGTCACCCCCTTTCAACCCCAATATGAGCCCAGTAAACTCCAGTATGATCTTTGTCACATGCCAGCACTCCCAGTATGGTCCCAGTGTAATCCCAGTTACTTCTGGTCTCTCCCAGTATGGTCCCAGTGTAATCCCAGTTACTCCCAGTCTCTCCCAGGATGGTCTCGGTGTAATCCCAGTTACTTCCGGTCTCTCCCAGTATGGTCTCAGTGTAATCCCAGTTACTTCTGGTCTCTCCCAGTATGGTCCCAGTGTAATCCCAGTTACTTCCAGTCTCTTCCAGTATGGTCCCAGTGTAATCCCAGTTACTCCCAGTCTCTCCCAGGATGGTCTCGGTGTAATCCCAGTTACTTCCGGTCTCTCCCAGTATGGTCTCAGTGTAATCCCAGTTACTTCTGGTCTCTCCCAGTATGGTCCCAGTGTAATCCCAGTTACTTCCAGTCTCTCCCAGTATGGTCCCAGTGTAATCCCAGTTACTTCCAGTCTCTCCCAGTATGGTCCCAGTGTAATCCCAGTTACTTCCAGTCTCTCCCAGTATGGTCTCAGTGTAATCCCAGTTACTTCCAGTCTCTCCCAGTATGGTCCCAGTTGCCTCCAGCATGGTTCCAGTTGCTTCTCTGGATCAACCCAGTCAGTCCCAGTATGATGCCATGTGCTCCCAGTTGCTCCCAGTACCCCCAGTACGGGGGATGTTGTGCAGGGTGTGTTCCCAGTCACTCTCAGACACCCCCAGTGTCAATCCAGTCCCTCCCAGTATGATGCAGACATGACCCCAGTGTGCTCCCAGTATGAACCAGTATGCCTCCAGCTAGATCAAGCCAGTCAGTCCCAGTATGATGCCATGCGCTCCCAGTTGCTCCCAGTCCCCCCAGTATGGGGGATGATGTGCAGGGTGTGTCCCCAGCCATTCTCAGACACTCCCAGTCCCTCCCAGTGTGATCCAGAGGCAACCCCAGCGTGCTCCCAGTATGAACCAGTGCCCCGCACGGTGCCAGCTGCCGGCAGCCGCTCTGTCCCTCTGTCCTCACAGTGGGTCTGTCCTTCCTCCCGCAGGCATGAAGCGCCCCCTGAGCCCATCCCAGAGCCCCGAGGGCGCAGTGCAGCTGGTGGAGGAGCCCAGCTGCCCCCCCAGCCAGCCCGAGCAGCGCCTGAAGAGGGAGAAGAAGCAGCAGTCGTTCACTCTGTGCGAGGTCTGCAACATCCAGCTCAACTCAGCTGCCCAGGCGCAGATCCACTACAACGGCAAGTCCCACCAGAAGCGCCTCAAGCAGCTAAACAAGGGGAAGATGCCAGCAGCCCAAGGTAGGAGCCCACCCAGCAGGTCAAGGTGGCCCAAAGGCTGCCCTCGCTCTGGCACAGCTGCTCTGTTGGGCTCGTGGCAAGTTTGGAGGTGCTTGGTTTTGGTCCTTGGCTCTTGGGGCCTTTCTGGGTCACTGCGACCCTGAGATTGGTAAAAGTCTCTTTTCCCAGCCTGAGCGCTTGAAGAATGAGTTGGAATTCTTCATTTCTCAGTCTCAAGGTTGTTTATTGTTCCTTATCTATAAAAATTTTCTCCTGTCCTGCCGAGGTCCATCCAGCAGGACAGTTCCAGGCACTCTGCCTGCCCCCAGGGCTGTGTTATGTCTTTGTACTAAAAACTGTATACAATATTTACCAGAACTTCCCAACATCCATCACCTATGTTAGACAGTGAGCTTCTACTCTAAACCAATCCAAAAGTGCCAACATCACAGCAGAAAATGGAGGACAAGAAGAAGGAGAAAGGCTGGACACACCCAGTTCCCTCCATCTTGCCTCCTGAACCCCCATACCAAACACCCTAAAATCTACTTTTCCACCCTGTGATAACTTTACTAATATTCTACTTAAACTGTTGTGGCTTGCTGATCTTCATATAAGGTTGGTAATTTGCTCATAATCAAACCCACAGGTGTTTTGGGCTCTGTGTCAGGGTCTCTGAGCCCCCTGGCCAGGGTTTGGGCAATCCAGGACAGCCAGAGGGATGTCCTGGTTTCCCACACTTGGTGCCTGTCACTTGCTGCAAGTGCAGAGCTTTCAGTCCTCAGGTGGTTTAGGGGCCCAAGAGGCCCAGCTGGACAGCAGAGGATGGACACACATGGGTCTGTCCACATGGTTGGTGCTGCTCTGTCTTTGTGGGTGTCTCCTTGAGCTCTGTCGATTGTTTGTGCAGCAGGGACATGCGTGCCCAAGGCTGTCACTTGCTGGGGTTCTGGATGCTGCTCTGCAGGTGCCAGCCTGACCTGTGCACTTCTCCTGTGTCTGTGCTGATTTTTGATCCAAAATGCTGCTCAGATGTTGGTGCTGAGGCCCCTCACCTGTTGGCTGTGCAGGGATGCTGCCACGTGCAGGTGCTGTGCTGCTGGGCAGGACAATGTACTTGTTTGTGCAAGGGCAAGGACTCACCTGCCCTCTGTGCCATCTGCCAGCATTCACCTGGCTGGGCCCAGCTGGCTGCTGCAGATTTTATGCACAAAAGCAGGGAAACGTGCCCAGAAATGTCACCCTGTCACCATGGCTGACCTGCTCTGCCTGAGCCTTTGGCTGTGAGGGTTTGTCATTAGCAGCAAACTGAGGGAATTGCACAGAAATCACAGAATGCCTTGGCATGGAAGGGACCTAAAAGATTAAATGGTTCCTTGCTCCTGCTCTGATTAGAGACTGGGCAGGCTGGAGCCATGAATTCCCAGCATGGCAATAGTCATGTGTGTGCCAAATCCTGCCCTGGCTGGTGCTGGTTTTGTATGGGATATGCAAAGGAGCAGCTCTCTCCATCAGCATTGCTGACAGATGGAAATATTGCCAGCTATTTTAATGGGGATGGGCCTCATAAATTCCAGCCTGCAGCTTCCAGCTTCTCCCCTCAATCTGCTTGTGGCCTGATGGGAGGCTGTCCAGGGATGCATTTCCTCCTGAGCCAAAGAATCCTGGGCCATGCCAGCCTGCTCTTTGTGCCCTGATCTCTGCCAGTGTGGCACCCCTGGGACCCCACACTGCTGGCCCCACAATCTCTGCTCTGCCAGGCATGGCACAGCCATTCCTGAGTGTGCAGGGCTCTGATCTGCTTGTGTGCAGAAACTGCAGGCAGCAGCTGCTCCCTGTGCCTCCCTGTCCCTCCCGTTCCCGCCGGAGCTGACCTTTCCCTGCACTTTTGGTTAAAAATGTCACTTCCAGCATTGTCACTGCGAGCCTTTCCCAGCCTCCTGAGGTGGCTGCGAGCTGGCTGATGTGACTCCTGTGCCACTTGATGCCATATGTGACCCGCCAAAATGCCAAAGGGACCATCCCTGTCAGGACCAGTGCAGGACAAGCTCCTGGCTGGACTGGCAGGGCCGTGGGGTGCTGGTGATGCTCTGTCCTGCTCCATCCCACTCCTCCAGGAGCCCTTCCCTGGTCAGATCTGCACCTTTGGGTGCTGAGAAAATGCATCTGCCTGCAGTTCTGGGAGCAGTCACCCCTTCTTGGGCAGCTGGGCTCAGCCTGGCACACAGGAATGGTCCCCAGTGGTGTGTCAGCACTGGGTGGGTCCTGGATTAAATGAAGTAATTAAGCTCAACAGAGATGGGCTGTTCATCTGGGTTGGAATCTCTGTCTCATGCTGAGACCTACAGCTGCATCAAAGGCAGCTTCCAGCCACCACTGAGTGTCCCTGCTCCCCTCTGGCTCCTGGGATCTGTTCTTCCTTTCCAGGCTGTGAAGCTGCAGAGGAGCAGCACTGGCAAACACGCTAATCAGTGTCATTGCAATTCATTAGCTCTGTGGCAGAAATCCCCCAACTTAAAAACAAATTATTGCTCATCAGACTTTTCATTTTGCAAGACAAACCCCAGATCCTTGCTGTCCTGTGTGGAATCGTGGTGAAGGTGGCCCTGCCCTGCCCCATCCCACTCCTCCAGGAGCCCTTCCCAGACCTGCACCTTTGGGTGCTGAGAAAATGCATCTGCCTGCAGTGCTGCGAGGTGTGACCCCTTTTTGGGCAGCTGGGCTCAGCCTGGCACACAGGAATGGCTGCCATGGATCCCCAGTGGTGTGTCAGCACTGGGTGGGTCTTGGATTAAATGAAGTAATTGAGTTCAACAGAGATGGGATGTTGCTCTGGGCTGGAATCTCTGCCTCATGCTGACACCTACAGCTGCATCAAAGGCAGCTTCCAGCCACCACTGAGTGTCCCTGCTCCCCTCTGGCTCCTGGGATCTGTTCTTCCTGCCCAGGCTGTGATCACTTGTGTCTCATGCAGCAGAGCTGCAGAGGAGCAGCACTGGCAAACACGCTAATCAGTGTCATTGCAATTCATTAGCCCTGTGGCAGAAATCCCCCAACTTAAAAACAAATTATTGCTCATCAGACTTTTCATTTTGCAAGACAAACCCCAGATCCTTGCTGTCCTGTGTGGAATCATGGTGAGGTGCTGATTAGACACGGGGTGGTCACAGATGAAAGATGTTTTCGTGCCGCAGATGCCAGCTCTAATCCAACTGGGTCACGAGTGATTTAATTACTGCCTGTGATTTCCCAGGCAGCCCAAGTGATCTCAGTTTGCTCTCAGAGTCCTCGGGAACCAAACCACAGCCTGGTGCTGAGTGAGCAGGAGGAGCTGAGCCACCCCAAAGTGGGCTGCAAAAGGGGCATGGGCGGGGGGTTGCTGCTGCTTCCCCTCATCCTGGATCATCTCTGGGGCTCTCATCAGGACAGGCTGAGCTGGAATATTTCAAAATTTACACCCTGACCCATTGCTCTCATCCTGGATCATCTCTGGGGCTCCCATCACAGCATAGACCGAGCTGGAGCATTTCAAAGCTTACACCCTGATCCATTGCTCTCCCCAAAAGTCCTTTCCAGTGTCTCAAAGAAGTCATGGGATGTACAGAGCAGCTCGTGCTGCTGCCAGAGTGCTGTCTCTGGGCTCTGCCAGCCCCCATCTCCCTCAGAGGCAGTGGGAGCACTCTCCTTTGGAGCACCAGCCTCTGGATTCCCTGGCAAATGTGAGCTGACAGCAGCTCATAGCCCTTTGGCCAGGGTCTGTGGGAAGGACGCTCTGTTCAGGCATCTCCTGTGCCCAGAAGGCTCCACACAAACCCCAGCTCAAACCTTCTCTTGCCTTTGGAGGCTGCTGAGCTGCTCCCCTACCCAAAAGCCAAAGCACCCGGAGGCAGCTGTGCCCTGGAGCTGGTTTGTGTCACAGGCTCTTCCTCCTCTCCAAAATCCATGGAATTCTGTGCCCTGACCCAGTGCTGTCACCCTGCCCCACACTGGGGCTGCCTGGTGCTGTCCCCCCTCCCCTCAGCCCTGGAACAGCAGCTCCTTGCAAAGGGAAAGGTCCTGGATTCCCCCAATTATGCACTGCAATGTCTGTCCATGCGTGTTTGGGAGCACAGAGGTTTGAGATGAGCAGGGAAATCGCTGTGACAGCTTCAGCATCACTGAGCAGGGCCCCTGGCAGGGGACACGGGGACCCCAGGGGACTCAGAGGGGGCTGGGGGCTGCTGGTGGGACTGTCCTGGCTTGCACAGGGGGTCCCAGCTCCCTGATTTTGGCAGCTGGAGGGAACCCAGTGCCCTGGAATGGCTCCTGCAGAGCTGGGGGGCACTGCCTGAGGCACTGGGGCTGACCAAGGAGGAGTTCATGGTTGTGCTCTTGGCTGGGCTGGCAGAGCCCTGCTGAGAAACAGCTCCTGAAAAGCACCCAGAGCAGCAGAGGGAGGGCAGCTGGCGGCTCTGGTCATGGCTCTGGGGGTGTGGGAAGGTAAAAGAATAGGCTTAGCAGGGAGAGGAGGGAGATAAATGACTTATTATCCAGGAACTAACTAAACAAGACGTAGCCCCAGCTATTCCTGGATAAGAAGTCATTTGGGCTGGAATCCTGTCAGGGGAGGGAGCCCTGCAAGGGAGAATAGGGTTAGGAGTAGCATTGCGTTTAAGGATGGAGTTTTGCTTCGTGCAGTCATTAGGGAAGATAGTTTCAAGACTTTAATTAATGCTGTTGCTCCCTGCTCCTGGGCCATGCTCCTTTTCCATGACCCTGCTCTGCGTGCTCTGGCACCTCGTTCTCAGCTGCTTTCCCTCCTCCCGTGCCCTCTGCTGTGCCAGCCTTTCAGCTGTTCATTACCCAGCAAACAGTGCCAGCCCCTTTCAGCCACGTTCAGCCGGGCTTTGTGTGCAATAATCCCGAGGTATTGATTTAAATTGTTTGCAAACATGTGGGATTAGGGTCTAATTGGGACTAATCGGTGGCACTGCTGGGTTGGGGCTGGGACACTCTCACATCTGCCCTCGATGGAGCTGCCCAGACTTGGTGCTGCCAGGACCTGCTCCAGCAATGCCAGAGGAATTGTTCTATTTTGCTTCTCCCTGCAGGAATTTGCTACTCTCCTGTTTTTTGGGACTTTTTTTTTTTGGACAAATTTAGCAGGGACCGGCTGGCATGGGAGCCACTTCACAACATCCATCACCAGCTCCACCGGCAGCACATCAGGCTCTCCCAAACTTCCCAATTTGCAAACATGTGGGATTAGGGTCTAATTGGGACTAATGGGGCTGCAGCAGTTGGGACGCTGCTGGGTTGGGGCTGGGACATTCTCACATCTGCCCTCGATGGAGTTCCCAGCCTTGGTGCTGCCAGGACCTGCTCCAGCAATGCCAGAGGAATTGTTCTTTTCTGCTTCCTCCTGTAGGAATTTGCTGCTCCCCTGGTTTTTGGGACTTTTGGGACAAATTTAGCAGGGACAGGCTGGCATGGGAGCCACCTCAGTGTCCATCACCAGCTCCACTGGCAGCACATCAGGCTCTCCCAAACTTCCATAAAGGAGATTTAACATTTGGCTGAGACAAACCCTGCATCAGTGCCAGCTGCTGATCAATACCTCGTGCCCAAGCAGCACCAGGGCTCAGATCTGAAGCTTCTGTGAATTTATGAAGGACAAACACAAGGAATCTTCCTGCTCCATTGGCCTCGGCTGCTCCCTTCAGCTGTGAGCAAAGATGAGCAAAAACAGCTTTTCACATCAGATTTGAATAACCTGGAATCTCAGTGGGAGAAATGGAATGGTTTTTATCATGTCTTAAAGATGCTGGCTGGGATCAGGAATGATTTGAAGAAACTCAGTTGGGTAATTGTACATTTTCCTCCTCTCTGCTCACTCCCAGGCTTCTCCCTTCCCATTGGGAGACAGGGATGTTCCTTTGGGCTTTTTGGACAGAGCTGGGAGGGCTGAGGAGGGGAGGGATTTACTGGCAGAAAAGCCCTGTTTCAGTAAATTCTCTCTTTTTTTTACCAAAATATGCCCCAGTTTCTGTGGGGGAAGGGACCTGTGGGTGCCATGTGAGAGGCTGCACATGAGCCCAGACCCTGCACATGAATCCAGAACAAACTGCTCCCTTTCTAAATCCTCAGAAAATACCCCATTGGCTTGTTGTCCCTCTGAAAAGCCCAGCTATTCAGCTTTCTGTGGATTAATAACTGTGGCATAATTAATCTCTGATTTTATTGAGTCAGTAACTTCAAATAGGAAATGAATTGATTAGTGGTCAGCTTTGCCTTGAAGGTTTTTGTGGTGTGGAGCCTTCCCCACCAGGACTCTGACCTCAGGCTCTGCACCCCAGTTCTGGTCAGAAATTCAGGGATATTTTACCCTAACACATTTATTCTAAAAAGATCTTTTAAATTTAAAATCTTACAGAGAAGCTGCAGGGCTTTTTTGTGCTGCTGGGGCATCAAGGAGGTGGGAGCCTCCCATGGCTTGGGTGCTCAGGTGGATGCTCCAGCTTAAGTAATGAAGAGAAATACAGAGACAAGCCAAAATATATGAAAGTTAGATAATAGAAATCAAATATTATCTTTCTGTGGGCTGGTGGGGGCTGCCCGGGCCATGAAGGAGGTAGGAGCTTCCCATGGCAGGGGCTTGGGTGCTCAGGTGGATGCTCCAGCTTCAGAAATAAAGAGAAATATAGACACTAAGCCAAAATATATCAAGGTTAGATAATATAAATCAAATATCATCTTTCTGTGGGCTGGTGGGGGCTGCCTGGGCCATGGGAGTGTCAGGCTGCCGCTGATGTGGTGCTGGTGGCAGAGGCTGTGCTGTGCTGCTGGCAGTGGAGATTTTTCTCCAAAAAAAAAAAAAAAAATCAGTAGGAAGTTGCCTGGTGTTATTTTTAAGCCCTGCAGTTGTGAGCCATCCCTCTTTAATCGTGGATTTTGCTGTCACTTTCTTGCAGTGGCTTTGCTGTCAAGTTGCCTCAGTCGGTGTTTCACGGCCACTCAGCTCAGGGCTGCCACACACGTGACATTCATTAGAAGCGGATTAAGAACAACGAGCAACACAAATATTTCACAATTTCCCACGTAGCATCAGCTCAGCAGATTTGGGAGAGGAAACCTGGCATTTATTTTAAGCAGGGGAAAAAATAATATGGTCAAGGCAGCAGCTAAACTGTGTGCGTGCCCCAACTTGTACCTGCTGGTCCCTGTCCTGAGAGATCTCTGAGCCTCAAGGAGCCTTTTCCAAAGCTCCAGCAGCAGCTCTGAGCAGGGGGTGAGGTCTCCAGGATGGGGTGATGTCCCTTAGGAGGGTGTCTGGTGCTGGGGATGCTTTTGTGGCCACCTCAGGCGTTGAACCCAAAGGGTGGTGACAAGGTGAGACCCTCTGCCCTGTCCCTTCCAGGAGGGCCCTCCTCAATTAGATGGAAAATCTTACACTCTCTGTCTCTGAAACTACTTCCAGGTGTAATTTCCACCCCTTTTCTTGATAATTAAATATTTCTAGGTCATCCAGGTTACCCTGTTCACAGTTTGGAGGGCTTGGCTTTGTCCTCCAGCTCTTGGGGGCTGCTGTAAATTTTCACCATAGTATCTTGTCTTTGTGATTAAATGATTAATTAGCTGATCGCATATATCTTAAACATCCCCAGGGGGATCTCAGCACCCCCAGGGGGCTCTGTTGTTCACTGTCCTGCTCTGACACAGAACAGAGAGGAGATCCCAGGAGAGAAATTGCTGATTTCATAGAGAAAGAAATAATGGAGGAGGAGCATTGTGAAGATTGTGGAGTGAGAAGTGGATGCTCTCTCGTGTACCCCAGTTGTGATGGAGATCTCTGATTGCTGATGTGTTCATTGCCCAATTTTGGTCTCTATTTGCAAGCCTGGGGAAGAAGTCCTCACTTACCCATCCACAAAGGTGGCCCTGTTACCACAGCAAAGCTGTCGTGGCTTTGTCTTCTCTCCAGACACACGAGCAGAGAAAGGAGAGAGCTGTGAGCTCTACCAGGAGTTAAGGGAACACTTTGATCAGATTTGTTCCTGTTCGTGATCTATTTATTATGATTATTTTTAAAAGGACTCTGCTGCCTCTGGGAATAATTTGGACTTTTGGAATGAAATAAAGCCAGGCCTTTGATGTGTAAAGACCAGGATGCAAAAGAAGAGGGGGATGAAGGAGATGTGGGGCAGGGCAGCACAGGGAGAAGGCACAACACACCACAAGCAGTTTTTGGGCAGCATGAGCCCAGAGATGGGAATGGGAACTTGGAGCAGTGGAAGGGAGGTATAGTATGATATGGCATGTATGGTACTGTGACTGTGTTCACAGGGGTCTGAGGATAAGGGAAGAGACGAGGATCTGACTCCATATTTCAGAAGGCTTGATTTATTATTTTATGATATATATTACACTGAAACTATACTAAAAGAATAGAAGAAAGGATTTCATCAGAAGGTTAGCTAAGAATAGAAAAAGAAAGAATGATAACAAAGGTTTATGGCTCAGGCTGTCTGTCTGAGCCTGCTGACTGTGATTGGCTATTATTAGAAACAACCACATGAGACCACTCAAAGATCCCCCTGTTGCATTCCACAGCAGCAGATAACCATTGTTTACATTTTGTTTTTACATTTTGTTCCTGAGGCCTCTCAGCTTCTCAGGAGGAAAACTCCTAGAGAAAGGATTTTTCATAAAAGACGTCTGACCACAGCATCCCCAAAAACCTCCCTTTCTCTCAAACCACAACAGGACGAGCATTCTGCTGCATCCCACACTGCATCCCGCTCTCTCCCGGCTGTCACAGGGGATTAGCGGTGCTGGATGGAGCGGGTCGTGCCCGGGCTGTGCGTGCGAGGGCTCCGCGCCCGCCCCGTGCCCCGCCGGGGCCCCAAGAGCACCGGCACCCAACGGGGGGCACCGCGGAGGGATGGAGCGGCTCCTCAGTGATGGAAACGCGGCTCATCCCCCTGGGCATCCAGCCTGGGGCTCCTCTCCGTGCCCGCTGCGTGTCTGTGTGTGTGTGCCCGCTCGGGGGCACGGGAGGAGCGCTGGGAACGGGAGAATGGGGAGGGAAGGCAGGAGCAGGGAGGGGGCTGTGGGTAGTGCGGAGCTGTCACTGTGATTTAGGGCCGGCTGCTTAAACTGTTTTATGTTGCCAGACAGTAAGTCGTAAGCAATATAAAATTCTCTCTGAAGAGATGATCTCCCCATCGTCGTGCTTCTGCCTCAGAGTGAGCTCTCTCCTCTCCATAACCCCGTGGTGTCGGCGCAGACGAGAAAATGGGATGCTGGCTTTTGGGAGCTGTGTTCACAGCCTGGGAATTTGGATCCAGGGGGATCCTGCTCTGTGCTCCTGGGGGATCCAGGGCACTGCTCTGTGCTCCAGGGGGATCCAGGGCCCTGCTCTCCGCTCCAGGGGGATCCAGGGGGATCCAGGGTCCTGCTCTGTGCTCCAGGGGGATCCAGGGCCCTGCTCTGTGCTCCAGGGGGATCCAGGGTCCTGCTCTCTGCTCCAGGGGGATTCAGGGCCCTGCTCTGTGCTCCAGGGGGATTCAGGGCCCTGCTCTCTGCTCCAGAGGGATCCAGGGGGATCCAGGGCTCTGCTCTGTGCTCTAGGGGGATCCAGGGGGATCCAGGGCCCTTCTCTGTGCTCCTGGGGGATCCAGAGGGATCTAGGGCCCTGCTCTGTGCTCCAGAGGGATCCAGGGCCCTGCTCTGTGCTCCAAAGGGATCCAGGGCCTTGCTCTGTGCTCCTGGGGGATCCAGGGCTCTACTCTCCGCTCCAGGGGGATCCAGGGTCCTGCTCTGTGCTCCTGGGGGATCCAGGGGGACCCAGGGCCCTGCTCAGTGCTCCTGGTGATACTGGGAGCAGAGTGGTGCAGGGCTCTGGATGAGCTGGCTGTGAGGGATTGGTTGTTGGTAGCTGTGTGTCCTTCCAGCACAAGGACTGTGGCTTTTCCCTGCAGCCTCCCTGGGCTGCCCCAGCTCTGATTTTGGAGCATGTGAGTTGACTCTCTTGGATCTGTTGGAGTTGTTGGGAGTTGTCAGAGCTGTTGGAGCAGAGCTGCCTCTTCCTTCAGGCACTGCCTGCTGGCCTCAGATTCAGTTCCCTTCCTTTTTCATGCCCCTGAATTATCACTGCTTTTGGACAGCTTGCCCACAACACTGCTCCAGTTCACCTTTGGTATTTTCTGCAGCCACAGATTTGCAAGGAGCAGTTTCATTTATCTGGCTGTTGCTGTGCCAGCCGGAGTGTGTCGGTGTGGTCTGAGCTGTGGCACCACAGTGTTTGCCCTGATGAGCTCCCTGGGCACCAGCAGCTCCTGAGGGGCCAAAACTGAGCAGGAACCTGATGGGCAAGACCAGAGACAGCATCCCCCCAGGCTAATTAAGCATCCAGAAGATTCTGGGTAATTGGTTCCATGCCAAACTCCACATGGGCCCTGTGACCCCCCAGGAAATCTGCATTGGGCTGGGGGGAACCAAAGTGTGCTGGCAAGGTGGAACCCTCTGCCTGTCCTTTCCAGGAGAGCCCTCCTGAGTTAAATGGAAAATCTTACACACTCTCTCTCTCTGAAACTATTTCCAGGTGTAATTTCCACCCCTTTTCTTGATAATTAAATATTTCTAGGTCATCCAGTTTCTCCACCCTGTTCACAGACGTGTCCTGGATGCCTTTGTAATTAGCCATCTCCCTGGGAAGGATGATGAGGGTGGGAGGCATCATTCCACCACCAAATGGAATGATGCCCACCTTGGCTCATCCTTGGGGGTCAGAGCTGGGGGTCTGTGTCCCCCAGGGTCACCAGACCCCTCCACTGACACAAAGCTCCCAGGTTTGCTCTGCATAGAGGCAGAAACCTGCAGGAAGGATTCATTTTTAAAAAAATGGGGATTAATAAAAATTATCTGGGTGGGCACGGTGAACTCAGCAGTTTGGCAAGTCTCTCAGGTTTGCTCTGCATAGAGGCAGAGATCTGTAGGAAGGATTCATTTAAAAAAATGGGGATTAATAAAAATTATCTGGGTGGGCACGGTGAACTCTGAAAAATTAACTGAAAAATTAACTGGGTGGGCAGTTTGGCAAGTCTCTGTTTATCAGGGGGGTCGTGGGTGACTGTGAGCCACAAACCTCACTCTCTTTGTGTGGGAAGCCCCTCGGGGGAGGAGGATTCAGCCCTTAAAAAATGTTACTTTAATCCTGAGCAAACTGAGGAGCAGGAAAGGTCAGTGCCTGCCTTCCTGGGCCGGCAGGGATGAACGCCGGTGGCTGCTTCAGCTGGAGCCTCCTGCTTCTGATGGGGCTCAGGTTACAGAGCAGGAGAAAACTGATACACATCCTCCAGGTGTATCAGTCCTGATCCTATCTGCCGTCTTTCACCCCCAAATTATACCCTAAACCCTCGGTGAACAAAGTCAGCCAGAAAGGCTCTGCAAGGCTCAGCAGACCTGGGCAGGGAGCAGTTTTTGCTGGGTTATTATCCCTGTCTCCCCTCTCCTTTATTGATGTTTTCACTGCCCAATTCTGGTCAGTATTTGCCAGGCTGCCTCTGGATTCTAAGGCTGGGAAGAGCCAGTCCTGGGTGTCCTCATCAGACTTGAGCAGGGAGCAGTTCTGACTAGACTTTTATTCCTACCTCCCTCCTCCTTTGTTGATGTGTTCACTGCCCAATGCTGGTCTCTTTTTGCCAGGCTGCCTCTGGAGTCTAAGGCTGGGAAAAGCCAGTCCTGGACAGCCAGCAAAGAATTTAACTGTGCCCTCAGCAGGGTTCAGAGCAATCCCTCTGTTGTGGTTCCTGGAGCCTGAACCCTGTGGATTGGTGGCATTGGTGGCACAGCTGAGCCCGAGCACCCTCCCCTTCTCCCTGCCCTCCCTCATGCTTTAAGCCACGGGCAGGATTTGAGCAGACCTGCCCAAGCAAGCCCGGCTTAGTGCATGTTTGGGATTTGCCTCTCCCAGGAGGGGTGGGTGTGAGGATGAGCTGCAGGCTGAGGGCTGGGGCCTGGGGCCATTTCACAGGGAACCCTCTGGTTCCATCCCCATGCTCTTGGGGTGCTCAGCCATCAGTGCCCCACATGTGGACAACGAAAGTGGTGAGCACGAGGGGCTCTGGCATCTGACCTGTGCTGGCTCTGAGGATTTTTTAGGGCCTCTCATGTGATGGTGGAGCTTTTTGACCCCTTCTCAGCCACTCCAGGGTAGATTCTTCACCAGCTTCACCCCACAGAGGAGGTTGTGGGGATCTGCAGCCTCAGGCTTTGCTCCCTGGGATGAGGGATGAGGGTCTGGACCCTGTGGGAGGCTTTGTGCTGCTGCCCTACACCAGCTCTGAGGTACAAATATAGCAAGTTATGGACAAATAAGGACAAATATAGCAAGTTATGCACCGGACAGACCCACAGGGCCGAGCTGGGAAATTCCAGTGATGTGCTGGGCAGGGCTGGCAGGCGTTAATGGCCAGGGCTGTAATCAGCACCTGCAATTAACCCCAGCTCCAGCTGGCCTCAAAGGCTCGGCCACAAAGTGCAGCATCCCACACGCCCTTCCAGCCCTCCGTGTCACTCCAGCTCCGTGGCAATGCTCACCAGGAGCTGCTGGCCTGGGCGGGATAAATGCAGCGTGAACCACATGGGAGAGGATTTATTGAGGGGATTTCTGGGGAGAATGAAGGGGCTGCTCAGGGCAAATGGAGGATGGAGTGGGGATCAGGGCTGTACATCAATCCAGAGGTGCTGGAGGTCAGGAGATGCCAGACTTGCTCATGGCTTGTGGTTATCCCTGGGAAAGGAGATCAGCATCGTTCTGGGATCGAGGAGCCCCCTGCTCCTCCCAGCCTTTACATTTCCAGCTCCCTGCAGTAACACCAAACCCCTGATGACATTAAACAAATTAATATGGGGTTTAAATAGCCTGCAGGGGGCCGGGCCAGGCGTGCGGGGCCAGCTGTCAATCCCGGATTAGCGAGTGCCCCGGCTAAACTTACTGCTGCTGTTAACGACCCTGACAACAACACCCCGCCTGCCCGGGGCTCTGCCAGGCTGCCCGGTGCCAGCCGAGCCAGGCTGAGGTCTAGCAGAGAGAACCATGGCCCTGCAGCAGCACCCAGAGGGGCCCTGATGCCTTAAGTGCTTCTCAGTGCACCAAAATTCTGTGATTTACCCCGAAAGTGCCCAGTCTGGCTGTGGCACGTGGGCGCACCCAGGCATCTCATGGTTTAAAAGGTTCATTTTCATTCTGTATGGCCCAGTGGTTTCTGCCCAACTCCTTGTATTGTTTGACTGGAGAAAAATATTTCATTCCTTCCTTGTTCTTGTCTCCTCTTCAGGGAGGCAGGGGAGGTGATTGTTTCCCCTTTTCACGAGCAGGTTTTTCATTTCCCTCTTTAAAGGGCAGCAATGTAAGCAAGTCATGAGCCTCACCTCCTGAGAAGGAGCCAAAAATCAGCACAGAGAAGGTGCTGCCATGAGGAGGCACAGTCCTTGCTGAGGAACTGATGGGGAGGGCAGCAGGCATGAAAACCTCAATCGTGGGGGGCTGAGATGAGCACCTCAGTCATGGAGGGCTGAAATGAGCATCTCAATCATGGGGACTGAGCACCTCAGTTGTAGGGGGCTGAGATGAGCACCCCAGTCATGGAGGGGTTGAGATGAGCACCTCAATCATAGGGGGGCTGAGATGAGCACCCTAATCTTGGAGGGCTGAGATGAGCACCTCAGTCATGGGGGGCTGAGATGAGCACCCCAGTAATGGAGGGACTGAAATGAGCACCCCAAACATGAGGGGACTGAGATGAACACCCCAATCTCAGGGGGCTGAGATGAGCACCCCAGTCATGGAGGGGTTGAGATGAGCACCTCAATCATAGGGGGGCTGAGATGAGCACCTCAGTCATAGAGGGGCTGAGATGAGCACCCCAGTCATGGAGGGGTTGAAAAGAGCACCCCAGTCTTAGAGAGGTTGAGATGAGCACCCCAATCATGGGATACTGAGCACCTCAGTCACAGAGGGGCTGAGATGAGCACCCCAGTCATGGAGGGGTTGAAAAGAGCACCCCAGTCTTAGAGAGGTTGAGATGAACACCCCAATCATGGGATACTGAGCACCTCAATCATGGGGGGCTGAGATGAGCACCCCACCCGGGCCAGGCTGCCCGTGCCCACTCGCGTCACCCCCCAAGCCGATGACATGCTTGGGGCAGACCCTGTGTGTTCCCAGCACTCAGGGCTGGGGCTGAACGAGCAGGGACCCACGGCAGGGACCCGGTCCTTGCTGCCGGGGGTCGCGGTGGGTGACTGCCGCTGAGTGTCCCCTCCCAACCCCACAAGGACATTTCCCTCCAAATCAGCCACCTTAGAGCCCTCCCCTCGCCCCAAGTTTCGGGGTGCGGGCAGCCCCGGCTGTGCGGGGAGGGGGAGCTGCGGTCCCCCCGCCCATTCCCACGCCGATTCCCGGTCGCTTCTCTCCCCCCGCGCCGCTGCGGGGCCGAGGCGGGGCCGGACGCGGGGCGAGGGGCGGCGGGAGCGGGAGCGGGGCTGCGCCCGCCCGGCCCTGCCCGCAGCTCTGCCCGGCGAGCGGAGGCACCAGCAGCGCCCAGGAGACGCAGCCGCATCCAAAATGCTCCTAGGTGGGTGACACGCAACTTTCCCGCAGCCTCATCTCTCTCTGTCTCTCTCTCCCTGTCGCCCTCCATCTCTCTCCTCTCCATCGCTCCTTCATCCCCCCGGTCGCTTCTCGGGGGTGCAGCCGCGGAGCTCGGTGATTTTGAGGGGATGGGGACCGGGTATGGCCTCGCCGCTGTCCCGGGGCTGCTGCTCCCCGGTTTGAGCGCTCCCGTGTTCCTTCAGCTGGAGGAAAGGGCGCTTTTCGGCGTCCGAGCTGTTTTTCAGGACAGAAAAACAGCGAATTGGTTTTTATTTTGCTGGTCGCTCTGCGCAGGTTGTGTGTGTGTGTGTGGGTCTCTTCTCCACTTTGCGATTTTGGCCACTAAGTTAACTCTAAATAGTGAAACATTGAGGTGGGTTATTTACTGCCGGGTAAAAAACACGGGGATAAGCGGTACTCAAGGAGTCCGGGCTCAGAGTGAGGGGCTGGGAATGGGCTCGGCATCCAACTCAACTCCTGATTCACCTGTGGGGTCCCCATCCTGTTCCTAGCACGGCTCGGCACCCCAAATTATCCCCATCAGATTTTCCCATTTCTAAGCAAACGCTGTCGTTCCCATTCCTTATTGCCGTTCTGCATGAAAACCCCGTTAAGGAGCTGCTCGTGTTATTTGCATCAGCTGAGGCTGTACCCTACACCCACAAAATGGTCCCTCCCCGCCCAGCACACAGGCAGCCTGTTCCCTGGGCTCCCAGCCTGCTAATCCTAATTACTTACGGGCTTCAAGCTGAGTTTGACTCACTGCATCTTATTGATTTTTCCCAGGGCTGCAAAAAGAGGAGGGAAAAGGTTGTGTGCTGACGGGGCTGGATTTTGCCCTTGCTCTTTGTCTGGGTGTCAGCTCCAACTCGCGTTCCTGCTGCACCTGCGACACAGACGTTTGTTGGATGCTTTTTGTGTGATGTGAGGCTGGGGGAGAGTGACCAGCAGTGTCCTTGTGAGGGTGGCCAGGGGCAGTGGAGCTCCGTGGCCAGGCTTGGAGAAGCAGCAGTGAGCAGAATGTGATGCTGTTCTTGGTTCTGTGTGGGTTCAGGGCTGGTAATTTTAGTGGTTTTGTTATTATCGGTGTTAATTCTGCTGGGGAGGGAGAGTGGCCCCTGGCTGCTGGCAGGGATGGGGCTGGCACCTCCCTGTGGGCAGCAGTGCCACTTCTGTGTGTGTGTGTGTGCTGTGCACATCTGCAGGCTGCTGTGCACTCTCTTTCCTCTGATAAGATTTCCTTTTGGGTGCCCAAGGGCAACCAAGCCAGGAACATGGATGTTGTTAGCCTGGCACCTCAGTCAGGTGCCCATGTTGGGGTGCTTGTCTCCCATAGATCAAACTGGCCCCAGCCAAGTCCCATGGATCAATTTAATTTTTCTAATAGTTTGAAACACAATCTTTTCTCTGAAATGTCTTTCCCTGTCTCTCTGGAACGTGTAACACTACTCGGGATATTTATCTGGAGTACTTGTCAGGCAAAGCAGGCTTGAAAGACAAACTAAAGTCCAACCTCAGAGCTTGCTTTTCACTCTGTGGCCTCAGATATGGAGGAAATATTAAATACCCACTAAATCTTCAGTTTCGAATGGGCTCGCTGATGTTCCCCATGCTGCTCCAGGGGGAGGAATGTGGTGCTTTCATGGTGATTCCAGCCCTCTCAGGACCTCTGGGGTGGCAGTGTGGGGAGCCTGGCCCCACTGAGCTGCTGGGTTTGGCTTTGGGGTTCCTTTGGCAGATGGTGGGACTGAGCTTTCCCCGTACTTGTTTTGGGTGGATTTCCCTGTAAATGCAGCAGTCGTTTTTATTACTGGGGCTTGCTCCAAGCAATGTCCTGGGGGACACATCTGTCCCTTGGTTGCAACGCTGGGATGGGGGCACAGGGGGCTCTGACCTCCTCCAACAGCCTCAGCCTCCCCTTCAGAGTATTTTTAGACCAAGCTGTCATCTAATCTTGACCTCCAGGATGATGTGGGCTAAAAAATATCACTGTGTCTCCAGCATCAAGCCGAGGATGTAATTCACAAATCTCTTCAGTCCATTTTTAATTATGCCTCACCTTGCTGCAGCAATGAACTGCTAACGAGTGTTTTGGGCAAATGTGAACTTTTTTTTTTTGAAGTTTCTCAGTGCTGATGTTCCTGGCAGGTGCTGGCGGCACCGAGGCTTTGATGGCTTGTTTCAGCACCCACCTGATGTCCCTGAGCTTGTAATGACTGCAGGGGCTGGGGATTTAGCAGATTGCTTTTTTTTTTTTGTGCCTTTCCTGAGCGGGATGTTGGAAGGAGTGGGCTGGCTGCTCCCACTCTCCTCCTGAGTGATTATATTAGCATGGCCTGGGTAGGAGTGGCGGAAATTACAATGAAATACTAGAGGTGGGAAATAAAAATCTAATTAGAAAATGAGGACAGGCGTATGTCATCTCCCAAACTCTAAGCAGGACCATCCTGGCCATGGGGCAGCTGTGGTTGCAGGGGGTTGTGTGCTTCAGCTGGGGAGCTGTGCTCAGAGAATAATTCTGGCAGTAGAGGGGAAGAGAAGGACTTTGGTCCTCTTGGGAGGGGAAATATTGAGGTGGATTGGGGTTTGAAAGCCCTTTTGGTGCCCCAGGACTTGCCCTCCTGAAGTTTAAGTTGTACCCTTGGGGCAATTCCCCTTTTCCCCCTACCGAAGCAAAGCTAAGACCGGATGAGGCTTAAGTGGTTTCACTGCTTAGGGGGGTTTTGGGGACTGCTGTGGCACTGTCACACGCATTTTGGGTGTCACCACGGTGGTCTGTGTGCTCTTGGGGACAGCTGTGGCACTGTCACGTGCATTTTGGGTGTCACCACGGTGGTCTGTGTGCTCTTGGGGACAGCTGTGGCACTGTCACGTGCATTTTGGGTGTCACCACGGTGGTCTGTGTGCTCTTGGGGACGGCTGTGGCACTGTCACGTGCATTTTGGGTGTCACCACGGTGGTCTGTGTGCTCTTGGGGACAGCTGTGGCACTGTCACGTGCATTTTGGGTGTCACCACGGTGGTCTGTGTGCTCTTGGGGACAGCTGTGCCACTGTCACACGCATTTTGGGTGTCACCACGGTGGTCTGTGTGCTCTTGGGGACAGCTGTGGCACTGTCACGTGCATTTTGGGTGTCACCACGGTGGTCTGTGTGCTCTTGGGGACAGCTGTGGCACTGTCACATGCATTTTGGGTGTCACCACGGTGGTCTGTGCGCTCTTGGGGACAGCTGTGGCACTGTCACATGCATTTTGGGTGTCACCATGGTGGTCTGGGATGGGAGGGAACAGCCCAGCAGGGATGGCCACTGGTTCTGCCACTGACCTACCAGATAGCCCTGGAAGTGTCACTTACCCTCTCTGAACCTGGCTGTCTTCTCGTGGGTCTCCTTGGCTCTCTGGGGGCTCAGTGCCAGCCCAGCCCCAGCTGTGTGAGGGAGGCACCTGCCTTCAGGTGCTTCAATAATAGAAATCATTAATTTTCACTGCTAATGGAAGAAACGCTGCACTATGAAAAATGTGCGTTGGCTTGGAGGCAATTCAAAAGGCTGGTGGAGACGGGAGCCCCTAATTTGTTCCAAATTGGTTATTTCACTGGAATGGTGAGAAAGCATCAATCTGAGGAGCTTTTCTCCCTTTTCATTTCTGTCAGCCGTTCCTCAGCTGTAATGAATTGGACTTGGCTGCAATTTTTACAATTTAAACGGTGCCCAGAATAAAGGCTGAACTGATGGGGGGGCTCTGGTGCACTCCTGAGCTCTCCATCTCTCAGGGGGACCCAGGGAGGGGTGGGCAGGGGAGCCCAGATCAGGTTCAGTGTTTGCCACCTCCAGTCAGGATGAGCCCAAATCCCTCTCGAGCTCCTGTTGGTGGGGTCTTGGCTGGTTTGCCATGGCCTGGCAGCACTGCTGGCTGTGACACAGGGGACACTGAGCTGGCTGGGGTCTCTGCTGGGGGAGGCATCCCTAAATGCTGCTTTTACAGATCATTACCCGGCAAATGGGGAGCATTGGGAATTAAAATCCAAAGGGAGTTGGGCTCAATGTTTGTGGACAAGGGAGGAAAAGATGCTTGATAGAGCAAGACTGAGATCCAGTTTTGCTCCTCAGCAGCTGCTTTTGATACCAGTGCTGTGGGGTGAAGTTCCCTGTAGCTCCTGGGGAGAAAGATGCAGCCAAGCTGCCTCCCAAGGACCAGGTGCATGGACTGGAGGAAGCCCAGGCAGCGAGATCACCCTGTCCCTGCTTCTGCTCCTTGACAAAAGGGCTTTGCCCTTCTCAGCTGCTGCTCAGAGGAGCCTCAGCCTGGAGCTGGGGTCGCCGGCGGGGAGAGATGAGCATGTTCACTCCCCCTTCCCCTGCCCAGCTCAGTAATCCTGTTGTGGCCATGTCCAGAGTTTGCAGGAATGTCATCTGAGTTTATTTCAAGGCTTGTTCCCTGCCAGCTGCAGTCACGCAGCTGAAGGTTGTGACAAAGCTGTGCAGGGGAGCGAGGCACGAGGCTGCGTTCTGCAAGCTGGCAGTGCCTGTGGGCTGTGTGGGGGCCACCATGTCACCAAACTGGGGGCCTCCTTCTCCAGCAGCACCCCATGGTTCCCTGCTTACAGCCCACTGCCCATCCAAGCCCCTCCACAAGGATCTGAGCGTGCTGGAGCCAGTCTTTGTGCCCACAGTGGTGCTGGAAGAGAAGGAACACCCCCTCTGAGCTGTGCAGGAGAGTTGGGACAAAGCTGGGGTCCCCCAGCGTGTGTCCCATCCCCTTCTCCGCATGGGAACACCTTCTCCTCCCCACATCCCTTCCAGTGTCAGCACATCCTGCAGGCCCTGTCCCTGCCAGATCCGCCCGTCCAGGCACCAGCCCGGGGGCTGCAGGAGTATTTTTAATTTGGCTGAGCTGACACGGTGCCGGGTGCTCTCTCCCACACGAGACAGCGGCTCCTCGCAGCCTCCCCCCTCCAGCACTCGCGGCAGGGACCGAACTGAGCTGTCACCACCTGCGGGTGGGTGCGAGGGATGCGGCTCCCGTGAGTCCTCCCTCCCTCCCCTGCATGCTCCCCGCTCGTTTTGGGGGCTGGCACGGCGGGGATTTGGGTGCAGAGGGTGAGCAGGGTGCTGGGTCTTTCCTGGTGGAGCAGGGATGGGCTCTTTGGGGTCAGCAGCTCTGGGAACAGCGGCACCTCTGCTGCGGGAACAGCGTGCGTCATTTCCCCGAGCCTGACTGGCTTAGAGCAGGGATGGAAACAAAATCTCATAAATATCTTTGGACTCGGGGATTTAAACTTTTTTTTTTTTTTTTGGGTTTGGTCTCTTCTGTTCAGCTTATAGAAGGAATAAGAAACCCTCAGGGAACCTGTCCATGGATGTGGGGCTGGAGTGCAGGAAAGGGTGCCTGGAGCATCCCAGTGGGAGCTGCTGTGGCTGCCCGAGGTGTGGGATGCCAATGGAAACTGGGACTCAGATGGAAACTGTGGCTCATGGCTGCTGCCACCCTCGAGCCGTGGGGATGATGGATGTGCTGGTGCTCTGGGCACCTGCCCACCCAGCTCAGGAAAAACAGCCACAATTGGCTCCAGCCAAGGCTGCTGCTGCTGCTGTGTGCAGTTAAACAGGAGTATCTCCACTCCAGTTCCTTTAGGAAGGACGTCTGACATCCGGCAGCTTTGTGAGGGCAGAGGGTCAGGGACATCCTGCAAATGCTGCCCAAAATTCGTGTTCAGTTGAGGCTTCCAGCAGGAATGGGTTTGCAGGGGAGAAGGAGTCAGTGGTTTGAGCCTTGCCTCTTGCACAGGGCAGGCAGAACAAGCGTGTTCTCCTCTGGAGTCCATTGGTCCCGTGGATTTTACTGCAGGGACTCCATGGAGGAGTTGGGAAGTGGAGTTGGTTCCAACCATTTCTAATTTGGGGTCGCTGACCTTTGCTGTCCTGCTCTGGGTGCTGGGAATGGGACCAGGCGATGCTGCAGGCTCCTAAAAACTCATTAAAAAGGCTCAATCCTCTTTTCTCGCGGCATTAGCACAAGAATAAATCGGGTGTGTTTTCACCCCAGGAGCCGGCTCTGGTTTCACCACCTCCAGCTCTCATTAACCCTGGGCTGACACTTCGGCAAGAATGTCCCCAGCACAGGAAGAGCCTCTTGCCCCAGGATATGTGGAGGAGCCTCAAGAGAGGAATTAACCGGGGGCCACCAGACCCCCCTGGTGCAGAGCCAGCTGGAGCCAGGTACAATCAGCTCCTAATCCAGGCAAGTTCCGGTGGGCCACGTCCCTCCTCATGGCCCAATTCCACACCGAGTCTGGGTGGGAGCATCCTTCAGCTCCCAGGCACAGGATATGTGCTGGGAAACCAGGAGCCAGGTTCCCATCAGGAGTCCCAAAGCACACTGGTGCCCCTTGGGATTTCAGTGTTCTCAGGAGCTTTGTTTGGGGAAAGCAAATGTGGCACAAAATTCTCTTTCTGGAAGTAGTCGAGGCTCTAAATTTCACCATTTATTGCTAAAATAAAGCTTTTGGGATGTAGGGAACCCCTCTGCTCGTTAGGGAGCCCTGGGACAAGGGGCAGTCTTTCAGCTCCAGCCCTGCAGCCATGGACCAGGAGTGCAGCTAAGCAGGAACACCTTGTGGCATTCCCTAAAGGGCTTGGACTTGGATCCTGCCGAACCTCCATGTCCACGGCTGGGTGCTGCTCTGCCCACAACTTGCAGAACACCTCCAAACCCCAGAAATACTCATCCTGGCTGGCTGCAAACCCTCCTGCAGCTCACCCTGTGCCCAGCTCTCAGCTGAGAGACCCAGGCTAGGATCCCCTGATGGGCACCACTCCTTGCACCTCGGGGGAAGCGATCCCGGGCAGGTGAGCATGGGGCAGGCACAGGGCACAGCTCCATGGGCTCCCTGTCCCCAGGACCCACTGTCCCCACCACATCCAGTGTCCCCACTGCATCCAGTGTCCCCGTGGCCCGACCACCACGTCCAGTGTCCTCACCATGTCCACTGTCCCTATGGCCCGACCACCACGTCCAGTGTCCCCGTGGCCCAGCCGCCACCTCGTCCGCTGTCCCCATGGCCCAGCCACCACATGCGGTGTCCCCGTGGCTCGGACACCATGTCCAGTGTCCCTGTGGCCCGGCCACCACCACATCCGCTGGCCCCACGGCCTGGCCGCCACCACCACGTCCACTGTCCCCGTGGCTGCTGCAGCCACCACGTCCGCTGTCCCCACCACGTCCGCTGTCCCCGTGTCCCGGCCACGGCCGCGGGGCCTTGCCCATGCCGGTCACCGCTAGTGGCCACTGCCGCCGTGAGCAGCCGGCAGCAGCCGTGAGGCAGACGGTGCTGGCTGCAAGATGGCGGCTCCCGTGCTCCGCTGAGGCGGGCGCCCGCCGCAGGCTTTGTTCCCGCAGCCGCCGCGCTCGGGGCCGCGGGGGCTGCGGGGCCGCCCCACGAACGCCCCGCTGCTTCTTTTTGTTTTATTTTTGGATTTTGCGTTGCTTGGCTGGGTTTGGGTTTTTTTCGGTCCGTTGTTTTGTTTTTGGTGTGTGTGTTTCTGGTTTTTTTTTTTTTTTTACATTTTTTTTTCCTATTTAAAATCTGGGAAGTTTGCGAGCCCCCCCAGCCCAAAGCTTATGGCAGCTTTTCCATGGTACGTATGGAGGGGCGGGTGAGCGGGGTGGGCACGCAGGGCTGGGCTGGGCGCTGGGGCTGCTCCGCTCACCCTCCCGGGATGATGCTCCGGGGACAAGGCTCAGCTTGTCCTCCCACAACCAAACCCTCATCCTGCCCAAACTTGCAGGCTGCTGGGGGAACCGGAGTGTGCCCCCCATGCCGAGCTGCTGCCGAGCCCCCCGGGATGCTCAGTGCTGCTTTCACCCGTGGGCAGCAGCAGCAGTGAGGGGCGCTGGGCTGGTGCCAGAGCTGCGGGAATTGGGTGCTGTGGGAAGAGGTGCCACGGAGCTCTGCTCCATCCCAACCCCCGCCCCGGCCTCCTGCATCCCACACGCTAATTGCTGCTCTTTTTTCTTTTCTTTCCAAGGCAGCGGCTTCTGCCGGAGCAAGTGCTGGGGAGGGGGGGCTGTGGGGATGGCTTGGGAGGGAATGGGGTCAGTGACAGGGAAAGAGCACAGGAATGCTCCCCCTGGGGCCATGCAGGGATGGATGGGGTCGCTGTGCCAGGCTAACTTGCAGGTCACTCCACGCCCACCTGCCAGCGTTGTGCAGGGCACTGGCTCTGTGGGGATGGGTGTTGTGGTCTTGTTCTAACTCCTGAATTGCGAAGGTTCCTTCTCCCTGCTCCCACAGCAGTGGCTCTAGTTTGGGGGCTAGTTCTTCAGAAAAACCCCAAGTTCCTCATCGGTGGACTGATGGTATTCCCCAGTTTTCTTGCTGCTCAGTGTCCACTTTCTTTCTTTTTCCCCCTGCATTTTGGTTCTCCCCCTTCCCCATGCAGCTCTGGGTTCTTCCCCCCTCCTCTCACCAACACCTTTATCAAGGCTCAGTTTGGATTTTCAGTCCGGTTCATGGAGAAATGTGAGTTCAGACTGAGCGGGCCTGAAGTGCAGGGAGGAGGTCAAGTGAGTGGTTAAACCCTTCAGATCCTGGTTTGGTTACATCTTTAAGTGCTTTGCAGCCTCTAGCTCAGTAGATATTTGTGAGCTTGGCCTGGAGTGGAGTGTGTAACCCCCTGGAAGGGACACTGGGATGCCACTGAGCGTGCAGAGCATGGCTGTGCTGTCACGGGACTTGCCACGGCTTTGGCAATTCCCTGGAGGAGGGACAAGGCAGGGAGGACTGAGAGCACACGTGTGCACACCAGCACGTGTGTCTGGGCTAGCTCCCAGTCACCCTTGTTCTGCTCCAGGGCCCTGGCACTCACTGCCAACCCTCCTCTTGGGCTGAACACTCTTTTTTGGGTGTTTCATCCCCGCTGAGCCTTCCTCACCTTCCCAGTGCCAGCACAGTGGGTAAGACTGCTCCTAGGGGAAGCCTGTGGGTGTTCCTGTGCTGGTGGGACCATTTGTGTGTGTGCCAGTCCCACCAGTGACACCGAGAGCTTCTGCTGGTGCTGATGAGGAGCTTGATGGGATCCCCACGTGTGGTGCTGGGGCTGCTGTCACCGCTGCTGTCACCGTGCCACTGTCGCTTGTGCCACCACAGCCAAGCCCCAGCTGAGGTTGGCAGGGCCCTAATCCCATTTCCCTTGTGTCTCTTTCATCTCCAGTCGGACCAGGAGAGTGGTAATAGACCTTCTTACTAAATTAAATGCGCACACTGCTCCCGGAGGCACGGTGCGCTTCAACCCTAGCTGATTTCCCAGCCACAAGCAGCATGGTGCCTCCGGGGAAAAAGCCAGCTGGGGAAACTTCCAATTCCAACAAAAAGTGCAAACGCTATTTCAATGAGCACTGGAAGGAGGAGTTCACCTGGCTGGAGTTTGACTATGAGAGGAAGCTCATGTTTTGCGCGGAGTGCCGGCAGGCCCTGGTGAAGAACAAGCACGGGAAAGCGGAGAACGCTTTCACCGTGGGCACCGACAACTTCCAGCGGCACGCGCTGCTGCGCCACGTCACCTCGGGCGCCCACCGCCAGGCGCTGGCCGTCAACCGCCAGCAGCTGGCCTTCGACACCCCCCGTGCTGGCCACCCCGAGCTGCGCTCGCTCATCAAGGTGGAGGTGAACCCGGCCAAGGTGGCCGTCCTCACCACGGTCTACTGGATGGCCAAGGAGGAGATCCCCGACGAGAAGTGCTCCTCCCTGCTGAGCTTGCAGAAGTTCAACCTGTGCCAGGCGCTGCTGGCGTCAGAGCACAGCGAGTTCTACCACCCTGGCAGCGTCAGGGAGATGCAGGTGTGTAAGGGTGGGTAGGGGTTGGCAGCTGGGTGGTCGCTGCACCTGGCAGGGCAGGGATGGTGCCTGTCCCCACTGAGCTCCCTGAGCTTTGCAGGATGAGTGCTAATTGTCTCAGGAGTTCAATTAGCACAAGAGCACTGTGGGTTTTGCCTTTTTTTGCCCTAAACTGAGTGATCAGGAAGATCAAGTAGCCGGAGAGTTTAAGAGGGATTTCTGAATTTTACCAACGCTTCATGCCTTCTAAAATCAAATTAAATTTTTAGTGAGGCTTGGCTGTTTGCCAGGCTTTCAGCTCTCTGCAGAGCCTTATTTTGCTACTGATAGACTAAACCCACTAATTAGGTTTCCCAGCCTGTGGTGATCCTTGCAGCACTCACACACACAGAGGAAGTTTTCCCTCCGAACTGGGGAGTTTGCCTGAAATGGGGGAAGTGTGAGTAAATGAGTAAAGATGGAAAAAACGTTGCCATTTTGCTGCTGCTCCTGCCCCTGCTGTGCCAGTGAAGTGGAACTGCTGGAGTTGAATGGGGCAGGTGAATTCCTGGTGTCAGTGCCAGCATAGATGTGGGCTTGGGAATGGGATGCTGGGGGCTTGAGTGGTCAGTGATGCTTGCTGGTGATGCTGTGTCCTGCTGTATCTCTGGGGCTCTGGCCCCAAGCTCAGGACAGGAACCCCCAAGCTCTCAGCAGCTTGCCATGGTGCTTGAGCTGCCAAACAGGAGCAGGAGGAGAAAGCTTGTTAGGGAAAAAGAAAGTGATTTCCAGCCTCTGTGTGCAAGGGCTTTTCCCTGGCTCGGGGCTCTTGCGCTGCAGGAGCCTGTGGGTGGGAGCCCACCCGCTCACTCTGTGCCAAGTGCTGCTCATCTCCCACTGCCTCTGAATCTCATTTGTGTTTCTCTCTCCCTCCCTGCACCCCTCCTTCCACTGGCCCAGGCAGCCATTGCCAAAGTCCTCCACAACGAGGACAGGCACAGGATCAAAGCCTCGCCGTTCATTGGGCTGGTGGTGGACGAGACAGTGGACGTCCTGGAGCACCGCAGCCTCGCCGTGTTCACCACCACTGTCTCCCCCTGCAACGGGCAGACCTCCACCACCTTCCTGGGCAGCTTCGAGCTGCCTGCAGGGGAGGCCTCCACGGTGGCAGGCAAGGTGGGCGAGGTGATGCGCTCCTTTGGCATCCCCAGCATGAAGCTCACCTGGCTCAGCGCTGACAGTGCCTCGCTGGTGGCCGAGCGGCTCAGCGGGGTGGGGACGGCGCTGGGCTCGCTCTGCCCGCTCCTCACTGAGGTGCACTGCCTGTCCCACGGCACCTCCCTGCTGCTGGCCGAGAGCATCAGCACCATCGAGTACCTCCAGAAGTATGAGACCACTGTGGATGCTGTGTATAGGCTCTACTCCAGCTTCCAGGGGGAAGGGGAGAGCCTGCAGGAGCTGCGGAGGGTCCTGGACCTCTGTGAGATAGACCTTGGGAGCCCCAAAGCCATCCACTGGACCTCTATCTTCCCAGCTGTAGAAGCCATTGACTCCTCGTGGCCCACGCTGGTGCTGCTGCTGGAGAGCCAGGCAGAGTGCTCACCCGTGGCCCGTGGCCTCTGCGAAGAGCTCAAGAAGTTCCAGTTTGTGGCCTTCACCAAGATCCTCCTGGATGTCCTCCCCATCTTCCAGAAGCTCAGTCGTTTCTTCCAGATCGAGGATTTTGACCTCTCCATCTTGAAGCCCATAGTCTCGGCCACGGCCACCACGCTGCAGGCCCAGCAGAGCACCAGTGGCCAGAACCTCCAGGAGTTCCTCAGAGAGATGAACAAGCACCCACAGGATGGCCGGGAGGGCGAGAGCCGCCTCTACTACAAAGGTGTTGAGCTTGCCAACTGCTCCCAGGTGCACCTGAAACACTTTGAGCACCTGAAGGACAGCTACCTGGAGAAGGTACGGGGCAACCTGCTGGACAGGTTCCCCAGCAGCGTCCTGGAGGCCATCAGCTCCTTCTCTGCCATCTTCAACCCCAAGTGCTACCCGCAGTCTCTGGAGGACATTGGCAGCTATGGGGTGAGCGAGCTGAATTTCCTGCTGCGGGTGTACTCGCGGGTGGTGGTGAGCAAGAGGGCCCTGAGCGACTTTCCCCTCTTCAAGCGCATCGTCTTCAGCCTCAGCCAGCTCTCCTTCAAGGACCTGTGTGTCAAGCTGGTCTACAGCAGCTCTGAGATGCACGAGCTCTTCCCAGACTTCGCTGTCCTGGCCGCTATAGCCCTGGCCTTGCCGCTGGGCTCGGTGCTGGCCGAGAAGATCCGCCGGGGCCGGGAGCTGCTGCAGCGCGGCCGCTCGCGCCTCGCCAGGGACCAGGGGCTCTCTGACCTCATGAAGATCGCCATCGACGGGCCAGCCATCAGCGAGTTCAACTTTGCCTTGGCCATCGAGTGCTACGAGAGCATGAGGGAGTCTGGGTTCATCGTGGCGCAGGTGAAGTGAGCGTGGCTGGTTTGGAGCCCTTGGGGCAGCCCCCGGGGCCAGCTCAACGCTGCCTTCCCACGTCACTGGGCACTGCTGGAGCTGGGCAGCTGCGCTGGATGGTGACCTGCTCCGTGCTGGGAAGAGAAAACAGGATCCTCATGCCCCAGACCTCTGTTTGAATCGCCCAGAATTCAGAATCCCGAGGCCACCCGAGATCCCGAATTGCGACGAGTTTTTTCCAAGGGTTTGTCATCATTTTGTTTTGGGGAGAGGAAGGCAAAGCTCTTGAGCTCAAATGTCACGTTGCCTTTGCACAGAGATACCCGGCAGCTTTTGCTTAATTCTCTGCAAAAATATGGGATTTTTGTTATTCTGGAGCCTGGAGAGTGAATGCAGAAAAGGCAGCACATCCTCCAAGCTCTGCGCCGACCCCAACATGCCTGGCGGTGTCGTGTTGGTGTTCCTTGCACACAGCACAGGGTATTTTTAGCAGTGGCATCAAGTCATGATCATTTCAAGAGCAAGAGATTTAGGGAATGATATTGTAATGGCTGAGGAAATGTTAACTTTAAATCGTTGTGTACATATCTGTATGTGTGTATATATATATATATAAATATACATATATAAATATCTATATTAAAAAGGTCTATCTTAATTTTCCTAAAGTTTAAAGATATCTAAAAGGACTTTTTTTTTTTTTTTTTTTTTTTTTTTTTTTTTTTTTTTTGCAAGGACAGAATAAATTATGAGGAGGGGTCCAAAAACAATCAATAGCTAATTCTTTTTCTTTCCAACACGTCCTCACCTCTCCAAGTTCCCCTTGCACCATGAACTCTTGGCAACCTGCAGTCTGGGAGAAAGTCCTTCAACACCTGCTTTGGGGCCAGCTGGAGGTGTTCAGCTCATATTTCTGCTCTGAAGTGTTACTGTCTGTCCTGAGGTGAGCAGAGCTGTTGGTGCCTGCAGCAGCCTGGAGCTCAGAGCCCTCTGCCCACAGGTCTGGGGTGCTGCTGGTGTGTTCCAGTGTGACTGGGCTTTGGTGGTTTTCACTTGGAGGGCTGTTTCCTTCACTTCAGACTGGTTCTAATCAGCAGTAAACCCAGTGCAGCAGCATGAAGCATTACCTGCATTGAATCCTGAGAGCCAGGTCCTCTGGTGGGGCTGCCAAAAGCTGGAAATGGGAGGATGTAGCACATCTGCTGCCCCACAGGCCAGGTCTGCTTGCTCTGGGAGTCCAGTGCAGTGCAATCTGTTTGTTGCCAGTCCAGATCCCAGAGGTGCTGGGGCTGCACTGGTGCTGCCATCGTGGTCCAGCATTGTGGCTGGGGGTTGCTGTTCTCTGTCCATCAGCCTTTGGCACTGAGGAGCCTCCTGGAAACATGCTTGGCCAGAGACAAAACCTTTAAAGCTGTGGGTAAGGATTTAGAGACACCATCAAAATTTGCTGGAGAACATTTCCCAAGCAGGAGGGAGCCTCTGTGTGAATGAACAGCTCCATCTCCATCTGGCCTGGGCAGACTCTGTGCCAGATGCTCGCTGAGGCAGCGGCGTCTGCGGGGATGGGTCCTTGGCAGGCTCCTGTTGGTGTGAGAACCTGCAGCCCTGGCCCTGCCACCTTCACAGGCAGCTCTGGGAGCTTCACACAGAGCACAACAGTTGCTCTGCCTTACAGGGAGCAGGAGAAAAACCTGCTGCAGGTGTGTGTTCAGTGGCTGTGCAGGGTGAAGGGGTGTGGGACAGGCTGGGGAGGACAGCCAGACACAGTTTGGGTGAGTTTGGGCTGAAAATTCCTTAAAATTCAGAGGGATCCCTACAAAATTAACTTGTCTGTGGGAGAGGAACCGGGCTGAGCTCCAGGTAGAGAATGTGCAGGCTGAGCTCGGTGGCTGTGCAGGGTGAAGGAGTGGGGGACAGGCTGGGGAGGACAGCCAGACACAGTTTGGGTGAGTTTGGTTAAATGTAGGGCTGAAAATTCCTTTAAATTCTGAGGGATCCCCACAACATTCACTTGAACTGGGCTGAGCTCCAGGTGGAGAATGTGCAGGCTCCAGTGTCTCTGGCTGAGCCCAGAGCAGGGGACACACAGAACCACATCAGGGACATCATGGCTTTGACACCTCTTGCTCTGGTGGCACCTGTGGACCTGGGTGGGCACAGAGACAAGCCCCCCAAACTGCAGCAGGTGCTCGTGGCAGGAACACATGGTTCCTGTGCTCCTCTCCTTGCAGCAGCCCCTTGGAATGCTCTGTCCCAGGAGGATCTGCAGTGCCAGAGCAGCAGCATTGGTGGGGAGGTGGGGGAGACAGAGCAGGGGCTGTGACAAAGAGATGAGCCACTGGGGGCCCGTTCACCCACCTGCTGCTGGCTGTGCCTGTCACCTTGCCTAAGGTCGTGTCATTCTATACAGACCTGGGACCCTGCCACTCTCCCAAAAGCAAATCTCCTTAATTGAGTGTCTAATTAATACCTAAAAATACTGCCCTCAGCTGCTGCTGGAATCTGCCCTGCAGCAAAGGTAAGGCAGGACCCACAATGCCATAGCCCTGTGACCTTGGAAAGGTGCCCAAGGAGCGTCCTGCAGGTGCCCCAGAAAAATCCTGCCCATCTGCAGGGTCTCACAGGGGGTTCTGAGCTCTCTCTACCTGCCTGGTTTATCCAGAAATGTGTTTAACCCACAAATTTGAGCTCAGGGATGTGCCAGAGAGGTTGACATATCTTCTCAGTACCATTGGTGGGCAGCATCTGCTGCAGGTGGTGGCCAATCCTGGAGTCTGTGTCCCCTCAGTGCTCATCCTGTGCCTGCCCAGTGCAGGAGCTGCTCCCCAGGGACTGAAACCTTCAGCCCAAGCATTGGCTGAGCTGCAACATCCCTTCTTGTAGGCACTGATTTTGGTGATAAGGTGGTCACCCACCTCTTGTTCATCCCATATATATATGTGTATATATATATATATATATATATATATATATATGTATGTATGTATGTATATTATATATACACATTATATATGTGTGTATATATGTATGTATATATTATATATATAAAAATATACGTGTATGTATGTATATTATATATACATTATATATGTATACTTTTAATATACATTATAGCTATATATATAAATAAAAAATATAAATATAAAAATGTGTGCATATTTATATTTATATAATTTTATAATAATAATTTGAAAAATAATTATATAAAACTATATATATATATAATATATAATATATAATATATAATATATAATATATAATATATAATATATAATATATAATATATAATATATAATATATAATATATATAACATATTATATAATATATAACATATAATATATAATATAATATTATATATAGTAATGCTAATTTATTTATTGATATATATATACATATATATTTTAATAATTGTAATAAAAAATATAATTATTTCTATATTTATATTTACCATTTTTATTATTTTTATTTTTATTTGTGTGTGTGTGTGTGTGTGTGCATATCTATATTTTATGTTTTTAAGGCCAGTGCAAACCACCCTGGCTGTGATGAGTTTCACCCCCCATGATCCAGCCCCAAATCCCTTTGCTGCTCTCTCGTGGGGCCCCGGCTGTGTGTGCTGGGTGGTCCCAGGGCAGCTCCTCTGGCGCCAGCCCATCCATCTCCAATGATTTGATGTAGAAACGCTGTTTCACGCCTCACAAGGTTAATTATGCACCCCTCACCCAGCGCTGCTCGCTGCTGCCGTGCTGTTATTTATTTATTTTGAAGCGGTTTCGCAGATTTCCCTCCTGGGCGACTCTGGAATTAACTCGATCAGTGCACGCCTGATGAAGCAAACCCTGATTCCTGCCCGGAGTCAGGCCTGGCTCGGGGATGGCTCCGGCGCCGCGGCAGAGCCGCCGCGTGCGCTCGCCCAGAAAGAGGTCGTTGGTGCCCGTGGGGCTGGCGACGAGCGCTGGCTGCTGCTCAAACCCAGGGAACCTCTCGAACTTTGGGTTTCTGATGTGGCTCACGTCCTGCACCAGCCGGGATTGGCGTGGGGAGGGTGCGGAGCAGAGCAAGGAGCAGCAGCAGCCTCGTTCTGCATGGCTGGAATTGGGGTGCTGGTGGAGAGTTTCTGCTGTGGGAGTGGGTGCTGGCCAGTCAGCCTCCCACAAGGATGTTCTCAGGTCCAGGAGGGTGGTGGGATGGGGTTGTGCTGTGCCAAGGGATCCATGATGCCTTCGAGTTGGAAAAGAACCCAAACCTCAAAAAAATCCAGAGGAACAAGGAACGCTGACCTTGTCCTTGCTGCAGGAAAAGGGATGGGGCTGTGGGTAAGGCAGGACCCACAGCCTTATCCGTGTCAACATTATCCCTCTGTCAAGGGATCCATGATGGCTTCGAGGTGGTAAAGAACCCAAACCTCAAAAAAATCCAAAGGAATGAGGAACGCTGACCCTGTCCTTGCTGCAAAAAAAGGGACGGGGCTGTGAGTGGGTTGGAGGGGTGTGAAGCCATGTGGGATGTGAGTGGGCTCTTCTGGCTCACAGCATTCTGAAACCATTTCTTATTTTTTGTGTTTGATTAGTTCATTTATTTTATTTTAGCTTTCCCCTCTCCTTGCTCCCAGAGCTGGGCAGGGACTCCCTCTGGCAGGGATGCTTCCCTTTCCTCATCATCTGTGATGCTGGGATGGGGAGCAGGCTGCAGACAAACCTCTGCCTGGCCTCCCTTCCCTCCTTCCCTCAGTCCCACGGGTGTTTTCTGTTGAAACAGAACATTATTAATAACTCTGGGCTATTTTTAAATCCCACGCTGGAGCGCGTGGTTCGTTTGCGGGGCACGGGGAGCGGCGGCTGTGCCGCAGGACTGGGGGCAGCTCTGCCTCTGCCCTGCTGGCAGCCAAATCCTCACCAGCCATGGTGAGGAGCCCTGGTGTAGCTGGTTTGGGGGAGCCCAGGGGAGGAGCTACTTCCCTGGGGGAGGTTTGGACACTTTCTGAGGCTTTGGACTCCTGCGCGTGTCCTCGCTGGGATGCGGAGGCGGCAGCATCCAGCCTGGAACTGGGGTGCTGGTTTGGAGCCTGGAAGGTTTGGAAGTTTGGAGTTTGGAGGCAAAGGGGTGCCCAGGGCCACCCTGGGCTGGGGTCTCTCCTTGGGGGGGTTCTGTGGTCCATGGTAGATGTCCCCATGTCTGGTGTGCTCTGTGCTCCTGTGCCAGCAGGGATCACCAGGGCTAACGCTGCTCTCTCCCTCTGCCTGCCCAGGTCCCTCCGGACACAGCAGTCCCCTCTTAGCATCACTGCCCATCCCTGGCCGGCCTCTCCATCCTCCCTTGGACATCAAGCACTTCCTGACCTTCAGGCTCAACGGGACATCACCGCTCAACCTCTTCCCCAACTTCAACACGGTGAGTGCCCATCTGTGGTGGTGTTCACAGGGATCCCAGGAGGAAATGACAATCTGACTCCATGTTTCAGAAGGCTGATTTATTATTTTATGATATATTTATATTATATTAAAACTATACTAAAAGAATAGAAGAAAGGATTTCATCAGAAGGCTAGCAAGGAAAGAAGTGGGATGATAACAAAAGCTTGTGGCTCTCAGAGAATCCAAGACAGCTGGACTGTGATTGGCCATTAATTAGAAACAACCAACATGGCCTAATCACAGATGCACCTGTTGCATTCCACAGCAGCAGATAACCATTGTTTGAATTTTGTTCCTGAGCCCTCTCAGCTTCTCAGAAGGAGCAATTCTAACAAAAGGATTTTTCATAAAATGTGTCTGTGACACCCAGGGAGGATGAGCATTGAATCCCTCCTCCCCTAGAGCAGTCCGTCCTCTGCTTGGCACCACTCCTTGAACCCTACCAGGTAGTTTTTGGTTCAATTCCTGGGGTCTTTGGCTGCTGGACACCAGTTCAACATGCCCACTTTGCCCTTAGCTCAGAGAGATTCCTGCCCAGCCAGAGCCTGTCAGTATCAGAATTAAAAACATGGTTCATTTTAACCAAGATCAATTGGATTTTGCCCCTGGAATCAATAGTAATAAAGTAGCTCTGGAGAGCAGTTCATTAGTTGAAAATTAAATAAGGAAAAGAAAAGAAAGAGAATGTACTACAGAGATGAGGAATGTGGCTGGTGCTGTGGATGTTGGGGGACTCAGAGTGCTGGGGGGCTGCTCCCACCCCCCATTTGGGCTCCAGATCCTGACCTTGGACCACCAACCCAGGATTCTGGGGTGAGCAATGACACAGATCTTTAGAGATGTTCCATCAGGCACTTAAACTGACATGGATGTGACCAAAGATACACCAGATATCAGGTGTGGAATGGTTTTCTCCCCATGCTGCGCTGCTCCCCCAGACTGGTCCCAGCCCCGTGGGGGTCTCTGTCACCCCTGGGTGCTGCCAGAATTGTTGTGGAGCAGGTTCTGCTCTGGGTAAGGCAGAACTCAGGGGCTGCTCCCCATCTCTGCCCCAGAGGCACTGCGTGCTGGTGTGGGGAAGATGAAACAGGAAAGCTTTATAAATATGATTGCCTGGCAAAAGATTTTGAGAATATGGAAGCTATCAGTGAGATTGAAATGAAAGCAAGCTTTGAGATCCCTCAGTTACTGAACAACTGGAAAACAATGGTATGGTCTGCTGAAGGTCCAAGGGTCAGAGCAGACCCTACAGCTTGGCAGAAGGGGCCCAAAGAGGAGTTTTTAGGGTTTAAAATGGAACACAGGGTGGTAATGTAATGATTCTTATAGGATGTATGTAAATGCTATAGGATTTGTATCTTGTACTAGATTGGTTAGTGAGAATTAGAATATTCTACGCAGAAGATTTATTGTATTGTAACAGGAACCTCACTCTCTCACCCTTTTACTCTCTCACCCTTTTACTCTCTCACCCTCTCATCCTCTCTCCCCCTCTCTTCTCTCAGCCTGCTCTGAGCTGTGTTTGGCAGCTCCCAGCAGGGCCCTGCACTTGACCCTTTGCAATAAACCCCAAATTCCTGACCTGGCTGCAGAGATCTCTCCTCTCCGTCCACCCCCACCATCCTAGCCCCCTGCACTCCTACATGCTGGTGTTTTGGGGTTCAATCAATGCCCATTGTTTTCTCTCCTGAGCCTGGAAATGGGATTTTCCTGAGCCCCCTCCCTGCTCACTCGCCTTTAGTGAGTGGCTTTGAGCTTAAACGTGCTCAGAAGATGCAAATTATCACCAAGATCCTCAAAGACAGTCCAGAAATCAGGCACAGGATTCCTGTTGCTGTTGAATGGATTCGGGCTCTGAGTCCTTTATGTTTATGCTCTTTTGAAGCCCCAGCCCAGCCTCTCCCCGGGCTAATGAGCTGGAACACGGGACAGGAGGGGTTTTGATGCCATTATAGCTCCTGCTTTCTGTCTGGGCTCTTTTTTTAGTCTCTGGAGTCAGGAGTGAACTTGACCCAACGCCTGCTGTCCTCCCCTCTTGGCTCCCACCTGCCGCTGCCTCACCCACGGCTGTTGCCTTAAAAAAATCTCTCATTTGGAAAATGAATCTGGAACCTGCTGATGGCTGCTGTGCTCCACGTGGATGGGGCACACACACACACAGATGCCAGGGGAGGCTGTCCCTACTGTGTGGGCACCTGGAGCCACTCTGAGCTCGGAGCTGAGCCCGGTGTGTGCTGCTGGCTGATGGCCCAGGGGCAGGAGCTGCTCTTTGGGGGTGTCTGTGCTGGAGATGGGGCCAAAAGAGGCTGGGAGAGGTGCAGGGTGTGCCAGGGTGGTGGTTCTGAGGAGCCAAGCAGAGCTTTCATCCCAAAGGATGAGGGGCTGGAGCATCCCTGCATCCCTGAGCTGCTCTAGAGGAGCCAGAGGAGAGCTTCCATCCCTCAGGGTGAGGGGCTGGGACATCCCTGCAGCCTGAGCTGTTCTAGAGGAGCCAGAGGAGAGCTTCCATCCCTCATGATGTGGGGCTGGAGCATCCCTGCATCCCTGAGCTGTTCTGGAGGAGTCAGAGCAGAGCTTCCATCCCTCATGATGTGGGGCTGGAGCATCCCTGCATCCCTGAGCTGTTCTGGAGGACTCAGAGCAGAGCTTCCATCCCTCATGATGTGGGGCTGGAGCATCCCTGCAGTCTGAGCTGCTCTCCAAGCTCTGGAGGAGCCAGGGGAGAGTTTCCATCCCTCAGGATGAGGAACTGGGACATCCCTGCAGCCTGAGCTGCTCTCCAAGCTCTGGAGGAGCCAGAGCAGAGCTTCCATCCCTCAAGGTGAAGGGCTGGGACATCCCTGCAGCCTGAGCTGCTCTGGAGGAGTCAGAGCAGAGCTTCCATCCCTCAGGGTGAAGGGCTGGGACATCCCTGCAGCCTGAGCTGCTCTGAGGAGCCAGAGCAGAGCTTCCATCCCTCAGGATGTGGGGCTGGGACATCCCTGCAGCCTGAGCTGCTCTGAGGAGCCAGAGCAGAGCTTCCATCCCTCAGGATGTGGGGCTGGGACATCCCTGCATCCCAAGCCAGGCTGGTCAGGCTCCACTTGAGGGGACAGGGATGGAAGGATCAGTCAGGGTCTGCCCTTTGCTGAGGTTGCTGCCACATTGCAGCAGGATCTGGGGGTTCTGTTTTCGTGCCCTGCATGGCTGGAGGTGCAGTGAGGGCTCAGAGGTGCCCTGCAGAGCAGGAGCTGTTTGCTCTGCCCAGCAGAACACTCCCAGCAGGTCACTGGGCTCCCATGAACCCAGCAGATGTTTTACTCCAGAGCCAACAAAACCCTTCCAGGCTGCCTCCTGTCACTTAGAGCAACAACCAGGGGGGGAAAAAAGCCCTCTCAGCACTTTCCTTGCTCCTTCCCTCAGCTCGGGATGCTGCAAATCCCCAGGACCCAGCAGTGCCTGGTCAAACTCAGTCAGCAGACAGGATCTGAGGGGATGCTGCATCCCTGTGAATTCCTGCCCTGACCTCAGTGGCCACAGCACAGGGGTGGCTATTTATATCAGCAGGAACATCCAGGGATAAATAAAGTAATGTGAGTCAATGGGAATTGAGTATAAAGCTGGGATCTTTATTGCCCAAGACTGCTGTGCCCAAAGCCACCTCTGCTGCTGGCTCCATTCCTTTGGGAACTGCCAGGAGGAGCCTCAATCCCTGGCTGCAGGCACTGGTAAGTGCCCCCCCACAGGAGCTGGGGGGGCTTTTGCATGTCTGGGAGAGCTGTGGCAGGGAGGGACAGAGGGGTGTTTGTGTTTGGGGTTGGGGAGAAGCACGAGGCCTCTCAGGTGTGCTTGGGGTGGGCTGGACCTGGGCTGGGCTTCTGGTAAAGCCCCTGGGACCATGAGTGCTCCCATGGGGTGGGCAGCTTGAGGCAGAGCTGGTGTTCACTTTGGGACAGCAGGAGCAGAAATGAGTGTTCTGGCCAGCCCAGCCCCTGGTGTGTGAGTCTGTGCCTGTTGCATGCGCTCTGGTGGACACAGCTCCTTGCTGTGCCACGGGGTGGACTTGGCACAAGCACAAGAAAGATTCAGGTTGGTGCCACCACCCTGGCATAACCCCAGGAGGATGAGGAGTCCCTGTGCTGGGGCTGTTCAGCACCACCACCACCAGTGTAGTTGAGGCTCAAATGCCTCTTCATTTATATGCCAGAAAAGTGAGTAAAATCTCATGGCAAACAAGCACTTCGTTAATCACCTGCTCTTACCATTCTGCTCACTCTTGGAAAGGAATTTGGGGTCTTGCATGAGGAGGATGAGGAGACCCTGTGCTGGGGCTGTTCAGATGTGGCTCAGATGTGTCCCACTGGCTTCATCACTGGTTTGTGATGACACCAAGAGAGTCCCTGGCCTCATTTGTGTCCTTGTGCCAGCATCTCCCTTTCCTCTGCATCCTCCTGTGATCCCCACCCTGCTCAGGGTGTGGATGAGCCCATGGGAGCTGCCAGGGCTTGGTGGGTACAACCAGCTGGAACTGATGGGAAGGTTGGAGCCGTTTTTCTTTTCTGAATAGAAAAGTTGGTGTTTCTCTGGAAAATAAGTCCAGGCCCAGCATCCCAGCAGCATGGGGGTGCTGCCAGCAGCATGTTGCAATGTTTGCTGTCAGGCATGGAGCAGCACCTTGGCCATCTGCAGCTTCCCCCAGGTCTCTGCTGAACCCCAAATGCCTCTTCATTTATATGCCAGATAAGTGAGTAAAATCTCACAGCAAACAGGCACTTCATTAATCACCTGCTCTTACCATTCTGCTCACTCCTGGAAAGGAATTTGGGGTCTTGATAATGGTGCTGTTGTCCAGGCATGTGCCTCGAAGACTGATGCACCTGTCTGGGCAGTGAAATAGCTTTGCAGAGAAATATGATCACTGAAAACCCCTGGCTCTCCTGACAGCAGGGCTCAGATAAGATAATCTCCCTGTGCCACAGGCTAGGGAACAATACTTGCATTATAGATTGGAGCCACGCTCAGACAAAGAGCTTATTCTTATGTTTTCTTCCTTAATAAATGCATTTTGTTAAAAACAATTATGGCTTTTGGAAGCAGTTTGGTGCTTGGGCTGTGGAATGAGGCCGAGCCCTGGGGTGAGACAGACGGGCTGGGGGCTGGCACTGGCCACAGGCTTGGCCCCACCACAGCCCTGGGCAGGCTGGAGGACAGACAGACTCCTGGCAGGGCACTGAGGGGTTCTGTGTGTGCCCAGCCTGGTGACTGAGTTGTCATTGCTGGGTTTGAGAGGGTGGAAAGCACATCTGGGCAGCAGTGGGGCAGCCCAGAGGGGCTTTTGTGGGCTCTGTATCTTGGGTGTCCCTCCTGTATCTTGGGTGTCCCTCCTATATCTTGGGTGTCACTCTATCTTGGGTGTCCCTCGTGCCCTGGCACCCCTGTGGGCTCTCAGTGCCCTGTGGGCTGGCACACATGGCCCTGCTCGTGCCTTTGGCACTGCATGGGGACATCCCAACTCTCTGGTGAGGAGCACATGGAGAATGAACGGCCACATTCTTGTTTTGGCCACCTCTGTCCCCCATTTTGGTGGTTTCTGCTCCTGTTGAGGGTAAGAGTAGCCAGTGAGGTTCAAACAGAAACTGGTAATTTGTCATCTGTGGCACAAATGTCTGTGTGGGGGGAGAGGGGACTTGGGCACACACTGGTGCAGATGGGGCCTCATCCCTTCTGCCAGACCCCAGCCAACATTCAGACCTGGTGGATTTGATGGATCCAGGCCTGGTGGATTTGATGGATCCAGGCCTGGTGGATTTGATGGATCCAGGCCGGGTGGATTTGTTGGATCCAGGCCTGGTGGATTTGATGGATCCAGGCCTGGTGGATTTGTTGGATCCAGGCCTGGTGGATTTGTTGGATCCAGGCCTGGTGGATTTGTTGGATCCAGGCATGGTGGATTTGATGGATTCAGGCCTGGTGGATTTGATGGATCCAGGCATGGTGGATTTGTTGGATCCAGGCCTGGTGGATTTGTTGGATCCAGGCATGGTGGATTTGATGGATCCAGGCCTGGTGGATTTGTTGGATCCAGGCCTGGTGGATTTGTTGGATCCAGGCATGGTGGATTTGATGGATCCAGGCATGGTGGATTTGTTGGATCCAGTCATGGTGGATTTGATGGATCCAGGCCTGGTGGATTTGTTGGATCCAGACCTGGTGGATTTGTTGGATCCAGGCCTGGTTTGAGCAGGACAGGAGCCAGTGTTCCCACAGCACCTTGCCCTGTGCAGGGGAGCCTCCATGGCTGCATCCCCTCAGCAGATGCATCCCCTGCCCCTTGCAGCCACCCCTGTGAGCTCTGTGGCCTTGGCAGTGGCTCCTTGGGAGTGTGACAGGCCTGGGGGTCACCAGGTCATGGTGCCACATTGGGGCAGCCATCAGGACACCCCAGAATCTCTGATGGTCACAGTGATCCCAGGATGTGTCAGAAAGTCTCTTTTCCCAGCCTGGTCATTGAAGAAGGAGTCAGAATTCTTCAGTTCTCGTTCTCAAGGTTGTTTATTGTTTCTTATCTATAAAATTCTTTCTCTGACCCACTGAGGTCTCTCTGGCAGGTTGGGTTGAGGCACACTGGTGTTATCTTTTTATACTAAAAACCACATGTACAATATTTACCATAACTTCCCAATACCTATCACCTATGTTAGACAGTGAGCTTCTACTCTAAACCAATCCAAAAGTGCCAACATCACCCAGAAGATGGAGGCCAAGAAGAAGAAGGAGAAAGAGTGGATGAGCCCAGATTCCTCCATCTTGCCTCCTGAACCCCCATTCTAAAAACCCAAAAAAAATCTATTTTTTCACCCTTTGATAAATTCACTATCATTCTACTTAAACTCTTTTGACTTGTAATTCTTCATATAGAGGTTGGTAATTGTTTTTCCATGGGTCACAATCAAAGGCACAGGGTCTTGGGCTCTGTGCCAGGGTCTCTGAGCCCCCTGGGTAGGGTCTGGAGTCCTCCAGGGCAGCCAGAGGGATGTCCTGGGTTCCAAGGAGGACACACAGCAGCCCTGCCTCCCTCCCTGGCTGCCCTTGCAGATGGACCCGGTGCAGAAGGCAGTGATCAGCCACACCTTCGGCGTGCCCGCCCCGCTCAAGAAGAAGCAATTCATCTCCTGCAACATCTGCCACCTGCGCTTCAACTCTGCTGTGAGTGGGGCCACCCCTGGGGCTGGGGGTGAGGGGGGACACGGGGCCAGCCCCTGCCGGGGGTGTCCCCAAAAATGGGTCAGGGTCATCCATCCCCTGGGTCAGTCCTATCCATCCCCTGGTCACTCTCATCCATCCCCTGGTCAGTCCCATCCATCCCTGGGTCAGTCCCATCCATCCCTGGGTCACTCTCACCCATCCCTGGGTCAGTCTCATCCGTCCCTGGGTCACTCTCACCCATCCCTGGGTCAGTCCCATCCATCCCCTGGGTCACTCTCACCCATCTCTGGGTCGCTCTCACCCATCCATGGGTCAGTCTCATCCATCCCTGGGTCAGTCCTATCCATCCCCTGGGTCATTCTCACCCATCCCTGGGTCAGTCTCATCCATCCCTGGGTCACTCCCATCCATCCCCTGGGTCAGTCCCATCCATCCCCTGGTCACTCTCACCCATCCCTGGGTCACTCTCATCCATCCCTGGGTCACTCTCACCCATTTCTGGGTCTGTCCCATCCATCCCCTGGGTCAGGCTGACCCATCCCCTGGGTCAGTCTGATCTGTGCCCTGGGTCACTCTCATGCATCCCTGGGTCACTCCCATCCGTTCCTGGGTCAGTCTCACCCATCCCTGGGTCACTCTCATCCATCCCTGGTCAGTCTTACCCATCCCTGGGTCAGTCCCATCCATCCCTGGGTCACTCTCATCCATTCCTGGGTCACTCTCACCCATCCCTGGGTCACTCTCATCCATCCCCTGGGTCACTCTCATGCATCCCTGGGTGACTCTCATCTATCCCCTGGGTCACTCTCATCCATCTCTGGGTCACTCTCACACATCCCCTGGTCAGTCCCATCCATCCCTGGGTCACTCTCACCCATCCCTGGGTCACTCTCATCCATCCCTGGGTCAGTCCCATCCATTCCTGGGTCACTCTCACCCATCCCTGGGTCACTCTCACCCATCCCTGGGTCACTCTCATCCATCCCTGGTCAGTCTCACCCATCCCTGGGTCAGTCTCATCCATCCCCTGGGTCACTCTCACCCATCCCCTGGTCAGTCCCATCCACTGGATCTGCAGTGCTTGGTTCCCATCTGGGCTCCTGGAGCTGCTCCTGCCTGCAGAGGAGCCACCCCAGCCTGGCCATGCTGGATCTGCAGTGCCTGGGGCTGCTGCTGCTGCTCTGACAGCAAAAATCCCTGGTTCTGGGCTTCATGATTCCACTCCATAGCCAAGCAGCTCAGGACAAGCATTGCTCCCTTGATTGCTTCCCTGTTTCAGGCCGCTTCCCAGCTAGAGGTGCTGTGCCAGGAGGGTCAGTCCCACAATGTGCTCCCATGCCCCTATTCCTGCTCTGTCCATGTCCCTGCAGGTCCCCCTGGCTGGCCCAGACCCTCACAGCCCTCACAGTGTTCCAGCATGGAGCCTGTGACCTACTTTGGCTGCACCCAGCCCTGTTTTCCAGGGGCAGTTTATTGTCTTTGCTAATGAGGCACCAACGCTTGGACTCGCCCTTTGCTTTCCCACATACCAGCCCCTTTCCCAGCCCTTGGGAAGCCACAGGGGGAGGGAAGGGGAGGGATGGGCTGGGATGCTTCCCCCTGCCGAGCCCAGGAATCCTCAGCTGGCCCCCAGGAATGCTGTGCAAATTAATCTGTCCCACTCAGGGGTACAGTGTCTGATTCAGACTGGGGTTCCACTCCATAAATTGCCAAAACGGGGTTGTTTGGGGGGGGGACAACGCAGCATTGTCCCTGCTGGGAGGACATCAGTGTTCAGGGGAATTATTTTTGCAGCCATTTTTATCAGTTTGGTGCAGACACAAATCCATCAGAGTCACGCTTCATTATCCTGTGCTCACTGAGAGAGAGGAGCTGGGGACATGAACCATGTGTTGGACACCCTTAGGATACACTGGGTGATGTCTCCTCCCCACCAAAAAACCTCTTTATTTCATTTTTACAGCAACAATTCATTGTAGGTTTCTGGAGTCATAAATTCTGCCTGAAAGCTGCTTTGAGGAGTGACTTGATGCATTTAATCAGAGCAGGGTCCTTATCTCTCCAAGCAAGCCATGTGCTGATATCTTAGAGAGTGATACCTTGGCCTCAATGTCTTGGTGTCAGAGGAGGCTGGGGAGAGGAGGGAAAGGACTCTGTGCTACATCCTAGTGCTAAAAACCCTCTGTGCTACAGCCCAGTGCCAATACCCCCTCTCTGTGCTACACCCCACTGCTAAAACTCCTCTGTGCTACACCCCAGTGCTTAAACCCTTGTGTGCTACACCTCACTGCCAAAAAAAACCCTCTGTGCTACACCCCAGTGCCAAAAACCTCTCTGAGGTGCTATACCTCAGTCCCAACATTTCCTCTGTGCTACAGCCCACTCCCAAAAACCCCTCTGTGCCACACCCCAGTGCCAAAAAACCCCTCTATGCTACACCTCACTACGAAAACTCTTGTGTGCTACACCCCACTCCCAAAACACCCCTTTGTGCTACACCTTATTCCCATTACCTCTTCTGTGCTACACCCCACTGTAAAAATTCCTTTGTGCTACACCCCACTGCCAAAATCCCTCTCTGCTACAACCCACTGCTACAAACCCCTCTGTACTACACCCCACTGCCAACACCCCTTTGTGCTACACCCCAGTGCTAAAATCCCTCTGTGCTATACCCCACTCCCAACACCTCCTATCTGCTACACCCCACTGCCTAAACAAAACCCCTTTTTGCTCCACCTCACTCCCAACGCACCCCTGTGCTACACCTCATTCCCAACACCCTTCTCTGTGCTACACCCCACTCCCAAAACACCCCCTGTGCTACACCCCACTGTAAAAATTCCTTTGTGCTATGCCCCACTGCCAAAACCCCTCTGTGCTTAAACCCTTGTGTGCTACACCTCACTGCCAAAAAACCCCTCTGTGCTACACCCCAGTGCCAAAACCTCACTGTGCTACACCCCACTCCCAAAATCCCTCTGTGCTACACCTCATTCCTAACACCCCTCTCTGTTCTACACCCCACTGCCAACCCCCTTTGCAGTGCTCCTACCCTGGGGTTGGGTGGCACCAGGTGAGGTGGCTGCACCAGAAACCTGCCTGAGCGGCCAGTCCTGCCTCTGAGCCCTTCCCCTGCCCATGTCCGTGTGTCTGTCCGTCACAGCCATCCCTCTCTGCCCCCAGAACCAGGCTGAAGCCCACTACAAGGGCCACAAGCACGCGCGGAGGCTGAAGGCCATCGAGGCCATGAAGAACAAGCAGAAGGTGGTGGGGGCTGCAGCGGGGACCCCTGGCCAGGACAGCACAGCCGAGCTGGCCCCCAGCCCCGTGGGCAGTGGGGAGCTGGGCAGCACAGGTACAGGAGGGGCTGAGGAGGCTGGGGTTGGGGTGGCAGAGGTGTCACCTGAGCTCCTGCAGGGAACAGGGGGTGTTTTCCCTGTGGTTTGGAACAGGGGGTGTTTTCCCTGTGGTTTGGTGTCTCTGGGAGTGAGCCCTGTCCCACACACCCCCAGGGCTCTGCCACATGCAGGGATGGGCTGGTGAAAGCTGTGGCAGCACCAGGGTTTGGTGCTGAGCCCCGCTTGCATGCACTGGAGAGAACAGCTGTAATGAGACCTGGGGATGCATGCACACCTCTGGAATGGTCTTGGGGAAGATGGGGGAGCTCCCTGAAATCCAGAAAACCTGTTCAGGCACAGAGAACTTTCTCTTTGTGCCCATTTCTTTCTCTTTTCCTCTTTCCCCCTTTCCTTTTTGTCCCACCAGCTGATGCCAGTAGCCCACAGGAGTCGGAGGGCGAGGGCAGCAGCCTGGCACTGGTGCCCAGCACTGAGGAGTCACCAGTGGAGCTGCCAGGCAGTGTCGCCCCTCTGGGCTCCCCACCAGCCTCTGAGCTGTCAGAGGGCACCTCAGATGCCACCAGCGTGGCCTCCTCATCAGCCCAGGCAGCCGAGGCACAGGCAGCTGAGTCAGGCAGCAGCGTCAGCTCGGCCCCTGAGAGCGAGAAAGAGGGGAAAAAGAGCAAACAGCACCTGTACTGTCCCACCTGCAAGGTGACCGTCAACTCCCTGTCCCAGCTGGAGGCTCACAACACTGGTAAGGGCATTTTTGGGGGGCAGGGGGACAGGGGGATGGGCCCCTGCCACTTTATTGGGGCTCAAGCAGCCTTGCAATGAAGTAGCAAGCATTAATGAGTGTTGCTGTAATTAAAAAACATTCATTAAAATGACCTGCATAGATAAGTCATAGGGCTTTACCAGGGCTTCACCTTCTAGGGTGAATTTTCATCAGGTCAAACACTCTTATTGTTCACGTCTCAATTAAGGACTTTTAATCAAGTGATTGAGGCTACTTTATTTTCCATTTAGCTTGAAGCTGATAGTCAGGGCTTCTTCCAAACATGGAATAATACTTCCCAAAGCAGCCTGGCGGTTTGGGCTTGTGGAGAAGACCCCTGGTAATGCAATGAGCTGTGGAACCCATAGCCCAAAATGACTCCTGGGCTCTGTGGGGCAGCCCTTTGGGGTGGGCATCTGTGGGAGCTGCTGAGGGTCCCCCAGTGTGGTGCCAGCCATGGTACTGGCATCCCCAGTGGGGTTTGTGGGCAGTTCCAGCTCCTGGCTCACCTCTTTCTCTAGAGGATGCTTAAGCTGGGCACCCCAAATTTAAATGGAAGCCCCTTTTAAATACTGGGGAGCAATTCCTGCCACCCCACTGCAGCTGCCGTGGGCAGGGTTGGCTCAGGACACTGCTGTGGCTTAGCTGCAGACGTGTCCTTTTGCTTTTGTCAGCTCCAGTTACAAATTCAGGAGCTGATTTGGGGGAAAAAGAACAAACAAATAAACAAACAAGCAAACAAACATTTGCAGGCTGGCGCTGCTCTGTGGCTGTCACACAGCTCCTTAATAAACAGAATGAATTAGCAGGGGCTTAAATTACTTGCTCCCCATGCACCCTCGTCAGGGACAGGACAGAGCACCCTGTCCCCAGGTGTGCAGGGATCTTGGGTTCCTCCTTCCCCACCTGCTGTGACCCTGCTGAGCTATTCCTGGCTCTGCTGTGACCTTGGGCACGGCTCAGATGCTGCAGACTGTGCTAACGCCCGGGGACAGGCGACAGGCTCCAGCACACGCTGGAAATAGCAAAGAGCAGCTTCTCCAAAGCTGCCTCGTGCAGGGGGGGTCTCTGGGAACATGAGCATCCCCGCTCTGCCTGCGACGTGCAGTTTGGCAGGGTTTGGCAGCGGGTTGTGCAGCAATGGTGAAAGTCTGGGTTCCACAGCTCTGTGTGCCCTCTGCCTGCAAGTGCTGCTGGGCACGGGTTGGTGCTGTTGGAGGGCACTGTTCCTGCTGGGTATCCCATGCTCCTGCTGCTGGGGCACTGGCACGGGGCTGGCTCGCTGAGTGTCCCCTCCTGGCAGGCGCCAAGCACAAGTCCATGCTGGAAGGGCACGGCGCCCAGCTGCGGCGAGGCCGGGGCAAGCTGCTCTCCCGGGCAGGGCACAAGTCCAAGCGCATCGGGAACAAGGGCAGCATCAACATCCAGAACAAGGCCTTCCACTGCCAAGTGTGCGAGATCTACGTCAACTCCGAGACCCAGCTCAAGCAGGTGACGATGCCCTGGGAGAGCCTGGGCACCGGGTGTGGGTGTGGAGGGACTCAGGGTATCTGTGGGTGCCTGGTGTCCCCACACACCTGAGCCACACGGTGCCCTGGCTGTCCTGGCTCCCAGTGATCCTGCTGTTTTCCTCCCCAGCACATGAGCAGCCGGAGGCACAAAGACAGGCTGGCAGGGAAGCCACCCAAGCCCAAGTACAGCCCCTACAACAAGCTGCAGAAGAATGCTGCCCTCGCAGTGAGTATTCTCAAGGTACCTGTCTCCCTGCACAGCACTTGGTTTGCTCACAGAGCCTCACTCACAGCCATCCTTTCAGTGAGTTACGGGAGCTGCTTCTCTTAAACCTCAACTTCCCTCACCGTGACCGTGTTCACAGGGATTCTTGGAGGAGGGAAGAGACAAGGATCTGACTCCATGTTTCAGAAGGCTTGATTTATTATTTTATGATATATATTACATTAAAACTATACTAAAAGAATAGAAGAAAGGATTTCATCAGAAGGCTAGCTAAGAATAGAAGAGGAAGGAATGATAATAAAGGCTTGTGGCTTGGCAATCTGTCGGAGCCAGCTGAGCTGTGATTGGCCATTACTTACAAACATCTAACATGGGCTAATCAATGATCTACCTGTTGCATCCCAGAGCAGCAGATAATCAATGTTTACATTTTGTTCCTGAGGCCTCCAGCTTCTCAGGAGGAAAAAGAAAGGATTTCCCATTAAAGATATCTGCGACACATCCCCACAGCTCAGCTTCTCCCCTCAAGGAGGGTGAGCTGTGGTGGTGCGTTTTGAGTATTCCTGGATAACTTGGGAGTGCTTTGCCAGCAGCATTCCCTTGTGATCCCTCCACCTCACGCTGTCTCCCCCTCCCTCCCTGCAGTCCAAGCTGGCTTTGCAGAAGCACCTCACCAAAACCTTGGCCACGCGTTTCCTGCCGAGCCCGCTGACCGCCGCTGCCGTGTGCGCCATGCCCGGACCCCTGGCCCTGCGACCGGCGGCTGCCACCACGCTGTTCCAAGCGCCGATCCTCGGACCAGCCCTGTTCCGAACGCCGCCGGCTCACGTCCGCCCCACGCCGGGTCCCATCGTCTTTGCACCCTACTAGAGTGTGACCCGGCCGGGGTCTGTGCACCGGGCTGGGCTGGGGACAGCGCTCCTCGCACCTGCTCTCCTGGCTGGTGGGAAAACGTAGTGGTAGACATCAACCCCGGCTTCTCCTTTGCTTGGAGAGGGCTCCCACTGGAGAGAGGTGCCCTGACAGAGCCTGGCCAGCCCCCCGCGCATCCCCACCGCTCCCCCAGCCTGTGCCGGCCCCTGCTCAGCAGATGAGCCCAGGCAGTGCACAGAAGAGGACAGTGTCCAAATCAGCAGGACCATCTCATGGCCACGGCCTGCCTGTCCTTGGCCTGCTGGCTGCTTCTTCATGGCCCTCCCAGTTTCCAGACTGGAAGGAGAGGAGCTGGCTGGTCCCTGGGAGAAGGAGCATCCCTCTGCTCCCTGCCAGCCCAGTGGGAAGGGAAGTGCGAGGGGAATCTCAGCCCAGCTCTTCCTGGGAGAAACAACCCCAGCACAAGTGGGAAGCTGGCAGTTTCTCTCTCAGCCTGGGCTGGCTGTGCCCTTGCCAGCCCTGCACCTGCCTGTGCTGGCAGGGGGTTTCTGTGCCACCCACCAGCCCCCCGTCCCAATTCCCTGTGTCCCACCAGCCAAAGAGCCCCCGTGGTGGCAGGCACGGCCACACTGACCATATCCTCACTCCGAGAGCAATAGCTGACCCCAGGGCCGGTGCCTCCTCCCTCCAAAGCACACGGGCCCTGCCCTGGCCCCAGAAGCACACGATGGGCATGTGGCCAAGCTGGGCCCCACTCATGCCCAGCAAGGCTGGGAGTGCCAGTGCTGGCTCCCCAAGGAGGTGTCCCTGTGCTTGGCACCCGTCCTTGTCTCTGTCCCTGCGTGGGGACAGCCCTGCCCCTACCTCCCGGGAGATGCTGTGAGGCTGAGTGAATGTCCCTAAAGCACTTTCAGTTCTCCAGTGAAAGGCAACGCTGCTGCTCACCTGCCGTGCACAGCCCTCCGATCCCATCCCAGTTAGGAGCTTCCAGGAAGTTACTGATGATCCCCAAAATCAAAGGTGTCCTCAGCAGCCTGGACAATCAGGGGGCAGGTGCACCCACAGCCTGCAGAGTGCCAGGCTCTGGAGGGACCCCGAGGCCATAGCCCTGCATTTCACTGTGCTCAGACAGCCCAAGCATGACCTGTCTGGGACTGTCCCCACGGCGCTCTGGGTGCCCAGCACGCTGCTGTACATAGAGAGAGTTGCATCCCAAATGGACCTTTCTCTGGAGGAACACCCCACCCTGATCTATGCAATCCAGGGGGCAGCTCACCCCAATCGCATTGGCCGCCTGCGATTCCCTTTGGTGCTGCAGCTGGAGCAGTGGTGGCAGCAGAAGAACCAACATGACACTGAGCTCTGTCCCATCCCCTGTGCTGGCTCAGACCTCTGCTGTGACTCCCATTCCCTCCCAGCCCTCGGGAAGAGGCGGCTTGGTGAGTGCACCTGGGAATCCACACGCACAAGCACACATATCTGATGTCTTGGCCACAAGCAGCGCCTGGATCTCAGAAGGATTTTGCCCAGCGTGCTCCACCGATGCTCAGGAAGGGGCCAAAGGGTGACTCAAATGGCTGAAACATATCTGCTTCCCAGGGCTGGAGCCTTGGCAAGGGCAGGAAAGCTGCAGGAAGGAGCTCACACCTGCAGGCTCTGTGGGCAGCGCCAACCGTGGAGCCGCCACTGCGCTCCTGCCACGGGGACGGGAGAGTGAGGGAGGCCCTGGGTGTGAATTCACCTGCTCAGAGCACCCCTTCCCCAGGGAAGGAGGAGAGTGGGGAGAGGGCACCAGGAGAGGAGGGAGCAGCTGTGTGTGGAGACAATGGAAAGGTCTTGCAGCAGTGTGGGATGTGTGAGGGAAACAAGGCTCCCAGCAGAAATGGCTTTGCCAGGGATAGGGAGATGGTCCCACAGCCCAGGGGACACAGATGGTCCCACACCCCAGGGGACAGGAGCCTGTGCTGGTGGGGCCCCAGGGGACAGGAGAGATGCTGTCCCTGTTCCCCAGTGCCAAGCAGCCCATGGCTGGCACGTCCCCAGCCACCCCTGCCCGTGTCACTGTGCCCTTCCCAGGCCCTTGGGGTCACCCCCAGTCCAGCAGGACCATGGGTCCCCTCCTGTGCCATGAGCCCCTGGTGCTGTGCCCAGCCCCTCAGAAGCTCGGGGAGCCTGGAGCAGCTGGGCTGCAGCTTGCAGAGCCACGTGGCACCAGTGGGCCTGTTCCCCTCCATTGTCCCAAAAAGCCTGTGCTGGAGCCATGGCTGCTCCTTGCCCCTCACCAGTGGAGTCCTGGCGCACTCCTGTTCTTGGCACTTTAACCCTGTGAAAGCCATTCCTTCTAGTGACAATAATTACTGCAACGAGCTGCATAAGAACCCCCCGTTATGGCATCCCCCCAAATCCCCTCCTGCTCTCCAAAGCATTTACTGCCTTTGACTTAGCACATGCTGTACTAGGAGTAGGGATAGTCCATAGCGCTCGGTAACGTGTGCCCCTCTGTAAATAACCTTGGAGTGATGTGAAATTTGATTCAAAACACCAGAAAAACAAAACAAACCAAACCCAAAATGGAATATCCAGACTCTAGGGACTTGGCCAGTACCCTCCTGTAATGTTCATTGTATATTTTTTTGATGTACTATAACTGTTGGGAAAAAAAAAAAAAAGGAAAATATTTTGATAACCGAATCTCATCGCTTTATTGTGTTACTCGGTAAATAAAAGGAACAAGTATAAACACACTGGAGCTTTTAATCAGTTCTTTTCCTACATCCAGACTACCTGAAGGGAACAAGTGTTGCTGGGTAGGGCTGGGACACGTGTGCCTTGTTTTTTGGTGGTTCTGAGAAGAGGCAGCATTGTGACAGGCGGGCAGTGAGAGCTGCCATAGCCCAAAATATCTGGGCTGTGCAGGGTAGGTACAGTCCCAGCTCCTCCAAGGATCGAGGTATGCAGGTGAAGCACAACCCCATCTCCTCCAAGCTCATGGCTGAGGCTGCACTCAGGAAGAGGAGGGCTGGAATGGTGCATTTGGGCACCCTGCCCTCAGGAACAGCACCTGCCTTGCTCTAGGCATTCCCTGGGGCAGCATGTCTGGATGTTCCAGTGCATAAAGGAGCAGTGGACACTGCCAGGGAGCAGCACAGAGCCAGCTGGGGCAGGGCAAGGAGAGCTGCTTGGCTGGAGGCAGGGCCAGCAAACAGGCCCTGCCCACATGTTATCAGGAAATAGAAATAGAGGGAGTTGCTCCCTCCAGATGTTGGAGCTGATGCCCACGCTCCAGCCAGCCTGTGCTGTGCCTCTGTTTCACTCTCCCAGCCTGCACCTCAGAGCAGAGGGGGTCACTGAGTGAGTCCTGACCTTCCTGTAGCACCTCTGACAGCAGCAGGGGCTGGGCAGGGAGAGCAGTGGCTCCTGTCCCACTGCCTCTCTCGTCCACCATCATCCCTAGCCCTGGGATGAGTGTTCCTCCTGGCCACCTGCTTCCCACAGGCTCCGTGGCACCAGGCAGGACTCAGCAGGAGGTGTGTGCGAGGGAAGCAGGAAGGTGAGGAAGAGGAGGTGGCAATGGAAGGGGAGGGGAAGCAGGCTCATCCATCCAGGGACCCACTGCCCTTGTTCTTGCGGCTCAGGGGAAAGGCAGACTTGCTCTGTGGCTGGGTCATCTTGCTGGCCAGGTAGATGAAGGGCTCGATCAGCGTGCGCCGGTCAGCCACGGACACCTCCCACAGCTTCACCTTCTCGCCCTTGGCCCAGTGCTGGGCTGCATCGTGGTCCACCCGCCGCTGCTCCTGCAGGTCACACTTGTTGCCCAAAACCACAATGGTGACCTGTTCCAAAAGGGTGAGAAGGGCCCCTGACGACCAAGCACAGAGCTGCAGGGCCGGCTGGCTCTGCCCTCAGTGGTGGGCCTGGCTCTGCCACTGATTCCATGTCAAGGCCTTTTGAAACCCAATGATCTCAGTGCTCCCTTCCCCTCCTGCTGGGGTCTGTGTGTCCCAAACCAGCCCCAAAGCAGAAGGAGCCTTTGAGCACCTGTATGCTCACAGAGCATCCCAGGAGACAGCCTGTTACTGCTGGGAGTCTCACACATCAGGGACCCATCAGTATCTTGTGAAACCTAAGGTGACAACCTGCCCCAGGGGAGCAGATCCCACTCTCCCGTAGGGACTCACCTCCTTCTTGTCCTTGGACTTGTCGATCTCCTTCTTGAGCAGCTCGACACGCTTGAAGGACTCCTTGCTGTCGGTGCTGTAGACCAGCACGTAGCCGTCGGTGCAGGAGAAGCAGTGCTTGGGCAGCTCCAGCCCGTCGCGCAGCCCCCGAGTGTCGTAGAAGCGCACCTGCTCCCTCACGCCGCGGTCGGTCTCGATGGAGCCCACGTAAATGTCCTCCTGCGTCTCGATCATCTCCGAGCCTGCCGGGGGTGGCGCGGGACATGTGGGAACGGTGCCGGGGCCCGGGCACAGCGCGGCCGGTGCGTGCGGGGGTGACCACGGACACGCCAGAACCGGCACTGCCCAGGGCCCGCTACACCCGGGGGAGCCGCCACACTCACCGACCACATGGTTCCCGTAGAGCAGCTGCTCCAGGATGGAGGTTTTGCCCACCGAGGCCTGCCCGCACACCACCACCTTGCAGCTCTTGCCCATCCCGCCTCACCGCGGCGGCCGCGGGCGAGCCTCACCGGCGGCGGCGGGGGACACCGGCGGCACCACAGCGCCCCCTGCGGGCGGGCGGACCGCAAGAGCGGCCCCGCCCTGCGGCGGGAGGGGCGTGGTCTGTGTAAGCCCCGCCCACCCCCGGTGGAGTTCCGCCTCCCTCCCGGTACCGGCCCCTCCCGATGCCGCCGCCGCGCTCCTCCGCGGGCGCCCCCTGCCGGTCGGGCCCCGCCCCGCCCTACCGGCGGAGATCCCGCCCGTTCCGGCCCTCGCCCCGCCCCGCCCCGCCCCGGTCCGGCCCAGCCCCGCGCGGTAAGATGGCGGCGGCGGCGGCGGCTGAGGCCGAGTGCGATGTGGTCATGGCGGCGCCCGACGGGCCCGGCGAGACCGACAGCGACGAGGAGGCGCGCAGGTAGAGCGGCGGCCCGGGCGGGGAAAGGGCGGCCCCTGTCCCTGCCGGTGGGCGGGCCGCGGCCCGGCGGGGCTGCAGTGCCGCAGGGCCCGGGGCCGCGGTGCTCGGCAGGGCCGGGAGCGCGCCCGGAGACTGCGGTCGGTGCCGGCCCGGGCGGACCCCGCGGGCACAGCCCGGTGTGCAGGGCCGGCCGGCAGCGGCGGCGCTCCGCAGCGGGGCCCGGCGGGCCGTGACAGCCGCGGGCCGCACGCGGCGGGGCCCGGGAGCCGCCGCCGGGTTTGCGGTGCGGTGCCGGTGTGTCCCGGTGAGCTCCCGGGATTAGAGCAGCCCCCCGTTACCGGGGTGCGCCAGCAATGCGGCTCGCACCCGGGGCTACACACCCGCACCGGTGTCGGGCAGCGCGTCCTCCCCCTCGCTGAGCGGGGAAGGATTAAACTCGTGGGAAGGGGAGGCTCCAAACTCCTGAGCCCTTTGCTGCTCCGTCACCTCATTGCCCCGGTTCTGCTCCGTTTGAAACCTGTGGGTTCCGCTGCGTCCTGCCTTTCTGCGGGTAACGGGAGTGCTCCATCATCCCGGAGCTCCCGGTTTGTCCGGGCCGTGCCCCGGAGAGCTGCCAGTGTCACCTGAGGCAGGGCGAGGTGGGATCCCCACCTTTCCTGCCCATTTTCCTCTCAGGAGTGAGTGAGCTGTGGGAATGTCCCAGTCCTGGAAGCTCCGCTGGTTTTCCGTAGTGCCAGGTGCTGGGTTCATCCCCCTGGAAGGAAAGAGCTGTTCCTGGAGGAGCCCGAGGCGTTTGATCTGGAAGATGATTCAGTGGAACGAAGAAGAGGAAACAAAACCAAAAGTGACCTCTGAGGAGTGGTGGTTTCAGGCTCCCGTTGATGGCTAGAGGGATTCCGTGGAATTGAGGCCTGAGGAGCCGCTCCCTGGGGAGATCCTGCTGAGCAGGAGAGGAGGAGCTGCTGAGGAGGCACTTGGGGCTGGCAGAGCACGGGCATCGCCCAGCCTGTGGGGCTGGGACGGGTCTGTGTGGGCACAGCACTCCTGCCCCCGGGCAAGCAAAATGTGCTCTTTGAAATGGTGGAAATTCAGAGGTAAAACCCTGGCTGAAGGCACAGCTGTCTGCAGGTAGTGACCTCCAGCTCCTTTCTCCCTTCCTGCTTTCCTTAGGTGCTATCACAATGTTTCTATTTCATGTTCTTCTGGGAATGTTGCACCTTTCCCTTGCTGAAATGGATCCATAAGGGCAGGAGCTGATTCCTTGGTGTTGCTCTGGGGGAACCAGCCCTGCTCATTCTGATTTCTTTGCAGTTCTGTACATTGACCTCTTCCCTACCCCTGCCCTTTGTGTTTCACTGTGGTAGCTCAGTTGCTCTTGTGAAGATCAGAGCAATAACTGTTTGTATTGGGGAGTGGAGTTGGAGCCTCAGGAGGTGTCAGGTGTTTGTGAAACATCCCTGGCCAGGTAAGAGCTGGGTGAGCTTCACATGGGACACACTGATTTGGTGCAGCCTTTGGGGGTGTATCTGTGCTCACTCCCATAAAAATCAGCAAAAATAAAGGAAAACCTTTTCAGAATCCTTATGATAATTCAGCAATGAGGGTTCCATGTTCTGTTATTTCCATTTAGGAGTAACAGCACAGCAGAATACGAATACTTTGCTCAAGGACTCACCTTTGTCCAAATACACAGTTCTGTTCCCTGTGGCTTAATAAAACTGGAAAGTTAGAAAACGAGCAAAAGGCGAGATGTGCATTTCAGAATGGCTGTAACTAATGCCCTGAAGCAGCTGCAGACATGCCAGAGGGCTCCCAGGGTGTCCAGGGCACAGGAATGGAGTGTGGTCACAGGATAATTATTGTCTGCTGCTGCCTCATGGATTGTTGGGGTCCTGGCAGAAAGTGTTGATGTAATTGTGTTAATTTTATCCTTTAGTGCACCAGTGCTGAGCAGCTGATGAGCAGGACTGGTCCACCCCTAAAAACTCCCTTGTTTCTTTATTAATTTCAAAGGTTCCTCACCCATGGGAACAGTTTTTCCCTGCTCCCAGCTGCTTTGTGAGCTTGGGCCCCTGGAGCTTTGCCAGGGAGAATTTCCTTGTCATCTCCCTGGCACCTCTGGGTTCTGGCTCCCGTGCATGCTCCAGGCTGCATCTTTCTCCTCCTTCTTCAGCACTGGAGCATATGGAAGCTTTGTTTCCTTGAAAAACCTCCAGCTGCCAGGAAAATGCTGTTAGGAAATTGCAGAGCCTCTGTGGGGGCATCGACATTTCCCACAGCAAAGTGATGAGCATGGAGTGACCCACAGTGTCCTGGAGGTTCTGGGCCTGGCCGGGTCTGCAGGTGTTACCTGGAGTTTATCAGGTGTTGCTGAGCACCAAAAGGCTTTTCCAGGTGCATCTCAGTGAGTTTCCTCCAGGATAGATGTAATTTCTGGGCAGTTTTGGGGGCAGCACTGGCAGGAGAGGGTGGATCACCTGAGGGGCACCAGGTCATTCTGGGATTACCTGGAAGTGGCTTTCCTATTCCTGTTCTGCCTGTAAATGGGCACTTGGACTTCCCAGGTGATAAACCAGCCCATTTTATTCGTCTGGAATTATTTTATGATCTCCTGATCATACCAGAGGCAGCAGAAGGTACTCTGGTAATTATTTGCTTCCCTGTACATCTGCAGAGTATTTGAATATCTAACTTAGGCAGTTGCTTTATCCATTAGGGAAAGGTGATCCATACCTACAGTTTCACCCAATTTCTTTAACATGAAATGTGCTTTTTTGAGGTGAATAGTAATGTAGATGCAGTTTTTTTCCTATGGAATTCTTAAACTGGTTGGCTTCCTTCATTCCAAAGGAATTGCTTCCTTCAAAAAAAAAAAAGCAGTCTTGGGCTGATTCTAGAGCCTTCCATGGATTTTCACAGGAGTTACACTGTGGCCCTGCCAGGCAGGATGGGGCCATTGCTGGGAATTAGGTTAATTCTGAGCTCTGGGAATTACATAACAGCACAATTAAAGCTGGTGCTCGCCTGCTCTTCTCACTCGTGGCTGCAGGGAAGGTTTGGGTCAATCCTTGCATTTCTTGGGGCGTATTTTGGTTCTTGTGGCTCTTCTGGCCTTCTGAGTTTGCCCTCGGTTATGGGGAACGTTCTGAGGGTTTGAGCACCTTGAGGGTTCAGGTTCAGCTCTGCTCTTGGGAGGCTCAAGGCAGCCCTTTGTTATATATTGTATATTTCCATGGGTGAAATATACACCTTGGCCCATCCATGTAGAGATTTGTGTGTCCACACTCGGATTTCCGAGCTGGGGGCTGTGTTGAGTCTCTGCCACGGTGTCTGTGCGTTGGGGGGAGCTGATGTGCCAGGAATCAGCTCTGCTCTGCCCAGCAGGGCTCAGCAGCCTGTCACACACCAGTGTGTGTGACCACTGCCCTGTCCCAGTGCCCACACACCCTCTGGGGGAAGCATCTTTTTCCTAAAATCCAACCCAACCCTCCCTCACCCAGCTCCAGCCACTCCCTGGGGTCACCCGAGAGAAGAGCTCAGTGCTTGCCCCTCATGGGGAAGTTGTAAATATATATTCCTTTATGTGTAATATATTCCTATATATGTAAATACATATTCCTTTATGCCTAAATCCTCACTCAGTGTCAAACCTCACCTGAGGACAGGTCTCTAAAGTGCACTCTGTGTATCTTTCTGGCACAGGGAGCGTTTTGTTGCTCTTCCAAATCCTGAAAGAAGGGAGGGGAGGGTATTGTATGTCCAGGGGCAAACATGATGGCTAATTTTAAGCTCTAGACATCTGCCTGCTGTAAACCGAATTGAGATCACCCAACTTATTTTACCCCAGCGGCTGAGTCACATCTGACAGCTGAGAATCTGGGTGGGATTTCACCCCCAAAAAATGCCTGATAAAGGCACCATATCCTATTGATGGAAAATCCTCTGCAGGAACTGCACAAAATTGCCAGAGCATAGCAGGAAAGATTACTTGGTCAGGACAGGATTTTGGAGACTTCCTTAAATGCTGGTTATTTTAGGGTTTTGCACTGTTTCATAATGGAGGCAGGCAGTGAAGTGGGAGTGAGGGTCAGGAGAGCTGGGACATGGTGATTCTGCCACCTGCCTAGGTGTTGGATTTCTGTCCCTAGTGTTATTGCCTTGGTGGGGATGTGCCAGCACACCTGGATCAAGATCTGCTGGCTTACAGATCCCTGAAGGTTCCCATGGCAGAAAATCAGGTGTCTGCAGGAGTCTCATGGGGAGCTGGAGTGGGAGGTGGAAGCCACGATCGGCACTCGAGCGGGGGCAGCGTGTGGAAGCTCTGAGGAGGAGGCAGGAGTTGTTAGGCAAGCGTGGGATTGTGTCACTGTGTGCAGGATGGCTTCTCCAAGAGCTGCTGTGCTGGGAACGAGCAGGGGCTGAGCTTGCACGGGGCACAGGGAGGAGAAGGAGCCTTGTGCTGGTTCCTCTCTCCATCCTCACAGCTCGGGCGTGCGCGGGAGCGGCAGCGCACGCAGCTGCTGCTCCGATTCCTCGGCCTCCGGCTGTGCCAGGAGAGGTTCAGCTTGGACATCAGGTGGAGTTTCTTCTCAGAAAGGGTTCTGTTCTTCTCAGACATCGCCCAGGGAGCAGTTGGAGTTCCCATCCCTGGAGATGTTCAAGGAATGGCTGGACATGACACTCAGCGCTCTCTGGTCTGGTTGCCAAGGTGGTGATCAGAGTCTAAGATCTCGGAGGTTTTCTCCAACTCAAATGATTCCGTGGTGGCAGGTTCTCTGAGTGACTGGGACCAAAGTACTTCAAGTATTAGAGATGCTGAGAAATGCCATAAAAGAGAAAAAAATAATTGCCTTGCTCACAAGAAGAGTCACTCCCACCAGCCTCTCCTGTGCCTGTGGGTGATGAAAGACAAGCTTCTTACCCAGCTCCTTGGTGCAGCTCCTCTGTGTTTCTGTGTCCAGCGTGGAGCAGCCCAGTGAAGACACCAGCCCTGTCACAAAGACACCCATTCAGCTGGGGGTGTGTTTCAGCAAAGCACGATTCTTCTTCAGTGTCAAAAGTAGCAAGTGGCGAGTGCAGGCCCCAGCAGCGCAGGAGGCAGAATGAGCTCATTCAGACCACAGCATCTGTTGGGCTGAAACAATCCCCAGTGAGATCAGGGGCTGCAGTTCTCCTTGTTGGGAGCCAGAGCCATGGTAAACAAGGGCTGTGTGCTCTGGATGTCATCAGGGCACAGCAGGGCAGAGCTGCTCCTGTCCTGGTGCTGGAGCTCCAGCCCAGCCTGACAGCTCCAGCAGGTCCTTTGCCTTCGTGCTGTGGAGGGGATTTGCTTTCAAAATCTTCATTGGAGGTGATTTGCTTTCAAAATCTTCATTGGAGGTGATTTGCTTTCAAAATCTTCATTGGAGGTGATTTGCTTTCAAAATCTTCATTGGAGGTGATTTGCTTTTACAATCTTCATTGGAGGTGATTTGCTTTCCCAATCTTCATTGGAGGTGATTTGCTTTCAAAATCTTCATTGGAGGTGATTTGCTTTCACCATCCTCATGGTTAAGCCTTAGGCCATGTGAGCAGCAGAAATACCTGTGCTCTCCTTTCTGCCACTGTCACCCCAGGCACTGTGACTTGTTGATACATTGATCTGTATTAAAATGCTCAAAAGGAAAACAGACCAATAAAAAAGAGTAGAAAACAATAATCTCTGTGTGGGAGTGTTTCTCTGGCATCTCAAAGTGCCGGTGCTTTCTGAAAATTGGGAGAAAGAAAACATAACCCTGGCAAAACCAATTTTCCCAGCAGTTTGTGGCAGATGGGGTGCTCTGGCAGCCAGCCTTTAGCTGTGTGTATTTGATGGTAATTCCTCATGACAGGACAGGTAAAATGGATAAAAGAACTCATGATTCAGCCCAGTGTGCTGGACAGGTTGTGGTGGTGACTCAGGTGAGTTCTACCATTAAGATTGTTCACCCATTTCTGTAGACTGTACAACACAGACCTGAGGGAAGGAGCTTTCATAGGATCTCTGATTTTCTTTTCTATTTGTGATTACAGAAACAAGAGGACAGTGAAACTTCACTGCCCAGGTTCCAAAAGTGCACAAGTGCTGGGTGGTTTTTCCACTGTGTTCAGATATTTGATCTGTAATATTCAAAACAAGTGGTTGTGTTTGGAAACATTTTAATCATGCAGAGTTTGCATCGTGGTGCTTGTGATATGGATCCATCCCACAGGCACATCGGTGTGGCTGGGAGAGTGCAGCTCTGCTGGGTGCTGGCTCCTGAGGAAAAGCCAGGCTGCAGCACCTGCCTCAGGTGTGATGCTGGGAGGGCTGGGGCAGAGCAGGGATGGCAGTTTCCCATCTCTTCATCATTTTCTGGAGCAGGAATGGGAGGAACTGACCCAGGAGCCAGGACAAGGCCCTTGAGGGGCAGTGGGTGTGTGCTACCTCTTGCTCTGCCCCAGTTCTTACCCAGCTCATCCCCTCCCAGGGTTTAACTCCCACAGGGCTGTGGCTGGACTCAGCTGGGGTGTAGCACACAGCAATACTTAAAACTGAAAGTGAAGAGCACATTTCCCAGCTCCCAGTGTCCATTGTTCTGCCAGCTGGGAAATCTGTGATGGCTCAGTGAAAACAAGCCCTGCATGAGGTGGTTGTGTGGGAATGGCCAATGGCAGCCTGAGCAAGGCTGAAAACATGGGAACTTGTTCCAACACAATTGCCTTTGTTCTCTGCCAGGTCAGCCTGCTGAGCACTGCTCACATTTGCTGTTCCATCTCTGTGGTGTGCTCTCCCTCTTGCCCTGTGCAGGTGAAAGGCTGGAGGGACATGAGGGAAGGGAAGGGCATTGCTTTCCCTCAGGGGAAGCTTTGCTTTCGAGAGTTTAAGGGAAGCTGCTTCAAACCATATGTTGTGTGTTTTTAAATGTCCCAAACTGTCTCTGCAAATGCTTGCTCTTGAGTGTGAGGACTATTTCTAGACCTGTTGCCAAGGCAGTGCCAGGCTTCTGTTGCAGGCTTGTACCCATATTTCTCTGATTTAGCTGTCTTTTGAATGTGGAAATTGTTCTTGGCTCTGGTTTATAAGTATGTGGGACTCCTGAAAGAGGCAGCACTGTCTCTTTTGTTCTGAGGTGCAGCCCCTTGCAGGAGGGGGCTGTTGGATGAAATCCCTATCATGGAGTTCTGCTGGACTCTGAGGGGACTCAAAGGTGCCTTTAGGCTTCTCTGGCATCCCTGTAAAATTTGGCCAGGAAATATCCCTGACTATCCCAGGTGGAGTAGCAGGGAGCCAGCAGGAAATGGGGTGTGCCGGGCAGTGTGTGCTGAGGAGATCTCAGGAGAACCAGCTTCAATTTGGAGCATTAAACAGTTATACTGCATGGGGGTCAAATGTTTGTCATGGTCACAATCTGTGTGGTGCTCAGTTCTTCTGAAAATGTGCTGTTTTGCTTCCTTTCAGAGAAGCAGAAGCATTCAAGGAGCAGGGAAATGCATACTATGCCAAGAAAGATTACAACGAAGCGTTCAACTACTACACAAAAGCCATAGGTGAGGACAGCTGATAATATCAATCTTTACTCAACACCATGTCTAAAACTGGAGCTGGTTGCTGGTTTCAAACACACCAGTGGGGTTTCTGACAGCACATGCTGAAGGAAAACCTCTTGCCTGCTTTAATTACCTTGGGAAATGTCACCGGATCGATAATGCCAGTCAGGGCCAATGTTCTTAAGTGCCACAAATTGTGCAGCTGCTGCATTACACTGCTAATGAGTCTTGCATTTTCTCCAGACACGTGTCCCAATAATGCCAGTTATTATGGGAACAGAGCTGCCACGCTCATGATGCTGGGGAGGTTCCGAGAAGCGCTGGAGGATGCTCAGCAGTCAGTCAGGTTGGACGACAGCTTTGTACGGGTACGTGGAGAGCTTCAGGCACCTCTTTCAGCCCCTTCTCTGCACCTGTCACAGCTCTTGCAGATCCCTTTTCCCTGTGTTCCCAGGGCCACCTCCGGGAAGGGAAGTGCCACCTTTCCCTAGGGAATGCCATGGCTGCCAGCCGCTGCTTTCAACGAGTTCTAGAACTGGATCATAAAAATACCCAGGCGCAGCAGGAGGTAAGGGGATCTCCAGATTGAATTGTCCCCAGGAGCTGGCCAAAGGAGAAATGGAGAGTGGTGCAAGGCAGCTGGCCTTGTGTCTCTTCCACAGGGTACATTTTCCTGGACTCTCAGTTCAGTCACTTTATTTCAAACTGATTTTAATGCTGGCAAAAGCATTCATGTCATCTGCAGTATTGGTCCGTGGTCTGCATTAGTTTTGGCTCTGGCATTCAAGGATTGGCTTTTCAAATGCTGCTTGGTGGCATTTCAGAGCAGACACTGTCCTGCAGCATTGGTGTGTTCTGTCTTTCAGCTGAAGAATGCCACGACTGTGCTTGAGTATGAAAAAATAGCTGAAGTGGATTTTGAGAAACGGGATTTCAGGAAGGTGAGATTAACTTGTTTGCTGTGGTCTTATCTAAAACTCTGGGGTGTTTGACATGGCCCAGGCAGGTGTGTGGCTGTTTCCTGGCTGGGTGTTTGGGAGGTGCTGTGCCACATCTGTTGGAGCAGGGCTGGCTGGTGAATTGTTCAGCTCTGGAAGTGGCAAAGCTCGTGCTCCCTGAGCAGTGACAAATGAGGAGGTGACTGGCTCAGGCCAACCCTCAGTCACTGTTTGCTTTACAGGGTGAGTGGAGTCATGATTGAGCTACTTGAGACAGATTTTGTCAGCAGCAGCATTTTTATCACACTTTGCTCCTGAAATGCATATCCAGAATTCTTTCTCAACTCTTTGAAAGAAAAGAAAAAAATTTAAAAAAAGACATGCTGTGTGCCAGTGAGGGTCATACAAGGAGGAATGCACATCTGCATGGGCCATTCTCCTTACAGCTTCCAAATCTTTCTTCCCAAGGATTGTAACAGGATGCAGCTGGTACTGAGCTGATAGAACAAGAAATGACAGCATGAAATCTGAAAGGCACCAAGCACTTCTCATGCAACTGTTTCTGTGCAATGGATGCATGTAAGGCTCAGATTTATCCCAGAAAAGAGATTGTCCAGTACATTGAGCTCATTGTTCAGGTCACTCTTAGGCTAAGCTCAAGATTTTGGAAGGGTAAATCCCAGCTTTGTATCACCTGTTTCTGAGGAGCAAATGGGATTTGTGATCAATCTGAATTTCCTGTGTAGGAATTGCCCTGCCTGGGCATGTGCATCTGTCCCTCACTTCCCCAGTCCCACTTCACTGACATGAAACTTGATCTTTGTTTCTGGAGAGCTGCTCCTGCCTCACCCAGGAGCCCTTGGCTCTGGCAGGGCCGTGATGTCACGGGCTGAGGAGCAGATGAACCTTGGGGAACAATGCCCTGTTCTTGCACAGATGTCCCCACCAGAGTGCAGGCATGGAAAAGACCCATTAGCTCACCCTGCCCATGGCTGGCAGGCCAGTGGAAGATCAGTCCTTGCACTGTACTTTTTTGTGTTTTGTCCAGTCCAAACTGTCTCAGTCTATTGAATTTCTGTCCCTCCCCACATGGCTTTATACTGCAGGGAACAGGGACAGGATTGTCCTTCTTGGCCCTTTCTTTGGGGCTTGCAGTTTAGGAGGGTTAAAGGGATGAACTTCCTACAGGTGTTTCTTGAGTCTCGTGCAGTGCTCTGTCACAGTAACACAGCAGGTGCCTCAGACCTTGGCACACAAAGAACAACCTTTGAAAAAGGTATGTGCTTTGAAAAACATATCAGGAAAATAGCACAACCTCTGAAGAAGGTATGCACTTCAAAAAGCATAACAGGAAAATAGCAAAACCTTTGGCAGAGGTATGCACTTTGAAAAGCATAACAGGAAAATGGCAAAACCTCTGAAAAAGGTATGCACTTTGAAAAACATATCAGGAAAATAGTAAAACCTTTGAAAAAGGTATGCACTTTAAAAAGCATATCAGGAAAGCAGCACAACCTTACAAAAAAGTATGCAATTTGAAAAACATATCAGGAAAATTTTCCAATGCAATGTGTCTCCAGCATTGGAAATTGGAAAAGAAAATCCTGGATGGAGACACAGAAAGAGCAGTGAGGTTTTCCCAGATTCTTCACACCTGAAGTCATGGTGCAGAGTTTGTTCTCTGTGTGGCGTTCACTCTCTTGCGTGTGATGTTGTAGCTTAGGAAACTTGAAGAAGCAGTGGAGATGGGTGTCTGCACTCACCTTCCTGATCAATCACAAACCTCAAGCATGGGCCAGCAGTTCAGAGCAGGCCCTTGGCTCTTTGCTGTGCTCAGGGCTGTGGTTTCTCCCACCCCAGGTTGTGTTTTGCATGGATCGTGCTCTGGAGTTCGCTCCCGCCTGTCACCGCTTCAAAATCCTCAAGGCCGAGTGTTTGGCACTGCTGGGCCGGTACCCCGAGGCACAGTCTGTGGCCAGGTGAGTGTCTGAGGGCTGGGCATGAGGGGCACCTGCTGGGCAATCCTGGCTCCATGCCTGCAATAAGTGAGGGAATAGAAAATACAAATATTCCTTAGTGTGTGGTGGAGTTCGCAGGGGTCACGGGATGAGGGAAGAGATGAGAATCTTGACTCCATGTTTCAGAAGGCTGATTTGTTATGATACATATTATATTAAAATAAAATTATATATTAAAGCTATACTAAAAGAATAGAAGAAAAGGATTTCATCAGAAGGCTAGAAAGGAAAGGAATGGAGTGATAATAAAATCTTGTGACTGACCAGAGAATCTGAGACAGCTGGACTGGGATTGGCCATTAATTAAAAACAACCACATGACACCAATCAAAGATGCACCTGTTGCATTCCACAGCAGCAGATAATTATTGTTTTTCTTTTCCTCTGAGGCTTCTCAGGAGAAAAATCCTGTCAAAAGGATTTTTCATTAAATATGTCCATGACACTTAGTGCACATTATGGGAAATGGATTTGTAGAGAACTTTTAGGGCTTGACAAAAGTTTCCATCCACAAGGAGGCTTTGAGACAACAAATGCTGAGAAACTGTAAAAACTTTGAGACAGATACTGGTGAGAGCGAAATGGAGCTAGAAAAAAGTTTCAAAAGATGGCCTTGCAAATAAGACTGGATACTTTGGAGAAATAGAACCATGAAAGATGCATTGTAGTAGGAGCCGTGAGGAGTAATTTTAGATGACTGGCTTTAAGGCATTTACAGCATGGTGTGGCAAAAGCTGATAGGCCAAGAAACACTTATAATATATTGTAATTAGGAAATAGTTGGCTTCTCATTGTGGTTATGTGAATTATAACAGCTGTATTGTCTCACCCTTCACATGAAAATAAAATAAATAAAATTAAAAATTCTAAATGCCTCGCAGTTGCCCCATCTCTGAGTCAGGGAAAGGGCATTGTCCAACAAATGTTGTGATGAGAAGGGAATGTGTGAATTTATCCCCATAAATCTTCCTAGGAAGCTGCATCCAGACCCCATTCACAATCAGCCATCCTGCTCAAGGAGGCTTCTTTACCTTACCTTTACCACAGACTTGTTAAAATAACTGGGCACTGTCACTGTCATATTTTCTGAAAAATCCTTTTTGCCCAGGGTTCTCCTCCTGGGAAGCTGGGAAGCCTCAGAGAAAAAGGAACACAATATTATCTCATTTGCTTCTCCTGTGTTTTGCTGCTTTGGAATGTGATTGGAGATTGTTTATCCAACATGTGAATTGTTTTGACTTAATGACCAATTGGGGTCTCTGGAGAGAGTAATGGGTTTTTCATTAGTATCTTGTTAAGCCTTCTGTCTGTATCCTTTCTCTATTCTTCAGTATAGTTTTAGTATATAATTCTTTAATGTAATATAAAATAATAAATCAGCCTTCTAAGAACACGGAGTCACATTCCTTCATTCCTCCTCCAACGGGGTGCCCAGAAAACACCACAGGGAGGTATTTTCTCAGTGGAGGGAGGTTCTTGTGGATGTCAGGAGGCAGCAGGAGCAGGGAAGATGTCCTTTATTTATTTCTGTGTTGCAGTGACATCCTGAGGATGGACTCCACCAACGCCGACGCGCTCTACGTGCGCGGGCTGTGCCTGTACTACGAGGACTGCATCGAGAAGGCCGTGCAGTTCTTTGTGCAGGCCCTCAGGATGGCCCCTGACCATGAGAAGGCCTGTCTTGCCTGCAGGGTAAGTGGTGAAAATGGGGCTGTAAAATCACCAGGATTTGGGGTTTTTAAACCCAACGCATAGTTTGGTTCTGCTGGATCAATCCCTTCTCCCTCCCTCATTGTTGCCTTTCTGCTGGATCAGTCCCTTCTCCCTCCCTCATCCATGAGAAACCCAGCAGGCAAGACAGGCTAAGTGATGGAAATGGGGCTGTAAAATCACCAGGATTTGGGTTTTTTTAAACTCAACACATAGTTTGGTTCTGCTGAATCAATCCCTTCTCCTTCCATCATCCATGAGAAGGCTTGTCTTGCCTGCTGGGTAAGTGCTGGAGATAGGGCTGTAAAATCACCAGGATTTGGGGTTTTTTTAAACCAAACACATAGTTTGGTTCTGCTGGATCAATCCCTTCTCCCTCCATCATCATTGGCTGTCACTGTCATATTTTCTGGAAAAATGCCTTCACCAGGACTTCTTCTCCTGGGAAGATGAGAAGCCTCAGAGAAAAATGAAAGCAGTAATTACCTGATTGCTTCTCCTGTGTTTTGGTGCTTTGGAATGTGGGTTGGAGATTGTTTATCCAACAGGTGGTTGTTTGATTGGTTTCATGTGAATTGTTCTAACTTAATGACAAATCACATCTCAGCTTTGTCAGGGCTCTGCAAGCAGTCAGAAGTGTTTTATTATATCTTGTTAAGCCTTCTGTCTATAACCTTTCTTTATTCTTTAGTATAGGTTTAGTATAGCATTCTATAATGTGATATGATAATAAATTAGCCTTCTAACAACATGGAGTCAGATTCTCAATTCCTCCTTTGTCCTGGAGACCCAGCAAATACTACAATTGGCTTTCCCAGATCTCCGGGAGCAGGCAGCCTGTCCAACCCTTCCCAAAGACAGCCAGCTGCTGCCTCAGATAAAGCCAAGCTCTTAAAAACTGTTTCGTAGCAGATTGGGATATTTTGAAGGAGCCTCCCCTTCACTCTTTGATCCCTGGTCAGACAGAGCAATAAAACCAAATAAATTGGTTTTAAAGGAACTCCTGACTTTCAGGTCCAATATCCAGGCCAATACCCTGACTTTCATTTAACACTGTTCCTCTGTGTTTCTCCTTCCCTGGTGTAGTTCTTTGACTGGCTTTAAATCTGTTCATATGCTCTCAAAAAGTGAACTCCTGGTCCTTTTATTTTAATCCATAAATTTACTGCACTGTCATGTTCTCTCCTTAAAAATCAGGCAGCCTTTTTCCTATGGAGGATGCCTGGAGCTGGCACTGGCTGTTCCTTAGTGCTTCTCTTGGGGGAAAGGCAAAGTGAGATCATTTCAGCTGCAAGGCTGTGATTTGTATCCTGCAGCAGTGTGTGAAACCAGAGTAGAAAAGCAGTGAAATCAGTGTCTGAGGACCCTTGTCTGGCAGAACAAGGTGCTTGGCCACCCTGACCTCGTGTCCTTACCCAAGTGTGTTTCCTTTCAGAATGCCAAAGCACTTAAAGCGAAGAAGGAAGATGGGAATAAAGCATTCAAGAAAGGCAACTACAAACTAGCGTATGAACTGTACACAGAGGCACTAGGAATAGACCCAAATAATATCAAAACAAATGCCAAACTCTACTGCAACAGGGGGACGGTTAATTCAAAGGTAAGGGGTGTTCTGTGGCAGGTGTTTGTTTCCAAATCCCTCAGCATGGCAGTGAGAAACCACAGATGAGTTATTCTGGAGGGCACAGGCTCCCCTGGCTGCTGGGCAGCTGCATCTCTGAGGCCACGGGCAGTGTTTCAGGCCTTTGTGCCTGCACAACACTTGGAGCAGTTCCCAACAGGCAGCAGAAACAACTCCTGCAGAAACAAAACTCAAATAGTTGGGCTGCATGGAGTGGGAGGGAGAGGAGGGACGTGCTTCAGCCTTATCTTAGTCAGCAAAAAGCAGCCCTGTCTCTGTTTGTTTCCTTCCCAGGAATGAACAGATTTATTTTCCTGTTCTTTTTTGTAAATCATGCCTTGCTTTGTGTTTTTATGTTTTAAACAAAGAAAAAAAGACCTAATTTAAAGCCTCGTGACACTTTGCTGTTGATTTTTAGTCCTGCTCTGTCCAGAGAAACAGCCAGTGATGTGACAGTGCTCCCAATTCCCACCCTGTGTCCTCTGGGCATTTTTCTTCCTCAGCTGCCTCAATGTTGATGGTGCTTCCCCAGACACCCCCACTTGGTCAAGAGACTGTTCCCAAAACCTGGGAAGTGGGATGAGCTGGAAGTGGGATGAGCTGGAGTGGAGGCCCACATAATGCATGTCTGACATGTTTGTGTCTGAAAACAAACAACACTTTTTCTAAAAGACTTCTTCTAAATACTTCTAAACTTTAAATATTTTTAGGTTTATCTTCCTGCCCAGGAATTAGTTTGGACACAGAATTGGGGTTGTTATCAGGAAGGCCCTTGGTTTTGAGTGCATTTCTTACACAGAAACACCACACAGCTCTGCCATGTCACTGGCCAAGCCTCTGATGGTTTTTTTTTCCCCAGTGACAAAAGCTCTGTGTTTGTGAGAATAGAAAAAAAAACCTCAGATAGAGACAGAGAAAACAGTGAGATTTTCCCAGGTTCTTCACACTTTCCTTAGCCTGGGGTCATGGTGCAGAGTTTGTTATGTGTGTGGGGGGTTCACTCTTGTGTGTGATGCTGCAGCTTAGGAAACTCGAGGAAGCGATCGACGACTGCACGAACGCGGTGAAGCTGGATGACACCTATGTCAAAGCCTACCTGAGGAGGGCACAGTGGTGAGTGCACCTTGGCCCTGGGCACCTGTGGGGGCAGCTCTGAGGGACAGGATCACAAATCTGGAGCTTGGCTGAATAGCAGGGCCTCACCCCCGGATTTATTCCTCTTCCTCCTTATGGTGTTGAGGAGATGGGGATGGCTCTCCCTGGCCTCTCCTGCCTGCCTGCATCTGGCACTGCCTCTTGATTTATGGCATCATTTAGATTGGAAAAGACCTCCAAAATCATTGTCTTGCCTGCAGGCTAAGTGGTGGAGATGGGGCTGTAAAATTGCCAGGATCTGGGGTTTTTTAAACTCAATATGTAGTTTGGTTCTGCTGGATCAATCCCTTCTCCCTCCCTCATCATTGCCTTTCGTCTGGATCAGTCTCTTTTCCCTCCATCATCCACAAGAAGGCCTGTCTTGCCTGCAGGGTAAGTGGTGGAGATGGGGCTGTAAAATCACCAGGATTTGGGTTTTTTAAACCCAACACATAGTTTGGTTCTTCTGGATCAATCCCTTCTCCCTCCATCATCCATGAGAAACCCAGCAGGCAAGACAGGCTATAAGTGGTGAAAATGGGGCTGTAAAATCACCAGGTTCTGGGCTTTTTTAAACTCAATAAATAGTTTGGTTCTGCTGAATCAATCCGTTCTCCCTCCCTCATCACTGCCTGGTGCAAAGGGACCAACCTTTCACCAGTTTCCATCTTACCAAGTAGACCAGAGCACTGAGTACCACATCCAGTTGTTCCATGAACATCTCCTGCAATGGGTGATGTTCCCATGGTGGCTCCACCACCCCCCTGGGCAACCAATTTCAATCCTGACCACCCTTTCAGTAGAGAAATCTTTCCTTATGTCTGATCTGAACAGGATTTAGGGAGGATTTATTCTAAGATTTGACTCAACTTACTGTGTTTATAGACACTGACTGTTTATAGGTGTTCTGTGCCATGGAGCCCCTCTCTCTCCGTGTCTGCAAATTTACAGTGGTTGGAAAAGACATTGAAAAAGACCTTCAGGACCAATCTTTTCCAGCCTCCCATCTCTGTAATTGCTGAGTTGGTAATGTGTGAGTAAGGTTGAGGAGTGACAGACAGACCTGTGTCCCTCAGAGGTGCCAGGATTGTCACTCCTGACCAGCACTGCCAGTGTGCAGCTCTGTGCCAGCCCTGACCCTGCACCAGCTTCCTGTTCCTCAAGCTGGCTGGGATCAGTTCCTGCAGCTGGATGTTGGAATTACCAGGCTGTTAAAGCACAACTTTTGCTGCCAAAGGAGTTTTCGGTGTCCCCTTGGAGCCCAGAGTGCAGGTTCCTGTGACAGGCTTCCCCACAAGTGTCAGGGCTCCTCTGAGGTCTGACCTGCTGCAGTCCAGAGCATTTCCCTTAACCCACATCCACCCACACAGCCTTTACTGAGCCCATTCTGATGTTCCTGTGAGGGACACCTTGGCCACCTGTGCTTCTTTCCACAGTTACATGGACACAGAGCAATATGAAGATGCTGTAAGAGACTATGAGAAGGTTTATCAGACAGAGAAAACAAAAGGTGAGCACAAAAGCACTCTGTGTGTGTGTGTGTGTGTGCACAGATTTCCCTGAATTGGCAATTTTTTTGTTGTCCCCAGCAGGACAATTTGGAAAAGCCCTCAGAATCACTGGAAATCCCTGTCTGTGGTCTGGTTTTTCTCCCAGCTCTGAATGAGATAATTCAGAAGTGATAATTCACCTTGTGTGTGGGTTCAGAATGTCTGGTTTTGCTTCTTGTCTTGACTGTCCCCTTGCATTTTGAGTGTCCTGAAGTACAAGGGATGGGAATAACTCCTCCCCTCTGGTGTTGTGCTCCTTTCCAGAACACAAGCAGCTCCTAAAGAATGCACAGGTGGAACTGAAAAAGAGCAAAAGGAAAGACTACTACAAAATCCTGGGGGTGAACAAAAACGCCTCAGAAGATGAGATCAAGAAAGCTTACAGGAAAAGAGCACTAATGCACCATCCAGGTACCTCCTGCAGTCCCTGTGTGCCCTGTGCAGCCAGCCCTGAGGCAGAAATGGGTGTGGAAGAGGGAATTCCTGGGAATTAGCAGCTCTGAGCCCACAGATCTGGAGCAGGAGCTTGGGAGTGTTGAACATTATCCATTTACACTGAAAATGAAACATTAACATTGGGAGTGTTTAACACTATCCATTTGCACTGAAAATTAAAAGTTTTTTCCTGCTTGTTTGTGCATCCCCAGACAGACACAGTGGAGCAAGTGCAGAGGTACAGAAGGAAGAAGAGAAGAAGTTTAAGGAGGTTGGTGAAGCCTTCACCATCCTGTCAGATCCCAAGAAGAAGGCTCGCTATGACAGTGGGCAGGACTTGGAGGAGGATGGATTAAACATGGGAGGTCAGTGCTCTTTACAACCCTCTGCCAGGGCAGCCTTGAACCCTTTAGAGTCTGCCTTACCCCTAGAGCAAGCCTGCTGCTGGGAATGGTTCCATGAATTGATTTGGTTTAGTCCCTTACAAAAAGTTGGGATGAACTGAGTGATTCTAGCTGGGAGCAGCTGGGGCACTGGTGGGTGTTGGCTCAGCTGGTGGGCAGAAATCTGTCACAGAATGTGGGAAATAGTGTCATTGTGAGTCCCTAAATGCTGCTTATGCAGATCCTTGGGCTGTCCCACGGCAGGTTCTCTCTGCTTTACCTGTTTGTGGTCACTGCATGGCCCTGGAGCCAGCCCTGAGTCCTCTTCTGAGACACTCTGGAGCCTCAGTGAGCTGACAGCTCCTGAACTAAGGGAATGTGATGGTTGTTTAGCTGTGCAACTCATGAATTCCTTCTCTTCCCCGTAGAATTTGATCCAAACAACATCTTCAAGGCCTTCTTCAGCGGGCCAGGGGGCTTCAGCTTTGAAGGTGGGTGAGATGTTCTCCTCCCAGCCTGGAATTGTGAGTACACATATCCTGGGGCTCCCAGTGGATGTGCTGCTTGAGGAGAGCATTTGGCTGTTGCACAAATCTCTTTCCAAGTCCTGCCTGCTGTCTCAGCTGATTCTTCTGGGTTCCAAACCCCAAACTTGGGGACTCTTCATTTTGGAGCTGTGACCTTGGCCATCCACATGCTGCTTAGGTTTGCACCTCTTGGGATTTGAAAAGTCCTGATTATTTTCCATTTTCTTTTTCAGCTTCTGGGCCTGGTAATTTCTTTTTCCAGTTTGGCTAAGAAGCAAACAAACACAAATCAAACCACACATACCTGATCTGCTTCTTTTAACCTCGAGTATGGACAGCCCCAGACTCCTCCTCCATCACGTCTCGTTGTCCTTTAGAGCAGTTTCATTTCTGGGTTGGAGCCTCTGTTTGTGTGTTGTGTGTGTGAAGAGGAAACCAGCTCGGGAAGGGAAGGCTTGTGAATTTTGTTTTACTGTTTAACTTTATTAAAAAAGAAAAATTGAAAAAAAATAAAAGCTTTGAATCTTTTGGTCCCTCCATGCTGGCCCGTGCTTTCAGCTGCTTCTGCCCCTCAACACAGAGGATTTCCTGGAATCTTCCCAGAATCTCCACATGTGTGAGGGAGAAAGAATTCCTGGTTTGTTTCTGGTTGCTTCCAAAGCAGCATGTCCAAGGTTTGGAGTAACTTGTAAGTTATCTTAATCTTTTGGAAATACTGCCAAGGCTCAATCCAGTTTTGTACAATCCCATTTCACCTGCAAGCCTGGCTTCTTGGCTCTTTTTATTTCTGGTTTGTTTTTTTTTTTTTTCCATGGTTCTCCCAGCAAGGCCCATTTGGGCATTAAACTTCTGTGATAACATGTGAGCTTACAATTCTGTATCAGAGAAATGCTGCTTAGAGTTCCAAGAGCAGCTTATGTGAGAATTCCCTGTGATGCAGCTGGAATTAAGGGCTTTGTGTTCCCAAGATTGTCCTGTTTAAGGGAATTTTGAATTTGCTCTGGGCTGAATTCCTTCACTGTACTTTTTTAAATTAATCCACTTGAATATTTTATATTTGTGCTATACTTGATTTTTGTTGAGCTTGATGTGTGATTTCCTGTCACTGATCCATGCCATGGGTGAGTCTTTCAGTGCCAGGTGAATTCCAGGCAGGGATGGTGGGTGGTGTGGGATGTGCTGTGTTTAGTTATCCTGGCTGTGTGGTTTTCCTCTGGCAGTGATTCACTCCTCCAAAGCAGCAAGAAAATGCAAAGTCCAGCTCTGAGCTGGCAGTCTGTGCTTTCCTCTTGTGCAGTGTCAGGGCAGGAGCTGGAGGGATGGATGAGCTGTGTCCTGCTGGCTTTGGTGTGGGGCACTGCCTGGTAGCAGTTTGACTTTCACCTAAAAGGTGATTTTACAGCAAAATATCAGCTGGGAGAGAAACTCAGCTTCTGGAATCCCCCCCTTCTCTGCACAGCATGGTCCTGTGTGAGCTCCTGTCTGGTGGGTTCTGGAGCTTGGTGCTGTCAGGCCCAGGGGTTGTGCTCAGTTTGGGGTGTTGGGGAGAGAGGGGCTGTGCTTGGGGGTCCTGAGCTCAGAAAGGGGCACAGGGGCTGTGCCAGGGGGTCCTGGGCTCAGAAAGGGGCACAGGGGCTGTGCCTGGGGGTCCTGGGCTCACCCTGCCAGTGTGGGGCTGTTGGAGGCTGCAGTTTGCTCAGAGGATGGGTGTTTGTGCATGCAGGGCTGTGCTGAGAGAACCTGCCAGCGATTCTTTGCCTCCCCACAGCAGAACAAACCCTGCAGGGAGCTCCTTGCACCAGGTGGTCACTGGGAATGGCACCTCTTTGTCTTCCTCCCTCCCTGCAGCAGGACAGGGACTGTGAATTCCACGGTGTCGTGGTCCTGCTGTGGTGTTTGGTCAGGATTCTTGACAATCTGCTTCAACAGAGGGAAAATTTAAGGGCTTAAATTTAGAATATTTTACAACTCGTTTGAAGCTCAGCTTTCTAAGTGAACCAGTGCTGAGTAATGCTTTCAAAACCTGACTCTCCCACGTTTGTTCAAGTCCTTCACGCCAGTGTGAGGGATGGACCCAAGAGCAGCTGGGTCCTGGCACTTTCCAGGCTCTGAAATGGTGAGAACGTGGGGAACTGAAATACTGGTCTATGCACACTGATGCTTCCTTCCCCAGCTCTCCTGGCACTGTAATCTGAGTTTACAAGAGTTTAGTGGCATTTTGGTTCCATGACATCTGGTCCTGTGTGTGTGTGTGTGTTGATGTCACTGTACAGTTTGGGCTGTTCTCAGTCTCCCATTGCTGAGCAGAGCCATGTTCTGTGTCTGTCAGTGAGTTTATTCTCATTTTCCCCTGCCCCAGGGAAGTGTGAGCAGCTCCCTTCCTTCTCTCCAAGCTGCCTGGGCCCATTCCTTGGAGCACAGGAGTGGAATGGCTCTGCTTCTGGGAGAGGAAATGTATACAGCAGCTATTTATAACCTGTACATGAATGCATGATTTAATGTAGTTCAATATTCATATGGTGAGTGCCAAGACTTTCTACAGCACGTTGTTACGTGAATCAAGGTGAAGGCAAATGCACAGAACCATGGGATGGGTTGGGCTTGGAGGCTTTTAAAAGCTGCCAAGTCCAACCCCTGCCATGGGCAGGGACACCTTCCACTAGCCCAGAGTGCCCCATGCCCTGTGCAGTCCCTGTCCCCTGGCACAGAGCAGGGCTTGGTGGCACCTGGCACCTCAGGGCAGCAGCAGTGTCCAGTGGCACTGTGACCCCACCGTGTCCCAGCACGGCTTGGGGAGACAAAAATCTGCATTTTCCAAAAAAAATGGGCTCAGCTGTGCTTTGCTTTGGAGTGTTGCCTCCACACGTGGTGGTTCCAGCACATTGTCCATGGGTTGTGGTTGGGTGTGAAGCTGAGTGCCAGGGCTCCAGCTACCCACACCAGCCCCAGGGGTTTGCCACAATGAGCATCTTCAGGTGATGCTGTCCCAGAAGGACAGAGAGCACAGAGAGGTGCAGAGGTGGTGCTGATGGACACTCTTTGGTGTGACTCTCAGCCTGGCACCTCCTGCCAGGGCTCTCCAAGGGGGAATGGCTGGTGCTGTGGGAGCTGCTGCTCTCCAGAAAGGCCTGGAAAGAGCAGAGCTGCTGTGGCTGAGAGCCAGACCAGGCTGGGGGCGTTTTCCAGCAGCTGAGTGTGGAGTGGATGCTCTGAGCAGCTCGAGAGCTTCTCTGGGGAACTTGTGAAGAGAAGTGTGTGAGTGTGGCTGTGGGCAGAGCTGGCATGTGAGGGCTCTGCTGCAGGACTGCAGCTCTGCTAGGGAGATCAGGAATTGTGTGGCTGTTGGGCTTTGCCTTGGATGTGGTTTTGTCTGGCCATGCTCAGAGAATCGTGGAATAGTTTGGGTTGGAAAGCTGTGAGGTCCATTCAGGAGGTTCTGGCCACCCTCTCAAGGTTCCTCATTGCTCTGGCTGCACAGAAATGTACCTGATTCCTGATTTGCTTTTGATCCTGGGAGTGTTCAGTGAGCAGGATCCCCAGCGCTGCTGGCTGTTGTAAATGCAGAAATGCAAGTTGGAAAATGGGAGAAAGACAAATTGTTCAGGTACAAGAGTATTTTCCATGGAATAGAATGGCCCCTCCACTCTCTGTACCTGCTGAGACACAGACTGGGCACTGCTGTGGTGTGTCTGAGATGGAGGCTGGGGCCAGAGTCTGTCCAGCCACACTGGCCCTGGGCCTGCAGCCATCCAACAGCCCCAGGGCTGGGCCATGTGCTGCTTTGCCACTTCCAAATGACCTCCTCAGTTTCACTAATAACTCCAGATATTCTCTGATTTCTAATGGATGGTTTTCATCCTGTTTAAATTCGTGCCTTGTCCTTTCCCCTCCTCTTCCCTAGGGAACAGGACAACTGTGTGCTGCAGCCAGCCGTGTCCCTGGAGCAGTGCTGTCCCTGGGTGGCAATAGCTGGTGGCTGTCCCTGCCCTTGGCTCTGTGGGGCCATTCTGGGTCCCTGCATGACTGTGGGAGCTGATGTGAAACTCTTTGGCCTTCCTGGCCCACTCCCAGCATCATGGATGGGGTTATTCCTTTTTGGAGCAGTGCTGGGCATTTTCCCCTCACCCAGATCTGAGCTTGGAGGGGCAGCTCTGCTCTGTGCTGGAGCATCCCTGGGCAGTGCCCAGCCCTGCTGCCACCCCAGCCCTGTCCCCAGTGTCCCCTCGTGGCTCCTGTGAGCAGAGTGAGGTGTGAGGCAGCATCCCAGGGGCCGGGGGAGCCCCCAGAGCCCCACAGTGCCCGCGGGTCACGAGTGTGGAGCAGTCAGGACAAACGCAGGCGCCGATGCGGAGCCGCTCGGAGAGGAGCTCGTCCCTGCGCTGCCCTGTTTCTCTGAACTGGAATTGGGAATGTTTACCTCAGTGTACATAGCTCAACCTTTCCCTGGGAGGAAAGGGGAATTGCATGGAGCAATTGCTGTCCCATTGCTTTGCCAAACTCCTCGTCCTCTCCCAGCCGGGCTCCGCATCGGTACCAGCTGTCCCTCTTGGACCTTTCTAGGATGTGAATGGTAAAAAAATGTGAATATTTGTTGTTTACTTCCTTAGCAGAACTCCTGATGCCGTGTTTGTATGGGAAATCAGCCTGAGCAGACCCATATGCAATCGGTTTTACTTTATTATAAACTGTATATGATGTACAAACTAATAAAAACTCAAACGACGACAATGTCACTGTTGTTCTTGAACAGGCAGATGAAGGAGAGATTCCAGCTGTGTATTCTGGTGCTGGAGTGATCTGGGCACTGGGGGTGTGGGCTCAGCCAGCCCCTGAGCAGGTGCTGGCAAATCCCTTGTAGAGCTTTGGTGGAACAAACCCTTGAGGTTCTGTCAGCTGAGTGTTGGGCACTCGGCTGCTGCCAGTGTGGAAGGTTAGAGGGATTTCTCCATGAAGGGTCACAGGTGCTCTGGGTGGGTTTATAGCTCACTATTTTATGGTAGAACGAGAATTTATTCTTATCCTTTGCTTCTGATCAGCAGGAAGTATTTTGCTTTCATGGCAGAGTGTTTGGTAGCAGAAAAGCACCAAAGCTCTCCCTGCTTTTGGCCTCAACAATCAGAGAGAAATGCTCCTTGCCCCAGCAACATTGGACTCAGGGTGAGCTGCGCCCAGGCCTCAAACACAGTCAGTATTTACAGGGTTAGTTGGGTTAATTCACTCTGCTGGGAGCGTCCCTGGGGCTGTTAGTGGAGCTTTGTGTTAAACAATGCCCAGGAGCCACCGCCCTGCTGGGCCAGGGCCTGCCAGAGCACAAACCCAGGTTTCAATAGAACACATTTAATGACACAAGTGCTGGGTCAGTAACTTCCAGCTGGGGTTTAGGTTCGAGCAGACATGAGTTACAAGGTTACAGTGCCTCCACTTCCTACACTACGGGGTTACTCCAGCCTAACTCTTAACATTCAAGTGCATTAGAGGAAAGGAGTAAAATCTTGCATGAAGTCCAGTTGTGTACTTCAGACATGATTTTAGTTTCTTATCAAATAAGATGGAAAAGATGTTAGTTCATCTCTTCCACTCCCTGCCAAGGCAGGATTGTTCCCTACAGGACAGGGGATGGTGCTCGGTCCAGCCCAGGTGGAGGGAAATGGCTGGAGCTGCTTTGCAGGAATTGGCTCCCTGTCCTGGTGTTTCACTTGATTTCCCCAAAGTTGGTGTCTTTAAGGCATCACCTGGCACAGTGCCCTCCTCCTGGCTGTCCCCAGAGCATCCCAGGAGCTGGGATGGAGCCCACTGGGGGCAGCTGTGATTAGGGCTGCCAGGACCCGCTGCCCTCAGCAAGGTCTGTCCTTAGGGCCAAACCCTTGGTAAGGGCAGGACTCCTGACAGGAGTGACCCATGCCCAGGTCTCACTGGTTCTGACCCTGTGATCAGCTGCCAGAATGGCCAGTGCCAGCCCCAGGGTGTGGGAGGGGAGGGACATCCTGCAGTTCCCTTGGCTCCAGACCAGCGACTGCCAGGCTTTGGTCAGTGCCAGCAGGTAAAGATCGAACGATTGTGGTTCAGAGGGAAGCAATAAAAGCCCCAGAGCTGATCTTTCTCCAAGGAAGAAAACAAGCAGGACACCCCAGCAGGTTCCCTCCAAAACTCACATTAAAATCCGTGACAGTTGCAGTCAGGAGTTGCTTGTTTTCTTCCTTTCCTGAGGCCGCTAACTCCCCACAGGCTTCACGCTGGGGTGGGCAGGAGGGTTGACTTTAGTAAAGGTAGAAATTATTTCTCTTTACACTTTTAAGGTTACAGGAGTTACTTGCCTTTTAAAAACAAACCGAGGAGCTGCCCTGCCCGTGCTCCTAGATGATGGTGCAGGAGCTGAAGGCAGCACCCCGTTTGTTGGTGCTCTGCGTTGGCACGAGCTTTCCCTTCCCGTAGTACCCCGAGAATATCGCCCTCACATCAATCTTCTTCAACAGCACAAGCATCCACATCCCATTATCAAAATACAGCAGTTTCCCTCCTCCAATTTCCCCCACTTGCTCCCCTTTGTTCCCTGCCTTTTCCAGCTTGACAAACTCCAGCAGGTCGAGCCCGGTCTGGACGGCCTCGACGCCGTTGGCGCAGCCCAGGGTGATGTGGGCACGGCTGCCCCGGGGCAGGTTGTCCGTGGGCAGGATCTTGTCAGCATCCCCCGGCCACAGCAGCAGCTGCTGCTCGCTCAGCTCGATGCGAGCCCCGACAGTCTTTGTGGTGATGAACAGGGCAGAGATGGACAGGGTGAAGCCTTTGCCATAGGAAGCCTTCACAGCCTGCAGAGGGACACACACAGGGGACAGGGTTAGTGCCTCTGGTGGGGATTCACTGGGGCAGCTCCTGCTGTGACATGGACAAAACATCCGGAGCAAGGAGAAGGTCAGTGCCTGATGTGCCAGCTCTGTGGATCTGGAGCTGGTAACGTCTTTCCAATATTTCACCTTTCCAATATTTAACCTGGGCTTATGTGCTCTGAAATAATCAGTCTGAGGATCTAAATACCTCAATTCGTGATCATTCAGCTCAAGCTGTCAGAGATGATGCTGGAAGTCATGTGTGATTGGGGAAAGTTGGAGTATTTTGTTTGGAAATAGGAAACAAAATCACCATGTCCACAGTTTGGGGTTTTCTCTGCACAGGCCATATGGATCTAGTTCCTGTCCCTATATTTGGCCTCTTGGGTCAGAGCAAAGCCCATCCCCAACCCTCTCCCAGGCTCATGGACACCCAAAGGGGAGGGAGGGGACACGGGGGTGTGGGGAGGAGGTGGGACCCCAACACTCACTTCCTGCTGCGCGTATTCCTCGGCTCCAGCTGCTTTTCCAAACTCAGTGTATTTCGTGGTGCAGTGCAGGACCCCAGGTGGCCTCTTCACAAAGTAGCTGGTGAGATCTGTTTTTATTTTGGGATCTTCGATAGCAGAAGGAACTGCAGATACAGGTGAACAATGTCACTGTCACAAAGTGATGGCCCTGATGTCAACCCACGAGCCCTGGTCCCGTCACATCTCATCTCTGACTGCTGGGTGGGAAACCAAAGCCCTCCCTCCTCCCAGGCTCACTGCAGATGGAGCCAGGGAACAGAAGCTCCTGTCCATCATCGTGGCTCATCTTAAACCTGATGAGATGTGAGAGTCCCCTAAGGGATGAGATGTTCAGCCTTTCCCATTTCCCTCTCTTTGCCTTTTTCCCACCCAACCCCTTGGAACCAGGGGACACCCAGGATCCCATGTCCTGCTGCTGCCACCTGAGCTCAGTGCCCTGTGGTGCCAGACCTAAACAGACTTGGGAAAAGCTCTTTAATTTACTCAAAAAAGCAACTTTGTGAGCTATGAAGACCAGGTTAGTAGCCTTAAAAAGCTTTTTTTGTTGGCAGTGTTACAAATTTACTTTAGAAGCTAATCAGACTCATCAAGAGGTAAGAATTTGTAAGATAACATCAATACATACAGTATTTACTCTCCTTTTTGAAGGCTTTGAGACTCCCAAGCTCATCCAAGAATGCCTGGCCAGCCTTCCTCAGGATCTCCGAACTTCTTTTGCTCAAAAACCACCCAAAATACATGGGCAGGAATTCCTTCTCTAAGCTTGGCTTCATCTTCTTCAGCTCTTCCACAGACAGTTTCCACTGGTTCTTGTCCTTGAGCTGGGGGCAATCCAAGCGCCAGGGGGTTTTGGGCTCGGCAAAGATGACTTTGTAGCGATACTTGTCGGCAATGTCAAAGAGCTGCTCCAGCCGCTCCCGCTCGTGGTGGGTGTCGTCCAAAACAATGACGCTGATCTCCCGTTTGCAATAGTCAACTAGATCCTCATCCACCTTGGAGTACTCTTCAGGAATGGAGCTCCTGATTAATGGTGTGATTTTGTAGTGATCGACAGAGATGACCTTGCAGGCGTCTTTGTAGCGATCGTGGATGGCCTGGGCCAGGGTGGATTTCCCGCTGCCAGGCAGGCCCCGGAGGATGAAAAAGGTTTTGGATTCTTTCAGCGTGGAGATGGTGTCTTCATCGTCCAGGAATGGGAAATGCAAACTCTCAGGTCTCTCTTTCGCTGATTGAGTAGACATTTTTCTAAATATTTTAGGCAGGAAAGGGTGACTCTTCTTGGAGAAGCCTCTGTTCTGGAATGGAAGGAGAAAACACTTTGCAGGGCAGGAACCCCAGAGACAGTGTGGACCTTTAGTGGAAAGGATGGGCACAGGGAGCTTCTCCCCCACACTGCCTCACTTGGGTGCCCTGCTCAGCTGACTCCTTCTCCCACAGCTGCTCTGGCTGGTTGTACAGCAGGGATCCACTGAATCCCCCCCAAGGGCTGAAGGTTCAGCTCCCCGCTCTGGGCTCACAGCTGCAGTCCTGCCCCACTGGGAAGGGATTTCTCAGGCACCAGGAGCTGCCACAAAGCCCCAGCCCTCCTCGCGTGGCGCATTCAGTCTGAGCTCTTGAACAAACACACCTGTGGCTGCCGGATGTGAGGGCAGTGACCCACGGAGGAGCCCAGGGGAACGGAAAGTCCCAGCAGGTTGAGAGCTGCCACGCTCCCGTCCCTTCAGCTGAACCACAAACTCAATTCCCAGGCTGTTTCCTAGAGCAGCCCACAGGGATGCTGCTGTCTCTCTCTGAGCTGCACTGAGGATCAGCGGCTGAGCACCTCACAGGAGGGAATTTGGGCTCCCAGGAAAGCCAAACCCCTCCCAGCAGGTGCAAGGCAGAACTCGAAAGTGAAACCTCGAGTGCTGGAGGAAACGAAACACTGGCGGTTGGCAGCAGTGAGCGGGAGATGCCGCGGGGAGCTGGCACGGCTGTCCCTCCCCTCCTGCCAGCAGCTCCCATTAGCAGAATCCCAGATGAATTCCCAGTAGGGCCTGGGAAAACACGGGACTGAAAGGAAAGCAGGGATTTCTTCAGCTGTGCGAGTCCTCAATAGCATCACCGAGGCAGACAGTGTTTGTTGGGTCAATAAATGAACTGCCTGTGGGCCAGCCCAGCCTGGGATGCAGTGGACTGTGGGAGTGATGCCCAAGAAGTGAGTTTTGCCTTTGATGCAAAAATTGAGAACTTTTACATAAAATATAACCGCACTGCCTGGGCCAGAAAAATGTGTTTCCAGTACGCAGTTTTTAAAAAACACTTTTTAAGTGTTGATTTCCCCATCTCTTTATTCCAGAAGGTACAGATGGGTTTGGTTCCAAACGCCCAAATGGGAGCAGAAGCAGGACCCCACATTTCCCAGGGGCACTGCCTGCCCTGGGCTCAGCTGCAGCCGGAGGGACAGAGGAGCCCCCTGAGAGCAGCGGGGACCCGCGGGCTCCCCGTGCTGCTTTCCCGGCACACTCAAAGTGCTCACAGCGGAGGGAGCCGTGAGTTACCTGGGGCGCAGGTGCCCCCTTGCCCGAGGGTCGCAGGGCCGGGCTGTGCCCGCTCCGCACCGGGCCGTGCCCGCTCCGCACCGGGCTGTGCCCGCTCCGCACCGGGCCGTGCCGCGGGCGGGGACCGGGGCCGCTGTTCTGCCGCGGCAGCTGCCGAGGGGACTGAGGCGCTTTTCAGCCCCGTGAACAAAGGAACAATCGCGGCCCCCCCGGGCCATTGTTCGCCGCCGGCTCGGGGACAACGGGCGCCTTCACGGGCCGGGCCGGGCGGACAAAGGCTCCGCAGAGCCCGGGGGAGCGGGGTCCCGCCGGACAATCTCCCATTGAGCCGCCCCCACAAAGCTCCCGCTTGTCTCCTGCTCCCCGCCGTGGAGGGAGCCATCGCTGCCGGCCGCGGGCTGCCCCGGCAGCCCCCAGAGCGTCCCGGGACCCCCGAGAGGGACCCACGGAGCCCGGGGCCGTTCCCGGTGCCCGGCTGCCTCCGAGCGCCCTCAGGCTCAGCGCCCGCGTGTCGGCACCGCCGCTTCCGCCCTCCGGGGCATCGGAACCTTCGCCGAGCGGAGCCGCAGCCCCGATCCCGGTCCTGATCCCGATGCTAACAATCCCGATGCCAGTCCCGGTCCTAGTCCCGGTCCCAGTCCCCGTCCCGCTTACCATGGTGAGGGCAGCGGCTCCGGGGCGGCCGCCGGTGCGGAGCGGCGCGGCGGGGAAGCGGCTCTGGGGCGGGCGCGGCCGCCGCTCCTTTCATAGCCCCGGGACTCGCCCGCCCCCGAGGGCCGGACCGAGCCCTCCCCGGGGCGGCGGGGGGGCCCCGGGGCTCAGCCCTGCCCCGCCCGGTGCCGGGGATGCTCCGGGGCAGTCCCGGGGTGCGGGCCGGGGGCAGGCAGCGCTCCGAGATCGGCGGCGGCTCGGACCGGCTCCTTCCCGGCTAGGGACGCACCACTGCACTGCTGGGTACGACGCTTGCTCAATATTTATTTAAACTTCCCGCCTAGGCTCTACTTTTTCCCTCTGCTGTCCTTTATTTCCTTGTCTGTTTTCCCCCTTTAACCTTTTCTTCTGCTTATTTACTTCCCCCCCCTTTAACCTTTCTTATTCTCTATATTGTTTCTGGCTTCCTCTTATGGCTGTTCATCTTCATTCCCTTTCTCCTCCTCCTCCTCCTCTTCCACATTCTCAGCGGTGGCTTTTATGCTTTCCCTGCTGAAAAGGCGATCTGGGAAGGGAAAAGGAAACTTAAGCCAAGTCCTAGAACACAGCGCCCTGCCAGAACCCTCCCCGAACCCCAGCAGGGCTGGGACAGGGCTGGGATGATGGTGACAATGTGACAGCCTGCAGGGGACACTCAGGGAGCTGGGCATGGCCAGACCTGGGAGTGCAGCTGAAGCAATCCCAGACTTCCACCAAGATTTTAATTCAATACTTGCAAGGAAACGGGTGCTGTGGGAATTCTGAGGTGCAGAACAGGAGAGTGGGGATTTTCCCCATTTCTGGGTGCAGAGGTGTGAACAACAAGTACCTTCATGTGAGGGAATCGCCCCGTCTTTCTGGCCTTTGTTCAGCTCTGCAATGAGGCTTTTGCTCACGTTATCCAAGGCCTGAAAGGGATGAAGTTCTTAATAAAAGCCCCAGAAATGCAGCTACATACCCAACATTGTCCTGTTTTCTATTGCTGTATCATTATCAAATTCTTTCCCACTATAAAACTGCATTTCTGTGGCATTGCTGGCTGGAATATCCCAGCTGGGATAACAGCTTCTCCCAGAGGCTGCCCAGAGCTCCTCCTCCATCTCCCTTACCGCAATGATGCCATTTTGAGCAGTTTCACTGGGCAAAAGCCTTGCCTTCTCCAGAGCCCTTTCAAAATTCAGGATTGCAGACGGGTAATTTTTCAATTTCACTGGAACAGACAGGGATATCAGCTGGTTTAGCCCAGGAGCAGGAGAACAGCAAGAAGCAATCAAGCCAGTCTCGACCTGAGCAGTTGCTTTGGCTGTTAAATCTTAGAGATGTTTTCAGACCAGCTTTTCCACCCTGTGCCCACATCTTTACCTTGTGCCTGTGCCACCAGCACAGTGGCATGGAGCTGCCACTCCACATCTCCCTCTTCATCTGCTGACTGCAGGGACTGCTCTCCATAATCCTGGGCTACTTCAGCATTGTCCAGCTCGAGGTAGCACCGCCCAATTTCATGGAACAGCCAGGCCTTCTCCAGGCTGGACTGGGCCAGTGGAATCTTCTCCTCCCAGCTTCAAGCAGAGTAAGACAGACAAACCTTTACCAACCATCACTGGGTACAGTTATAACTTAAACACTGATTTGACAGCAAAGGGTTCATGTCACACATATCTTTTCTGAAAAATCCTTTCCTTAGGGTTTTTCCTCCTGAGAAGCTGAGAGGCCTCAGGAAAAAAATGTAAACAATGGTTATCTGCTGCTGTGGAATGCAAGAGGTGGATCTGTGATTGGTCTCATGGGGTTGTTTCTAATTAATGGCCAATCACAGTCAGCTGGCTCGGACAGAGAGTCCAAGCCACAAGCCTTTTTATGATTCCTTCTTTTTCTATTCTTAGCTAGCCTTCTGATGCAATAATTTCTTCTATTTTTTAGTATAGTTTTAATGCAATATATATCATAAAATAATAAATCAGCCTTCTGAAACATGGAGTCAGATCATCTCTTCCCTCATCCTCGGACCCCTGTGACCATCGTCACAGGCTCAGGTGTGAAAATTTCCCCAGGCCTGGCTGCAGTGAGAACACTCAACTGAAAAGCCACAACCTGGGTGCCTCCAGCCCCTGATGCCTTTGCTGCAGGGCTGTACTCACGTGCTGATGGCCTGCTGGAACTTTCCAAGTCGGGCATACACGTGGCCGATGTTGTCCAGGGCCCGGGACACGGAATCTGTCAGAGAGCTGGGGCAGGGAGACAAAGGGATTGTGGCACTGACATCCTCCTGTTCCTCACTCACTCTGCACTTCTTGGTGCTCCCCATGCCCTCAGAGAATTGTTAGGAAGTAAAGGGCCCCAGTCAGGCTGAAAGTCATGAAATCAAGGTGGATTTTTAATTTTATCTACAGCTCTGGCAGCTGACCCCATGAGACTCAGGGAAAATGGTTTAGCTGTGCCTTTGATTATTAATAATTTTTGTGCAAATCTGACAGCCCTTGGGAAAGTCTTCCCACTTTTTTCCTCTGTTTCCCTTTGTGGGAACAACTAATGGCTGATTTCTGTTTTTTAAAGCAAAGACACAAAAAGGTGTCTACAGTGTGTCTGCAGGTCCCTGACACCAGCCCTGATCCTGTGCTTGGACCAAGCTTTGCTCCATGCTACAGGCAGCTCCTTCTATAATAAAATTCTTTAATGGCCTTTAATTTTTTTCTTAATTATTGTCATTCTCATCTTCAGAAGCAGTCAGATGCTTCTTTGCCTACCTTTACCTTAGAGATGGAGAAGCCTGTGCGAGGAGCAGATAAATGCCATGGGAGTCATGGAATCACAGAGCGGTTTGGGTGGGAAGGGACCGTAAGGACTCAAACCCCCGCCACGGGGTAATTAACGCGAGTAATTAAGGAGTCATTAGCGGCATCTCCAGCTGCAGCCGCCAGAGGGTGCAGCCTGTCCGTCCTTCCCGGCACCTCGGGTTCAGCCAGGTCCCAAACGCGGCATCTCCTCCCCTCTCTCCGGCTAATTCAGCATCTCCTCCCCTCTCTCCTGCTAATTCCTGCCTTTACCTGGCCTGCTCGGGCAGTGCCACCACCAGCAGAGAGGCAGCCTTTCCCCAAACCAACATTCATTTCCAAAAGGATTTTTGAAAATGAGAAACAACCGCTCAGTGATATTTTAAAAGCTCAATGCACTTCTGCCAAATGTAAGTCCTAAATCACTTCAAGGCACTGTTGCATGATTTCTGCTATGTTTTGCAAATTCTTCCTACATCTAAGACTACATTTTGCTCCACTGTGGGCCAGCTGTGTCTGGTGCAGACAGGTAAGTGCTCCTGGAAGTGACTTTTATTTCAAGCCATGCTTAATGGTCTCTATGAAAAGAAGTTTAAGACAAAATGTAGCAGAAAACTGGAGCAATTTCAACCCTGAACTTCCTGAGAAGAAAGTACCTGCTCAAGATTTCAGTGCTGAAACTGGGAGTTGTGTTCTTTTGCTTTGCTACAGAAGAGGTTTTGATGTGCCCTGTGCTGTGGGTCCTTAAAAATCTGCTTCAGGCTCCTTATTTTGAAACAGTGAAGATAAAAATTCACCACACACCCTAATACTTGTGCAGAGCTGAATGTGTAACCCTGTTAAACCCCCCCAGGTGAGGATTACTTTACCTAATGCTAAAACACCCCCACAGAGGTATTTCCCAGAACTTACTGCTCCCTGGCACATTCCAGATCCATCTTATGGCTGTTCAAAGCTGCCTCCATCTGTCCCATTGCCAGCTGGGCATTCCCAATGCAGCTGTGGAGGTTCCCAATCAGTTCATACTTGTTGGGAACATCATCCTCTGACCAGGCTCGTATCTTTTTCAGCAGATGTTCAGCTTTCCTGCAGCTTTGCTCAGCAGAACCTCTGGCCAGCACTGGGGACAGGGAGCAGAGTTGGACACTGGGGTGTGATACAGAGACATTGAGAAGTTGTGAATTCCCCATCCCTAGAGGTGTCCCAGGCCAGGTTGGATGGGGCTTGGAGCAACCTGGGATAGTGGAAGGTGTCCCTGCCCATGGTGGGGGGGTGGGGTGGGATGAACTTCAAGGTCCCTTCTGTCACCATCATATTTTCCAAAAAATCCTCTTTGCCCAGGATTCTTCTCCTGGGAAGCTTAGAGGCCTCAGAAAAAAAGGAAAACAATATTATCTCATTTGCTTCTCCTGTGTTTTGGTGCTTTGGAATGTGATTTGGTGAGTGTTTATCCAACAGGTGGTTGTTTGATTGGTTTCATGTCAATTGTTTTAACTTAATGACCAATCATGGTCCAAGCTGTGTCGAACTCTGGAGAAAGAGTCACAAAATTCATTATCATTCTTTTTAGCCTTCTGTAAGTATCCTTCCTGTATTCTTTAGTATAGTTTTAGTATAGCATTCTATAATATAATATAATATAATATAATATAATATAATATAATATAATATAATATAATATAATATAATATAATATAATATAATATAATATAATATAATATAATAAATATAATAATAAATTAGTCTTCTAAGAACATGGAGTCAGATTCATTCCCTCCTGCCACAGGGAAATACCACAACCTTCCAACCCAAACCATCTTGGGATTCTGTGATACTTGGGAATTGAGACCTGGTGAGGTGGCTAACCCTCAGACAAAGCTCAGGAATAGTCCCCACAGCCAGGAACCTACTCAGCTCAATATCCTCCATCTCCTTGGCAATGGCCCTGGCAATGTCAGATGGTTTCTGTTTCTTGTCCTGTGCCCAGCTCTGCTGCAGGACCCTGTGCTCATAAATCAGATTTCTGCTGCTGCCAGAAGTCCCGCCGCTGGTTCAGGTAGGAGATGCCACCCATAACCAGGTCCATGACTTTGGTCCCCTGCCTTGTGAATTCCCCATCCCTGGAGGTGTTCCAGACCAGGCTGGACGGGGCTTGAAGCCACCTGAGATAGTGGAAGATGTCCCTGCCCATGGTAAGGGTGGTGGAACAGGATGAGCTTCAAGACCCCTTCCAACCCAAACCATCTTGGGACTCTGTGATACTCAGGAATTGAGACCTCAGAGCTCAGGAATAGACCTCCCCAGAGCCAGGAACCTACTCTGCTCGATATCCTCCATCTCCTTGGCGATGGCCCTGGCGATCTCGGCTGGTTTCAGTTTCCTGTCCCGCCCCCAGCCCAGCCGCAGGAGCTTGCGCTCGTACTCGCGCGCGTACATCGGCTTCTGCTGCTGCCAGAAGTCCCGCCGCTGGTTCAGGTAGGAGATGCCACCCATAACCAGGTCCATGACTTTGGTCCCCTGCCTTGTGCTGCTCTGCATCAAGTCTGGGAATAAGATAAGGTAGAATTGAGGTGAGAATCAACAGACCTGAGCTGCAGCAGATTGGGAATGTTTTTCTGTTCAGACACAGACACTCCTGGACGTCAAAGTGTCCTGTGCTCCTCAGAGCTGAGGTGATGAGGGAGCTAACAATAAACTCTGTGACATTCACATTTTCTGAAAAATCCCTTCACCCAGGATTTTTCTCCTGGGAAGCTGAGAAGCCTCAGAGAAAAAGGGAAACAATTCTTATCTCATTTGTTTCTCCTGTGTTTTGCTCCTTTGGAATGTGTTTGGAGATTGTTTGATTGGATTCTGCTGTGAGTTGTTTTCACTCATTGGCCAACTGGGGCCAAGCTGTGTTGAGACTCTGGAAAGAGTCATGAGTTTTCATTATTATCTTTTCAGCATTGTGTAAGTATCCTTTCTGTATTCTTTAGTATAGCAGAATAGAATAGAATAGAATAGAATAGAATAGAATAGAATAGAATAGAATAGAATAGAATAGAATAGAATAGAATAGAATAGAATAGAATAGAATAGAATAGAATAGAATAGAATAATTATCTTTCTAGCATGGTATAAATATCCTTTCTGTATTCTTTAGTATGATATGATTAATATAATAGCCTTCTGAGAACACAGAGTCAGATTCATCATTCTTTCCTTCATCAGGGCACCCCACAAACACAATAAAACTCTGCTGCCCCTGTGGTTCAGTGAGCTGAGCTGGCGTTCCAGCCTCATCTCTGCTGCCTTCTCTGCTGATCAGAGCCAAGAAAGGGCCCAGTGAAGGGGGCCAGCTGTGCTGAGCACCTGTGCTCTGGGTCAGAACATCTGTATGGCACATCTGTACTGACAGGGCACTTTGAACAGTGCTGTGGATCAGGCTGGCAGATGGAAAGTGAGAGGGCTTTTACCTGCCTGCAAACCAGACCGCCCACATGGGTAATTAGTGCTGGCAACACTGTAAAACCTGTGAGCAAAGCAACCTTAATAACTTCTCTATTTCTGGGGGAAAAGTTCCCTAGAAATATGACTAAAGGAGCATCATCTTTGTGCCTTTTTCTAAAATAAGATACTTCTCCAATTCCTGCCTTTTGACCTTAAAGCATTTATAACAAACTCACAGAGGAGTCACAGCCCCATGAGCAGACACCTGCCTGTGTCCCCACCACTGTGAGCTCTGGAATAGTTAACTAAGAGTCACAGGGATTTAAAAGAAGAAAAGAAATAAAGAAGAATAGAAAAGGGATGAAAGAAAAACAGAATGTGCTGAGAAGGAGAAACACCTTCATCCTTGAGCAACTTCTCCAGATATGCCTTGTCATCATAAAGCCGGCCCAGGAGCTGTTGCTCTGTTTTTGGACTCTTCTTCTTGGTGTGTTTTTGATCCTTTTGGTCCTTTGGTTTTTTTTGCTGTTTCTGGCTGTCTTTTTTGCTCTGCAGCTAGAGAAAAACAAAAAGAGTTGAGGGACATCAGTGGGGAACACTGGAATGAGCAGAATTCTGTTTACATTCCATATAAGACAATTTATTTTTTAAATAAAAGCAAAAAGCCAAAGTCTCATCAGATGCTTTGGCCATGAGCAACTGAAATTCTGCAGCCAATTGTGCTCCCTGAGGATCACAAGGGTGTTACAGAAAGGGTAAGAACTAGTTCTGGCTTTTCAGAGGAACAAGACACTACTGCAATGGAGCACCAAAAGTGAAGCAATAAAGAAAAGTGTCCATTATCAAAACTGTGACCCTTAAACATTAGGTAAACCCAAAATCAATATTGGAGCTCACTGTGCCCTCTTTGACCTCTGGGCTGTTACTCATTAGATGGGTGGCTGGAAACACCCCCAGACATGGGGCTGGAGGAGAAATTCCACATTTTGTTCTTGCATGGTGGCTCTTCCTGCCCTTCTGACTCTCCCTTTAAATTCTGGGTGAATTGAGCCAGACCTGCATTAGAAGCAGGTCACAAACCATGACAGGTCAGTGTTTTTAATGCTCCAGAGGCCCTTCAGCAGGCCCACTGCTCCCACAGCCACGTCCCTGCAGGGACTGTCCTTCCTCTGGTCTCATTTCAGCACCACAACAACTCCAGAAGCTTCTCCAGCCAGAGCCCTGTGCTGTACCTCTGCCTGCCTGCTCACAAAGCACAGCCCCTCCTTGTTCTCCAGCTTCACTGTGGATGGATCTGCAAACACAGAGGAGTCTGGGTTAGTGCTGCACTCAGCCATGCAGGGTCTGCTCTCTGTCCTGACCCCCAGGGGAGCTCTGACTCTGACCCTCACTCATGGAGAAAGTTTCCCAGACTTCGAGATAGACTGGAATCCACAAAAGTGTGAAATGGATTATGGACAGCAGTGTAGGCGCATCACTGGGTGAGAAATTTACCAAGTAAAAATTCTCACCAAGTATTTGTGAAATAAATACTCACAAATTGAGTTGATTAAATTTGTGAGTTGTGAGTAAAAAGCCCATAAATGTGCCGAGCACAAAACATTCAGTTACAACCACTTTTCTCATCCCTTCCCATGGGATAGGGGCTGTTGGTGTGTTCTGGGAGCAGGGAATGCCACCAGCTCCTCTTGGGATTTTAATTCACACAGTTGCAATATTCCTACAGACAGGGTTTATCCTGCATGGAAACTGAAGGAGAAGGATGCAGCTGCTTCTGGGGGATCACAGCTGGAGCATGAAATGGAAGGAAAGGTGTTTTACAGGTTTGTGCACTGATTAGGGCAAAAGGCCCATTGTGTTTACCACCATCTGTCTGCACCCTGGGAAGGAAGAGTGAGGAGCAGCTCTTTGTTTGGTCTGAGGGAAGGACAGAGCTGCCAAGGCTGCTGCAGAATTCCCTTCAGCAGCCCTGGGGCCCAGAGCAGCAGCACAAACACAGGGGGGTCACAGGGGCAGGTGTCCCCACCGAGCCAGGGAGGCAGCTTGGGGATGTACCCTGTTAATGTGTGTGCATTTCCCAACTGTTCAAACATCCACGTGTTTCCCTGCACCTCACAGCTATTGACTGATTTAAAATATTTTTAGTTATATTAGTTTAGTTATGTTTAGTTAAATACCAGTTTTCTATTTTTTCAATTCATTTTTGTGCCTGCAGCCCAGGGGGTCCAAAAGTGGTTAAAGCTCTTGGCTCAGGATATCAAGCTGGGAAGATTTCAGCTGGAGCTGTGATGATACCTGAGCATTGTGCTAAGCTCAGGAAGCTGCAGGAATGGAGGAAAGCAAGCCAGATCTGGAAACCTTCCCTGTTTTGTTTTTTTTTTAAACAACTATCCCATCTGAAAGTGCTGCAGGGCTCTGGTGCCACTGTTTAACAGGGGGAGGGGCTGAAGTTTTGAAATTTTGGGAGAGGGAGGCCCTGGCCTAGCTGGGAATGTGTGTGGGGTGTGAGTGGGGTGTGCCAGAGCTGGGCAGGGACAGGCTCCAAGCCACCCCACAGGTTTGGCAGCCCCAGAGGAGCCCTCCCACGTGTTGCACTCACATGGCAGAGGAGGCAGCCCCAGGTGAGTGAGCTGTGTCTGTGCCCCACACTGGGACACGTCCTGTCCACGCCTGCTGCCAGGGCTGAGGGCAAAGCTAAGTGAAAAGGGATGAGTTTTCTGTTTGTTTTAAACCCCACCAGGTCCTTGGCCTTTTCTGTCTCTCCAGGAGCTGATCTGAGCCAGGAATGGTGAAAGCAGAGCTCGTTACAAGAGTCAACAGTTTCACTGCTCTTTTGCAATGAAAATTGGAGGAGAGTCAGGATTTCAGGAGGCCAGCCTGAGGTGGCATGGCACATTGCACTCCAAGCTTTGAACAAAAGGGAGAAAGGTCTCAAAATGGATTCTGCCTTTAGTGCTGCAGGTAGATCAGAGAATCGTGGAATCCCAGAATGGTTTGAATGAAATCATGGAATCCTAGAATGGTTTGAATGAAACAATGGAATCCCAGAATGGTTTGAATAAAATCACGGAGTCCCAGAATGGTTTGAATGAAATCATGGAATCCCAGAATGGTTTGAATGAAATCATGGAATCCCAGAATGGTTTGAATGAAACAATGGAATCCCAGAATGGTTTGAATAAAATAATGGAATCCTAGAATGGTTTGAATAAAATAATGGAATCCCAGAATGGTTTGAATGAAATAATGGAGTCCCAGAATGGTTTGAATGAAATCATGGAATCCCAGAATGGTTTGAATAAAATAATGGAATCCCAGAATGGTTTGAATGAAATAATGGAGTCCCAGAATGGTTTGAATAAAACCATGGAGTCCCAGAATGGAAGGAACTTTGGTGCTCATGCAGCTCCATCCCCTGGAATTGCACCTCCCATGGGCATGGACACCTTCCACTACCCCAAACTGCTCCAAGCCTCATCCAAGCTGGCCTTGGACACTTCCAGGGGTGGGGCAGCCACAGCTTCTCTGGGCACCCTGTGCCAGGGCATCACCACCCTCACAGGGAATAAATTCTTCCCAATATCCCATCCAACCCTGCCCTCTGGCAGTGGGAATCCATTCCCCCCTTGTCCTGGCACTCCAGGGTGTCTCCACCTTCCTTGTCAGCTCCCCTCATGTACAGGGAGGCCACAGGCAGCTCATGGATTGGATGAGCTGCTCTGCTCTGCATTCTCTGGAAAGTTTCCATGATGACTTTGGAAACTGGAGTGTCAGGATTTACCTACAGAACTAAAGGGATCAGGCACTGCGTGTGAGCAACATTCAGAGAAAGAAAGAACAAAGGAAAGAAGGAGCAGGGTTGGCTCTTTGTGGTGCCTCTGGATTTATCTGGCACAGAGAACAAGAACCCAGAAGCAGAGGGGCTCTGCTGTGGGGCTCTTGGGTCACTTGCAGAGCTGCTTTGGCACCAGCTGTGCCCTGAACAGCATTGTCCAGGCTCGTGGGGGACAGAAGGTGACACTCCTTACTCCCAATGCAGTTGATAATGGCCTCCTCAGCCTTGTGGATGCCCAGCAGGAACTTGTGCAGGTCGGGGCGGAGCCTTCGGCCTCGGTGGTAAAACACCAGTGCAAACTCAAAGTCCCCCATGGCATACAGGCTCTCTGCTTTCTGGTAAAGCCCCTAAAATGACATTTGGGGGAAGAAATTGATAAAACGAGGGAAAGTTTTGATGGATCTCAAGTAACTTCTGTGTGAGAGCCCAGGGCTGTAACAGCTTGCTGTCGCTGACATATTGTGTGAAAAATCCTTTGGTTAGGATTTTTCTCCTGAGAAGCTGAGAGGCCTCAGAAACAAAATGTAAACAATGGTTATCTGCTGCTGTGGAATGCAACAGGTGCATCTGGGATTGGTCTCATGTGGTTGGTTTTAATTAATGGCCAATCACAGTCAGCTGGCTCGGACTCTCTGCTCAGTCACAAGATTTTATTATCATTCCTTCCTATTCCTTTCAAGCCTTCTGATGAAATAATTTCTTCTATTCTTTTAGTATAGTTTTAGTATATAATTATCTTTTAATATATCATAAAATAATAAATCAGCCTTCTGAAACGTGGAGTCAAGATTCTCATCTCTTCCCTTGTTGGGGTTTCCTGAAATTCCATATTTGGTGAGCCCTGAGTGAGGAACATTGCACACATCAAACCCCACACCTGAGCACCCCGACAGCTCTGAGAGCAGCAGAAATCTCAGGAGGGTTTGGAGTTTCCTCACAGCTCTGCCTCAGACCCTGCAGGGTCTCACAGATCCTTGGCCACCCCCTCTCCTACCCCTCCAGCTGGTTACCTCATAGAATGTATCATCAATTTGGAGAGAGGCTTCAGCGTCTTTCAGGGAGTTTTCTGTGTCCCCAAGTCTCAGAAAACACTTGGAGCGGGTGATGAGGCAGTGCTTGTCTGCTCCTCTCAGCTTCAGGGCCTGGAACCACAGACAGGGACGTGTCACCTGTGCTGGACATGTCCCCACACGCGTGACAGTTGAAGTTTTGAAGTTTTTCTAAGCCTTCTGATGTTTACATTCTTGTAAGGAACTTTCTCACACGCTTTATGTAAATAACTTCTTGGTTTGCATTCTTTTATGGAGGAGGAGAAAATTGATGGGCTGTTGGTTTGTCCAGGGTCATTGGAGAGGTGGCACTATCACCCTCCATTCCTTCAATCTATAAATGTTGGAGTCAGAAATTCAAAGTTCTCTTTTTACCATCAAAAAGCTGCGTGTCCTATAGCGACAGATAAAACTACAAGGACTTTACTGAAGAGTCTGCTCTCGTTTTTCACAGTTGCTGCAGGCGCTGCCCTGTCCCTGACCTGCCCCATCTGGGTCACACGTCCCTCCGTGTCCCCCCCTTGCCCCGCTGCCTCTTCCCCCGCCTGAACCGAACCGAACCCGAGGCCCCTCCCGCCCGTGGGCATCCCGGTGCCCTCGGACCGCCCGTGGGCATCCCGGTGCCCTCGGCGCACAGTGCCCTCACGTCATTGAAGCGGCCCAGAGCCTTTTCGTGCTGGCCGCGCCGGCTCAGGGCTATCCCCTCGCTCATGAGGTCCCCGAAGGAGAGGACGGGCAAGAGCTCGTCGTCCGCCATGGCTGCGCCGCGGCGCCGTTGCCAAGCAACGGTTACCGTGTAACGCTCACTTCCGGTGAGCTGCCCCCGCCCCGGAAGTGACGGACGCGCCCACCCCGGTGCCCACGTGCGGCGCCGGTGGCCCCGCTCCGGTCCCGGCGCTCGCTCGCTGTGCCTCTGACCCGGCCCAGACACCCGCATTCCCGGAGCCCTGCGCGGCCGCAGTGCCACGGAACACCGGGCAGAGCCGGTTCCTCTGCCCTGGCGGGCAATGGCCCGTGTGTCCCGCAGGGGCAACGCGAGGGCAGCCAGCGCCTCCCTACAGCCGGTTATTCGGTACCGGTTTCGCCGCTGAGGAGTGTAATCCTGGCCAAATAAATGAACGGCGAACGCTGCTCGCTCCCTCCCATCAGCACTCCGGTCCTGACTTTATTTTGGCGCCGGTTCAGATTCTCGCTTGAAACACTTTGTTCCTGCCAAGTGACTCAGAGTAAGGGCGGGGGGAGGACGAGGGCGTCTGTCCCGCTCGGCACCGGGACATTTAATGGCACCACGAGGCACTGCCCGGCTCCACACGCTGCTCGGCGCTGCCCGGGGCTTGGCCCCGGCCCAGCACCGCTGGCCGGCCGCCGCCGGGGCGGGAGGCGGGGTAGGGGTCACGCCAGGGTGGGGAGACACGCACTGCCGAGCTCCGGAGTGGGCGGCCGGCCTGACACACCCCGTCTCCGGGGAACCGGGCGCGCCATTTCAGGCAGATTAAGCGCTCCGTAGCTGTTTTACCGGGAGATTTTCCCCCGCTGGGTGTAAAACGCCGTCCCCAGCGGGGCGGGCAGTAACACTGTGTTCGTGAGGGGCTGCCGCAGGTCTGTGCCCATCCCGGTGACATTGCCACCACACCGGGGCAGGGCTGCCCGTCCGCCGAGCCCGGTGCTCCTTCAGCTCCCCCTCAGCGCCCCGGTGTTCCCTCAGCTCCCCTTCAACGCCCGGTGCTCTCTCAGCGCCCGGTGCTCCCTCAGCGCTCCCTCAATGCCATTCCTCAGCGTTAGTCACGGGCCGGGAGCCCCGGGGAAAAGCCATTTGGGATGGGGGTTCCCGGGAAGCGGGAGAACCGTGGCGGCTGCCCTCAGAAGCCGCGAGGAAACGGAGCAGCCCTCCCGGTGCTTCGGGAGGCACCGGTGACCCGGCTCTGGCAGTGCCGCCAATCCCCCGTGGATACCACCGGGCACCGCCCGGCCCCGCAGCCACAGTCCCAGCGCTGGCGAACGAGCCCCGTTCCCGCCGCCGGTACCTCTGGGCGGTGGGCCTGCTGACGTCATCGCCGCCGGTTACGTCAGCGGCGGCGGGTCCGGCGTGGGGGGTCACGGCCGCGGCCTCCGCCGAGGGCGGGGCGAGGGTGCCGGAACTACGACTCCCACAAGACCGCGCGGCCGCACCCCACGGGCGGCTGCCAATGGGTGCGCGGCGAGCGCTCAGGCAACGCGCACGTGGTAGCGGCGGCGGCCAATGGGCGGCGGCGGCGGCCGTAGCCCGATGGGCCGGGGAGGCCGCGCTCCGCGAACAAAAGGCGGCGGCGGCGGCGCGAGCGGGGCCGGAGCGGCAGCGGAGTGGGGCGGGAGCGGCAGCGGCCTGAGCGGGGCCCAGGTGAGTGCCGGGGCGGCTGCGGTGCCGGGCTCCGCCTGGCACGTGGCGCGGCCCCTCCGCCAGTGGCGCCCACGCGTCTGAGGAGGCGGGAGCCGCACCGGCTCTAGCCGGCCGCGGCCCCCGTGGCTGGCGGTGTGGGCTGGCGGGCACCGGGAGCGGCCCGCGGGCTGAGGGGGCGCCGCGGGCTCGCTCCAGTGGCGGGTGTGCTGTGCTGGCCCTGACCTTGCGGGGGCTCCATCAGCCGTGCCGATGCCCTGCTCGGGGCGCGGTGGCACGGCCGGTGTGCGGTGGTGACAGCGCGGAGATTATCACGGGACTGGGAAAGGGTTTGGCTTTATGCTTTTCCCCCCCTGGTCTGAGGGGGCCTTGGCTAAAGCGCTTTCCTCTCCTGCCATGAGGAAAATCCCTTCGGTGGCACTGTCACCTTCCAATCCACCGTCACTTTTGGAAATCTATAAATGTTGGAGTCAGAAATTAAAAGTGCTCTTTGAGGAGCAGCCCCGCATGAGGATCGCGCTGTTCCCGTGCGGGCGGCGGTGTGTGCACAGCCCGTGTGTCGCTCCCTCCCCAGAACAGCCGGCTGTGTTCCAGCTGTCCTGTTTGCTGCTTGCAAACACCTCCTGTTTGTCTTGCTGCTTTCGAAATTCTCATCCTGCTCTGCGACTCTCCCTCCTCTCTCTGTTGAGCAGTTTGTTGTCTGCAGGCTGAAAGCTGAGCTGCGCCCTGGCTGTCCTGTTTGGAGGTGCGTGTACTTTCTGATCCCTAAGTGGGTTTGGAGCTCAGAGTATCAGCTCTGGAAATGCTGGGGCTGTAGAGCCCTCAGATTCCCTGCTGGGTAGCTGCTCACAGCTGGGTGTATGAATTCCATCCTTCAGCGTGCACTAATCACAGGGTTTGTTTGATGAGAGCCCCACCAGCCCCCTCTGACAGAGTTTGTGCAGTGTGGTTTCCAGTGCTGCTACCCAAGCCCCGTTGGGTGTCCTGCATGTGAGACTTTGCAGCTCTCCCCAGGTATCAGGGCTATTCCAGCACTGCCTGAGGTGGTTCCCAAACAAGGACAGCCACAGCTGGAAGTCCTGCCCATTCATGGTGGCCAGGGAGCCCTTTATTGCTATACACTGTGCAGGTAATTTAAGGAATAAGCTTGTTAAGGAGCCCTAAGGCTGCAGAATGAGATGCTCTTCAATGACAGGATTCCCAAATTCCCCCCCCTGTGGCACCCACCAGGTCTCTGTTGGCCACATGTAACCAACCAGCCCGTGCTCCCTGCTCCTCCCTGGCTGCCGTGTTTCTCTCAGAGGTTCTGTGTGTGCAGGAGCCTCCCCCAGAGCTGGGCATGCAGCACCTGTTTGCATCACCCCACGGAGCATTTCCCAACCCCAGCTGGGGGACCGTGACCTCACGTTGGCTGCAGCTCTGAGCCCTCACCATCCTCTGATGAAACACACGGGTCTGCCAGGTGGGAGCTGATGTAACTTTTCACGCTGCCATGGGCTGAAAATACTGGCTTGGCTTGAACTGTGTTAATAAATTACCCAGGATGGAGGGGAGAGGCTGCTTTATGGTATGGGTTTGTTGACACGGTTCTTGGGAGAGTGGGCGTCGAGCCTTCTGCAGAGGGAGTCCTTTCCTCCTGGCCTGAAGTGTTGTTCTGGTACAGCTGCAGCTCAGCACCCATCCAGATCTCAGGGAATCCCTATGTGAACACAGATTGGCGAAGCTGAGTTCCACCTCTTCTTCTGGCTAGAAGAAAAGCAAACTAAATCAACGTCTGATGCTTTTTCTCCCCTTGCAGAGCAGACTGTGTCACACTGAGCAGTGCCACATCACTGATCTCCTGGGAGTCAGGGAAACTTCCCCTGAGTTCTGTGTCAGGAATGCCTCCCTGTTTCTCCAGCTGTGTTTCCTTTGGATTTTTTGGGTGCACCCTTCAGCTGGTAGCAGCTATACCAGTTGTGTCACAGCAAACACAACATCCAGGACTCTTGCCCGCCTTGCCACCATCCCGCTGATTTCTCTGTCAGTACACTCAGTAAACTCTCCTCAAGCATCAACTTATCTGTATATATTTGACAGGTGATGTTTTGAGGGAATAAGTGCTGCTGAGCTCCTGAAAATACGATCTAATCCTGGAGGAAGGCTGGAATTCAGCTCTTTTTGAATTGTTGGGTATGGGTGATGAGGGAAAGGTCTCCAGGGTGTTGCAGGGAAGCTGTTGGTGTTGGTGCCTCACTAAATGAACACAATAATTCATGGAGATCTGTGGCACTGGTCCTGCTCACATGAATCTGCCCTTGTGTGTGGTGGGTGCAAGGTCTGGGGCTTGAAATGCTGAGAAAATTTCACATCAGTCTTGGCAATGAATGCTGAACAGAGCAGCGGAAGAGAACGTTGTTATCCCACAGCCTGTGTTTTGGGCACAGAAAAGGACATTTTTCCCTGAGTTTACCTTCAGAGATGCAGCCTCTGCTCTCCCCAGGACTGCAGGTGCTAAACATGACTGAAAATAAGATTAATTCTGACAGATAAGAGTTTGAACCTGCCTCATTGCTGGGTAACGGGGGAGATTGAGTTCCTCTGTAGTGACATGAGCTGTGCCCTGTTGTGTTTGGTGTTAGCAGAGCAGATGCAGTGAGTTAATGAACCTGCTCTGATGGAGCTGCACAAGCACACACAGCCAGCAATTGCTGATGCCCTATGGATTATTTTCCTGCTGATCTCTCTTAGCTTAACAGTTCAGCAGACTGAAGCATTTGCTTTGTGCTCTCTGTCCCACGAGAAAAGCAGGGATAGAACAGTGGAAAAACTGAGTGAGGGGTGTGATTAAAGACTTGCTAATATTTAGGAAATGTGAAACTCAGGCAGATAAGGTCAGAACAGCCTCATTCCTGCTGTTCTGTTGCCATGACACAAGGATGTTATTATTCATCTACTGCTATTGTAAGAATTCTGTAGTTTCCTTTCTTTACCCCAGTAGTGTTACTGCAAAAATGAGGTGATGGAGTTGTGAGGGAAAGCAGGGGAACAGCAGAATGGAGCAACATAAAAAAGACCAGAAATGGTTCTTTCTGGGAGGGGAATGGCTCAAATTTAAGGAATCCCATGCATTTCACTTGTTCCCACTGAGGCTTTTTTATAGGACTACTCTTAATAAAACCTGAGGAACAGCCTGGCTCCAGTGTCCTGCAATTGCAGGGTATTCATTGGCATAACCAGCATCAGCCTGAGTGGTTTTATTTGTAATTGTGGGCTGAAATTCTGCAGTGCTGTTTAGAGGCTCTGTGACACCCTGGAGAAATGACAAACACTAAGAAGTGCGTATTTCTTAAAGAAATATGTTTGCCATTTTCTTTTACCCATCTGCTTGTGCTGCAGTGAGATGTGACACTGTTTCTCTGGGGCAGGCCCTGAGCAAATTGTGGAATTGATGGATTTTGAAGCAGGAATATTGCAGCTCCCTCTCAGGCAGAACAAATGGTGGCTGCAGGTATTGTGGGAGCAGGTTTGCTCTCAGAAATAGCTCTGCTCAAATTCCAGTGGGAAGTTTTGGGCTCTGCAGTACAGATGAGGTGTGTGTGTGTGTGCAGTCAGGCTGGGCAGTGCTGTGGTGCCTGTGGGAATGTGTCTGTCTTTTGGGGTTTGGTGTCCTCTGGCTGCTCACAGGAGCTCCTCTCTTGTCAGGCCACCTTGGGGCTAACAAACTAACAGGGGCTGTTTCAGCTGGGACAAGATTTCTAGTGGCAGGATGGGGGTTGAGGCTGATGAAAGATGGGGTGCTGCAGGAGCGTTGCCCGATCCTGTTTTGAAATGGGATTAAATTGGAAGCTGTGCTGCAATCCCGTTCAGGTTTTACATCAGAGCTCTTTGAAAGTGGGCCTGCAGTTCTTTGTCTTTTGCATTTGTCGAGTTTTAACCCTTTAAATTGCATTTGAAAAGGTGGCAGTGGCAAGGTTGGTCCTTGAGCACAGTTATCAGCTTTCAGTAATAGCACTTGCTCAGCCTGACCTATTTGGTTTTGGAAGCTCAGGGAATGCAGCCTGCCTCCTACCATGGAGTAGGAGTTGGGATGGACCCACCTCCTCCTTTCTGCTCTAGGGAGAAAGGTTCTTTATTTCTAATTGTAGCTAGTTAATCACTGCCTATTCTGTGTTTGCTTGTAGGATGAAAAGCCCAGCTGATTACTGATGGTTATTACCCAGAGGGCAGCACAAGAAATAATTGAAATTTATTAACTGTTTCTCTCTGTGGGTCTGCAGTGGGGTATGTGTTTTGTGAGGACAGGTAGTCTTACTGAGCAGTTCTAGTATTTGGCTGTCCAGGTGTTTAGATGGAATCTGAATTCCTCTTTTTGTGTTGGTGCTTCTCTGCTTTGCAGCTCTCCCAGAATCCATCCCAAGGGTGCTTTTGCCTTGAGGAAAGAGAAAAGGAGGAAGAGAAAAGGGAAGAAAGGTATTTTCTTAAAAAATACCTCCTAGTAGTCCTTCAGGTGAATTTTTAATAAATTGGGATACTAATGAGGGAATGAAGGATCTAGATAAAATAAAAATGATAAGGTACTGTACAAAACAACACTGGCAGTGCTTGGGAGACAGTGACATGACCCCAGTCACTCAAAATTCAGGAGGAGCTGCTGCTTGAGCCTCCCTGTCAGCAGTGTGACCCCCAGACACACCAAACCTGCTGGCTGGTCACAGCACTCAGTTCTGATGTGTGACACATCAGACAGGGTCGCTGGGATGAAGTATTCTTTTAAAAAAGTGTTTATGGCAGCCAAAAATAAATGGATCTTTGACACCTTATCAAAAAGAATAGTTGCACTCTTGAGGCCAGAAATTATTTGCTTGCATCAGTTTGGAATATGCTCGAAAAGAGAAGAAAACCATCCATAGGAAAGGGACTGAATTTAGGATTTTTCTTTAAGAAAACAATCCCAAAACCAAAACAAGCTGTCAAAACTTAATCTTTGTTGTTGTCTTGAGCATCTTATTCTGTCAGATGTAAAGCTCTTTCCAAGAAACCTGGTTCTGAAACAAAAACCAGTGATGTAAACCTATTCTAGTTTTGGTAATCCTGGCAGTGTTTTCTTTTCCCTTTGGAAAAGGGATGGGGATTGCTGACATGCCCCCAGCCAGGCTTGGCTGGGAATATGGGGTGCCTTAGAGAAGTGAGTAGGAGGGAGGGATCCCTCCCTGGAAATGCACCAGGAAATGGGGTAGGTGGGTTACACCAGGGGCAATCCTGGGGTGCTGTGACACTGGGGAGAGCTGGATGGGAGGGGATGCTCCAAGCTGTGGCTTTGGGAAAGGCTTGGTGCTGCCTGGGACAAGCTGCAGGGATTCTGCCTTTCCCTGCAGACAGGGCTGGATGAAAACAGTGTGCACGGCAGGGGAGGAGTTTTAAGCAAAGTGAGGAATTCTTGCTTATCAGGGGAGTTTTATGATCTTACATAGAATTGCTTTGCCTTGGGTTTGTGTTGAGCTGAGTGACGCAGGGCTCTATTCCTGATGGATTTTTGCTTTTTTTTTTTTTCCCCCATCCAGACTAAGCAGCCATGTCAGCCAAAGCCATCTCAGAGCAGACAGGGAAGGAGTTCTTGTACAAGTACATCTGCACGTCCTCTGCCATCCAGAACCGCTTCAAGTATGCCCGGGTGACGCCAGCCACGGACTGGGCACGGCTCACCCAGGACCACCCCTGGCTCCTGAGTGAGGTAAGGGCAGGGACAGCAGGGTCTGCCCTCCTGCAGCCCCTGGGCACTGCTCCACACCCTTCCTGAAGGGCCAGCTGCAATATGGTTTTCTTTGAGTTAGGTCTCATAAGAATTTGGAGATAGATTTTGCGCCCAAGATAGCTCAGCTACCTTATCCTGCTGGTTTTATGCTTTCTAACTTCTGTTATTTTGCCTTTTATCAAAACCTTTTTGTTTCCAAACCTTTTTTGGAATATAAACAAATAAAAACCAATCTAGGTGCAAGAGGTTATTGTTCCTGGTAAAACACCTCACAAAAGCCATTAGTTCTTTCTTCTCTTCTTTTTCCAATAAATTGCTCAGGTGAAACTTTTTGGATCCTGTCTAATTAGCTATCCTTAAGTTTAAAGTGAAGTTCCCCAAGTCCTATAAAATGCCTTTTCACCTAATTGAGAAGAGAAACTTCTGGGCTTATTTTGTTTTTAAGGGGATAAAGGATAGTTTTGTCACTCCATCAACAAAGAGCACATTCCTATAACCAGTCACTGCTGCTGCTCTGCAGCCTGATGAAGAAACAAATCTTGCTTCAAAGCTCAGTATCACCTCATGGGGGGCTGATTATTCCTTTAAGACTGAAATATAGGAGCAAGGATAGCTGTGAAGCAGTTGCTCATAACTGTAAAGAAGATTGATTCAGAGATGTCGGTCCCTGTTCTCAAAGCTTTGCTCTCTGAAATGAGAAACTCTCTCTGAAACTCTCCCCATGTCAAGTTAGGACACTGCTTTTCTTGAATCCAAGCAAAATGTTAGGGAAAACTTCCTTTTTTCAATTTTTCACTGCAAAATCATTTATCTCTCTATCTCATATCCTCACACTTTCTGTAGAGAAAACATTCCCAGAGCTCTTTTTTATCAGCTGTCCAAGCTGGCTCCCTCCCAGTGGTTAATATAATTAAGTCATTGGCTGCAGAACATGAATGTCTCATAGTCCTTGACTGACTGACTGATAAAAGCCCTGCACTAATTAGATGTTCCATGCTCAAGTGCCTGAATGAACTGCAGGAGGAGATCAGCAGTGCTTCTGAAAGCCTTGCAGGGAGCCAGAAAGGGAGCAAGGTTGTTTTTGGGATTTTAAGGCAGGTTCTGTAAGGCTGGAAAGAGCTTCAGGTGCAGCAGCAAGACCATGCTCAGTGTCCTTTACTGCAGCACAGTGTGTTCTGACTCTTCAGTTGCTGAAGTTCCAAGACATGTCAGTGGTGCAGGAGAATGACAACCAGTTCTAGTTTGGCTCTTTAAAAGGATATTTGCAAGCTGGAGATGTGTGTAACCCAGGAGCAGCTATCCATGGGTATCTTATAAAAAGCCACAGCCACTTGGCTGAAATGTGTATGACCCTGGCCCTAGCAGGAGCTCTTTTTTTAAATTTTTGTGAGCAACTGTCTATGTCTGTCATGACTTTTATTGGGGTTTTTCATCAAAAAAAAAGGCAGAACAAGCTGTCACCTCAGCCTCTGATGTCTGCTTACAGCTGAGTAGAAACAAGGCAGCTTTTCTCAAAGTGCAGCATAAGAAAACCCAAACTTGCAGGCAAACTGTACCAGAAGATGGATTTACCAAGATTAAAAGAATTTTACTAGGATGGGTGCTGTGCAGAACTGATTTAAGTTTTTACTTCACTATTTGCAGAAAGTACAGCATAAGAAAACACAAACTTGCAGGTGTATTGTACCAGGAGCTGGATTTGCCAAGATTAAAGGAATTTTACAAGGATGGATGCTGTGCAGAACTGATTTAAATTTTTACTTCACTATTTGCAGAGAACCACTCAACCAAAATCACTTTCTAATGCTTCTTCCTTTAACTCTTGCCCAACCCTTGCAGCGTTTGGTGGTGAAGCCAGACCAGCTCATTAAGAGACGTGGGAAGCTGGGACTGGTTGGGATTAACCTCACCCTGGATCAGGTCAAGACTTGGCTCAAGCAGCGCCTGGGTCAGGAAACCACGGTGAGTGAGCCACAAAAGTGGCTTCATTTTTGTTCCCAGGACAGGGAAAAAAGCTCTAAAATCCTCTCCTGCAGCCAGCCCATGTGTTTTAGTTGATTGAGTGTTACTTCAGGCCTTTATTTTAACTTGGTGCTGCCATATAATATTTATTTTCCTGGGAATGACAGTGCAGTGCTAATGATAATGAAGTGCCTGCCATGCCTGCTGCTGTGTGTTGGGAGCTGATGGAGTGCTGCCTGAAGGAATTTATGCTTTTGGCCCTGCTGGGATTGATTTGGCTCTGGCTCTGAGCTGGTGCAGCAGGAATTGGGAAACAGCAGGAGCAGCTCTGTGAGTGCTCCCCGTTGGGAAAACCATGGGTGTGGAAATTACTCCTTTAGCACAACAACAACCATATCAAAAGCAAGGTCTGGGCCACAGACTCAGGACCACTGGTGTCCTCAGAAGCAGGGAGTGTCCCCCAGTGTCTCTTGGGTTTGGAGATCAGTGCCTGCACAAAACAGTTCCTGGACTCTTAAGAAGAGGCTAAAGGATTTTCCTGCTCTTCTGTGCTCCCTGATACCATTTCAGGGTGAACACTACTCTGAGGCCTCTGCTGCTGCCACTAGCTCAGGCATTCCTCACTTCTGAGTTTTCCACTACTCCAAGAGCCTCTCAAGCCCTTGTGCCTCACTGTGCTGAGCAGGGCCCAGTGACAGAGCTGGCTCTGGGACAGAAGAGGAGAGGAGAGCAGCTGTCCTGGTGTAATTCTGATACCCCTCTGCCCTGTTAGGAATGGGAAAGGTGACCATCTCCTGTAACCAGATATCCTGAATGCTGTGCTGGACAGGGAGCAGTGGTTCCCCAGCAGGCACAGTGGGAAGGGATCAATTTTAGAGCAGTGCTGATTAATTCTCAAAGCTTTCCTTATGCTGTCACAAATGTGCTGGACAAGTGGTTATGGGTGTTTATCTTGTTTCTGTCCCCAGATTGCTAATGCCAAGGGAATCCTGAAGAACTTTCTGATTGAACCCTTTGTCCCTCACAAGCAGGTTAGTACAACATTAAAGGGGGATTTTAAATCTCTCTGGGCTTCATGCTTAGCTGGATTGCTACAGTGGAGAAAGCAGAAGTTTGGGAGTGTGCTGTTGAGCTGACGGTGTTGCTGCACTCCCTGGGCAAAAACATCTTCTGTATTTCCACACTGAAATTTTAAGTAGAAAATTAATTCATACACTTTCATATTCCTTATAATTTTTAATCAGTTTGCCAATGCAGTGAAAACTCCCAAGAGAGTACATCATAGCAAGGCTACTACAAAACAAATAAAACTGCAATTATAACAGAAGAAGGGTCTGCCAGACACTTCTGCACACAGATCTTTTTGTTAATCATGGTCTTTGCTGAGATAATATTTCTGTTTCTTTTTCCTGTTTGAAATAAAAATGACTGTCAAGTCTTTCTCAGTGTCAGGGCCACTCCAGCACTGCTGCTCCTTGATTGTAGCTGCTCTGAGAGGCCCTGACAAGGGAGCAATGATGAGGAGGACTCCATGGATATCAGAAGGCTAATTAATTAGTTTATTCTATATTATACTATATTACATCTAAACTCAATCTGCCAAGCACTCACTCTGCACACACTACACAGAATCTTGTGCTGTCAGTGACAGTCCTGACACACACACACACACACCTGGCCCTGACAGGCCAAGGAAACAAACACCATCACTGTGGGTAAACAATCTCCATGTTGCATTCTACTTTGGCACAAACACAGGCAGAGCAAATGATAAGAATTTTTTTTCCTTTCTCTGATGCCCAGAGAATGTGAAACCCAGAAATATTCTCGGGAAGAATTGTGCCTTGCTTTTCTCTGTGAGGAGACATGTGAGACTACACTTGAGAAGCTTGACTTTGGGCTCAGCTTCCCCAATCCCAACACTGGCACAAAAGCCTCTAGGGCCCCTGCTAAATGCTTGTCCCTGCTGTGTGGCACAGGAGGAAGAGTTCTATGTGTGCATCTATGCTGCCCGTGAGGGAGACTATGTGCTCTTCCACCACGAAGGGGGTGTGGATGTGGGAGATGTGGATGCCAAGGCTCAGAAGCTGCTGGTGGCAGTGGATGAGAAGCTCAGTGAATCAGATGTGAAGAAGCATCTCCTGCAGCATGCACCAGCTGACAAGAAGGAGTAAGTAGAGATGCAGTTCTGGGTAGGAGCAGCCATGCAGCAGTTGCTGTGTTTTGTCTCAGTGCTACATCTCTCTGTTTTCTTAACCCTGCATCTCACTCTCCTGCCCTTCTTGCTGGTCTCCAGAATATGCCATGCATCCTGAATCCAGGCTCTCTGACCTTATCTCAGCTGCCTGTAAAACCCAAAAATAAGATTTCCTAGTGCTGAGCCTGTACTTGGCAGCAGCACTTGTCAGCCTGCTTAGGTCTCAACCTGAGACTGGAGGCATGTGCTGAATTCTGATCCTTTGTGCCAGCATAGAAGTTTCTTTTGTTTAGTGAACTGGTGATGAGATGTGGCTCTGACTGCTAATTCAGAATATCCCTTTCTCTTGCTCTGGCCTGATCTCCAAAGTTATTCTCCTGTTCTTCCTTCTGCAGGCTTATCTGTAGATCTCCAGGCTTCTGCATCTCCCTCAATTAGATGCCCATACTTAGTTAGCTTAATATGAGTCATGATTTTTCCAAACAAGCTTAATCCTTGCTGACACTGTGCAGTACTGAAGGGTGAAGGAGCCTGTCACTCCACCAGTTCACTGCAGCCTCCCCCTTATCACAGCTAAGGAAGCTCAGATCTGACAAAGATGGGTATCAGCAGAGAGGCAAAGATGTGCTTCTGTCTTGTAGGGAGATAAATCAGACTGCACAGCTCTGACAGTTGTGAGCAACTGTGTCCTCAGCAGAGTTTGGTGGAGGGTGATTCAGATGAGTCATCAAGGTCTTCCTTCCCTTGAGTCATCCATCACCCAGGCTCCATCCAGAGGAGATGAATGAGAATGAAAGAAATGGATGCCAAGTAGATTTGCAGATTGCCACTCATACCAATGAACAGAGCAGGCTGTACTTAGATTTGGCTACTTTCATTAACTTGTGTTAATTTTTTTTTTCCTTTTTTTTTTACAGCATCTTGGCCAGCTTCATCTGTGGCCTGTTCAACCTTTATGAAGATCTGTATTTTACGTACCTTGAGATCAATCCATTAGGTAATATCTTTGAATATCTTTGGAAGCAGAACTATCTGTTCTGAACTACTGAAATGTGTTCTTGATCCTTCCTTTGGTTCTGTAATCCACAACAGCAACAGGTGCCATGTGCAGAAGTATGGAAGTGGCAGTGATCTGTCTTTGAGCTGTTCATTCAGTGACTTAAAAATGAGGAAATGAAAAATTCCCTTGAAGGGAATGTCAAGGCAGAACTGAAGAATATAAAAATTACACTTTAGAACAAAATAACCCATGAGACAGAGCTGGACCATGGCCACAGTTACTGGTTAATTCCTCAGGGAACTTGCTGGGGCTGGTCAATATTGCCCAGTGCCAGGGGAAACAGCAGTTTCCAATTTTGCAATGATGCCTGTGTGGTTCCAGCTGCTGGAGTAAATCTGTAATGTGTCTCTGTACAACCCAGAGCTAACTGTGATGTTTTTCCCTGCAGTGGTCACCAAGGATGGTGTTTACATCCTTGATCTGGCTGCAAAGATCGACGCCACGGCTGACTACATCTGCAAAGTGAAGTGGGGGGATGTGGAGTTCCCCCCTCCTTTTGGCAGGGAAGCTTACCCTGAGGCAAGTGACAGCTGAATTCCTTCACTATGCCATGAATTTACCATTGCTTGTATGCCCATGTATCACCAAAGGGGTATCAGGGACAGACAAAGGTGATACAGAGACTCCATCATGAAAAGGCACTTTATTATTAGAAATCCACAGTTTTTATACAGTGGTGGACCTAAGACCTGATTGGCCTTTGGGAATCTTCTCTCACCTATTGGTCAGGAAGGGAAAACTCTTTCTTGTAAACATCTCTGACAAACAGAGCTTGCCTGCTAGGTGCAGAGGTTGAGATAATAATTGTTTTAATTCTTTCTCTGAGCTTTCTCATAGCTTCCCATGAAAATCCTGGGAGAGAGCTGTGTCTCTCCCTGTTCAGAGGATATGTGACTACCACATCCATGGCATTGCTGTTTCCAGTGGTTTTGTTGTTGTGTCTCAGCCCCCTTGGCTGTGCTGTCCATGATAACCTGTGCATGGCTAGCTGCAGTCCTAGGGCTGCTCAGAATCACACTCTGAACTGCAGCTGCTTCCCAGCTCTGTTTGGTCAGTTCTTTAATTCAGAATTGACTTTTTTTTAATGGAAGCTGATATTTAACTTCCATCAGCTGTGTGCCAAAGCTCTGTGCCTGTGCAGAGCTTCCTTTTGTGCTTCCTGCCCATGTTGCTGCCCTCAACATCACTGTTTTCCTCTTGGAGCAGTGGTTACTGGGAGCTGACATTCCCTCAGAGCAGCAGCTGTGTGCCCATGCTGCATCCAAGGGTGAACCCAGAGAAAATAATCCCCATTTCTGGAACTTCTATAAGTAAGATGATGTTAATACACCTATTTTTCCAAAAATTTACAATGAGAACTTTCTTACAAAGCTGGCAGTGCCTGTTCCCTCCCCAAATTCCCTGGGTCTGTACTGCTGGATGCACAAGCGTTGCTCCAGACAGGTCCCAGCAGCTTCAGAGGCTGTTGGAAGTAGAGCTCTCTCCCTAATTATTCTGTTACTTATTTCAGGGGTCTGTTCTTCTCTCTCCAAAATGATTTCTGTCCTGACTTTTTCATTTTAATCATTATAATTACGCTTCAGTCGGAAGGTTTTTGTACTGTGGCCAGGAAATCCATTTAGCTGTTCCTTTCCATGTAGCTTGCTGGATGCCAACACTCAACTCAGTTTGCTCTTAAAAGGATTAGTTCAGATTTTGTCTCTGAATCATCCCTCTCTGAGTCCCTGGGAAGGTTGTTATGGCAGAGTCTTTGCTGGGAATGTTAATGAACTCTGATGAAGTGCTGCTGGCACACTGGGCTGCAGGGGCACCACGTTGAGCCAAATCACAGCTCTCAGTGATTTTGTTCCTGGCTCCAGCACAGCTAGAGTGGGCACCATGGGTGGGATGATTTTTAGATTCCTTCAGGTCTCAGTCTTGGACGAGGCCAGAGCAGACTTTACACTTGTGTTCAGATTTTGTGCCTGTTGTGTGATGGAGGGATGGAGCTGGGACTGACAATCCCTGACAAATGCTGAGTTTGCAGCCCTGCTGTCCCTGAGGTGTGATTGTCTGTGTGTCCAAATGCACCCAGCACTGTAAGCCCTTGGGATGGAGAAGGGGGATGCAGGAGGAAGCTGAGGTTGTGCTGCTCTCTCTGCAGGAAGCCTACATTGCTGACCTGGATGCCAAGAGTGGGGCCAGCCTGAAGCTTACCATCCTGAACCCCAAAGGCAGGATCTGGACCATGGTGGCTGGTGGTGGTGCCTCAGTGGTGTACAGGTACAGGAAGCAAGCTTTCCAGAGGGGGAGGATCTCAAGTGCTGGCAGAACATAATTGCTGCAGAAAGCAGAGTCTCCTAAAGCCATTTTTCCTGTGCTGTGACTGTTTGGGATCTGTTCAGAATGAAGATGCTGTGTGGATTTTTCACATAGTGTCGGCTGTGGAATTTAATTTTGCCAGGGTTAGGGTTAGATACAGTTTCTTACAGAGTTACTGTAAGTGCTGTAGTTACTGTACTGTAGCTAACTCTGTCAGTTCCTTTCTGACTGACAAAGAAACAAGCTGGCTGGAGGCTGTTGAGGGTGATATGATTGTTGTAGTGGTCACTGAGTTTGCATCTGGGGAACATGACAATATTAATTATAACTGGCACCAAGATGAGAGCAGCTTTGTGTTCAGCAGACAGCACTGTCCCTCTGTTAAGAGTCCCATTTCCCAGGGATTTGGAATACTTGAGGAACTTTATAGTGGCTCAAATTATAACTAATCTCTTAAATAACTGCTTTTTTTATTGTTAGTGACACCATTTGTGACCTGGGGGGTGTGAATGAGCTGGCAAACTATGGGGAGTACTCAGGAGCCCCGAGTGAGCAGCAGACCTATGACTATGCTAAAACCATCCTCTCCCTCATGACCCGAGAGAAGCACCCAGAAGGTAAGGGAGATGCTGCAATTCCAAAGCTGTGAACCTGGCTGGCAGAAGAACCTGGAGAAATCTGGGCTGTTACTATGCTGAGCCTTCCCTGGCAGAGCTTTCAGTGTACTTCTGCCTTCTGAACAAATCAGGGTTGGATTTCTGTCAGCTCTTGCTTCTAAGAGAGGACTTGTGGTTTTTCACGGGGCCTGAGAGATCCTTATCAGACATTCTTGCTTGGTACAAAGCTCTTATCTTGCAGGCTCTACTAAACTTAACTGCTTTAGGGTTTTGTTTTTTTTTTTTTCTACTAAATACAGCTGGTTACTCTGCAGCTTTGTTTGACTTTGTCCTTAACTGCTTCCTGATCTGGGAGCACTGTGCTCTTGGGATGGCATTACTTACCTGTGTTTCTTCCCTCAGGGAAGATCCTGATTATTGGAGGCAGCATTGCAAACTTCACCAATGTAGCAGCTACCTTTAAAGTAAGTGACCAGTCTCAAACAGCAGCAAACACACAATTGCCACCCTCCAGCCCTTCTTCCCAATCCCACATTTGGCTGAGGCTCATAGTCCATCTCTTCCAGGAGTTTCTGAGATGGTGGGACAGGGTGAATGTGGCTGCCTGGGTCACCTGTCCTGTGTGTTTCTTTTAGGGCATTGTGAGAGCAATTAAGGATTACCAAGGCCCTCTGAAGGAGCATGAGGTGAGGATCTTTGTAAGGAGAGGAGGCCCCAACTACCAGGAAGGGCTGCGTGTCATGGGAGAAGTTGGTAAGGACCAAGCTCATCCTTAAGTTTTATTCTTGCATCTTTTTATTTTCACTGTGGGAGTTTCAGTGGTTGGTTTCTCTGGGTCAGGACTGAAGCACTTGAGACAGTAGTTCATGTTTGGACTCAAGTGTTTGTTATTTCTTATCAGTTAAACAGTCTCACTGCTGTGAGTTGGGCAGCTTTTCATTAGAAGGCAGAAAATGGCCAACAATCTCTTGGTACAAGGTCTTTTAAAACTAAACTATCCAATTAAGAACTGACACCTGGATTATTTTCCCTTTTAACCCAATAACTGATCCCAGTGTGGACTTTTCTGCCCAATTACAAAATGTCACCCCAACCCATGAAGAAGGAGGAAGAAGAAGAAACCCAGGAAAACACCCTGTGCCCTCCATCTTGCTTCCATCCACAACACACTAAAAATCCCAAAACCTCAATTTCTCACCAAGTAATGCACCTACAGTACTCTCTATAATCTACTTCACACTTTTGTGGGTTCCAGTCTATGTTGAAGTCTGGGAAATTTTCTCCATGAATGAGGGTCAAAGTCAGAGCTCCCCTGGGGGTCAGGCCACCCCAAAGCAGACACAGAAATATTCCCTGGGTGCCCTGGGTTTCCAGAGCTTTCTTACAGAGGATCAGTAACACCAGGACATCACACCATGATCAATCTGATCAAGTGAAACCAATTTATTGCAAAAATCAAGCTGTATTTATACTGTTTTCTATTGTTCACACCTCAAGCTAATACATGACTGGTTAAATCCTTCTACACAGTCATTTTAATATTTTAGTTAATTTTAGTTAGTTCTTCTTCTTCATGTGTCTTGCTGTGGTTTTCTTGTCTGCCTTTGCATCCTGAACTGTCTCCTTCTGCTTTTGTGTCCTTCAAGGGTGCTGTGACCTTACTCAGGTCTCTGAAGGCTGCATTGTGCATATGTTGCACGTGTCCATTGTCCTGCAAAAAACCCTCAGCTCTTTCTCCTTGAGAAAGTGTTTTCCCCTGAGGATACTGACTGCTCTTGTGTCCTTCCACAGGGAAGACCACGGGGATCCCCATCCACGTGTTTGGCACGGAGACCCACATGACAGCCATCGTGGGCATGGCCCTGGGCCACCGGCCCATCCCCAACCAGCCTCCAGCTGCAGCCCACACTGCCAACTTCCTGCTCAACGCCAGTGGCAGCCCCTCGGTGAGCTCCTCCCCATGGGAGGGGACAGGATCAGGAGCCTCCCAAAGGCAGCTGGAAAGGCATTTTGGCCACTAGTGTGTGTGTAGGATGGTTTAGGGAAACAAACGTGGCTCTACTGGGGCAGTTCAGAGGCCACCCCAGTCTCACTCATGCACAGAATGTGGCCTCTCAAATTCCTCCTCAACACCAGCAGCAACCCCTTGGTGAGCTCCTCCCCATGGGGACAGGGGACAGGGTGAGGAGCATCCCAAAGGCCCATCCAAACAGGCTGGAAAGGCATTTTGGCCACTAGTGTATTTGTAGGAAGCTTTAGGAAAACAAATGTGGCTTTACTGGGGTAGTTTATCAGGAGAGACCACCCCAATCTCACTCATGCACAGAATGTGGCTTCTCAAATTCCTCCTCAACACCAGCAGCAACCCCTTAGTGAGCTCCTCTCCATGGGGACAGGGTCAGGAGCCTCCCACAGGCAGCTGGAAAGGCATTTTGGCCACTAGTGTGTGTGTAGGATGGTTTAGGAGCTCCTCCCCATGGGGACAGGGTGAGGAGCATCTCAAAGGCCCATCCAAACAGGCTGGAAAGGCATTTTGGCCACTAGTGTGTGTGTAGGAAGCTTTAGGAAAACAAATGTGGCTTTACTGGGGTAGTTTATCAGGAGAGGCCACCCCAATCTCACTCGTGCACAAAATGGGGCCCCTCAAAGCTGGCAGTGTGACTGTTGAACCTGCTGGGTGTTGTAAGGGTTTCTAGGACAAGATGAGAGATGAGAACCTTGACTCCATATTTCAGAAGGCTGATTTATTATTTTATGATATGATATGATATGATAATGATATAGTAAAACTATACTTAAAATAGAGAAAGGTTACATCAGAAGGCTGGACAAGAATGATAATTAAAACCCATGACTGACCAGTGTCCCAACACAGCTGGAAAGGGATTGGTTATCAAATCAACACTATTCACGTGGAACTAATCAAAGATGCTCTTGTTAGTAGATAACTTCTAAACTATATTTCAAAGCAATTAAATAATTATTATTTCCATTTCTTTTCTGAGGCTTCTCAGGAGAAAAATCCTGGCAAAGGGATTTTTCATAACGTATCACAGTAACAACCAAGTCATTCAGTTTTCTGTTGCTTGACTGAAAACTCATTTTTTTGGTTTTATTTGTAGTAACCAGTGTAGCCAAAGCAAGGCCACCTCCTCCTCTGTGCCCCAGGCCATACCTGGAGCACTGTCCCTCACTGACTTGGCTTCTGAATCTTTCAGACTCCAGCCCCGAGCAGAACTGCCTCCTTCTCTGAGTCCAAACCAGATGGCATTGCTCCAGCCAAGAAGGCAAAACCAACAGCTCCTCTTGGTAAGTCCAGCCCTGGCAGTGCTGCTGGCAGTGCTGTGCTGTTCCCAAAGGCAGGATGGGCATGAGATAAATGCTTTTTTGCCTGGATGTAAAGGGAAGCAGTTTTGTGGTGCCTATCTTTGTCTGCAGTGTAAAGTGGTTTAGCAGTTGTGCCATGAGCTCATCATACACACAGCAAGTCAGAGTTGCCCTGATCTGGGATGTTCAGGAACAGCACAAACAGAGGAAATACAGTGAGAGGGCTCCAGTTTCTTGCTTTTTTAACAAGAGCAAACCCCAAAGTGCTGTGGAGAGGAGAGCAGGGCTGCTGCAGCACCTGCCTGGGTGCCTGGCCAGGGGCTGGCAGCAGTCAGCTCTGTCATTCCACTGCATGAGTGATTCTCTCTCCAACAGATTCAATCCCAGCCTCGAGACCTGGTTCAGGTAGGACCTGTGTGACCTGCTGAATGTGCCTGGCCTGGCTGGCAGCTGACTTTTTTTAGTTCTTAGTTTTGTTGCTGTTTTATCTCTCCAAAAGTTTGCTGTGTTTGTTGTCTGGTCCTTTCCTCCTGCCCAGCATTTTTAGCTGTCACCATGTGAATTCTCATCTGTTTTTTCAAGTGCCTCTGCACAAATACTTCCTATTTCTGGGGGAGAGAGGGCCAGGTCTCAAACAAACTTTGTTTTTCTTCCCTTCCCCCACACAACCACCACAGAGAAGATCAGCCTGAGGCACTTAGTGAAAAGTTCTCTTTGCTTTCCAAAAGAAGGAGTGACCAGCAACTGGTATCTTATTTCAAAGGGAAACAAAGTAGTGCGGGGGGTGCTGGTTATCAGGTGTGGAAAGTACAGAAAAGTCACAAATTAACTAAATGTTGTCTTAACAATCCAGCAAACCATTAAAGCTGAGTGAAGTTATTTTGTAGGGACTTTAAAACTCTATTGGGCTCTGTGCTGTGTGAGAATAAACTGCTGAACTGAGGCAAAGTAGAGCTTCAAGTTACCTCCCTTATCATGAGGAGGGAGAGCAGAAGGGGAATTCTTGGATTGTTGCTCTCAAACAAACATCATTGCCTCTCTGGGTCTGCATTGTGGTGTTCCTGAGAACATATTCACAGTACCCCCCTGCAGGCACCTGCAAGATAAACAGAATTTTCAGTTCCCTAATAACAAGTCATGTTGCAGTGAATGGGAACTCTGATATAAATTATTGGAGCCATGAAACTTGTGGTGGATTCTGATAACTAAAGAAAAAAAAGAAAAGAAAACCCAAATATGTTGACCTCCTTTATTTTCTTTGTTCTCCCATTCCCTGCCCTTTATTTTTTTTTAAGTTTTCTATCATTCTGCTATGGTGCCCTGACCAGCCTCTCATGGTTCACCCAGAGTGGGTTACATGCAAATAAATACATGAAATTCAAAGTTCTCTTCAGCTTTGCATAAGAAAACTGGGAGAAATATGAAAGGCTCATGAGAGAAGAGGCAGTTTTCACTGCTCTCCTATACCAGCTCCCTCCTGTGATTCACTTGCCCATTTTTAGTGAACCCCAAAACCTGGCTGTTGTGTTCAGAATCCAAGGAAGGGATTGCAAATTCATCTACGGTTTCTTAATTTGCCCAGTGTGCCTACTCCATCCTACAAACTCCATTTCATCTCCTGGGTTCAGTTTGGAGGTGGGGGAATTCTCATCCAGGAGCCTTTCAGCAGGCATTTGGTGAAGTTGCAGTTTGTGTCTTGCTCAAGTTTGAAGTTGGATTGGTGTGATATTTTCAGGGACCCCCTTGAAGGCAGGAAAGATAAATTTGACTCTATGTTCTTAGAAAGCTAATTTATTATTTTATGATTTGTATTATATTAAAGAATGCTATACTAAACTATACTAAAGAATAGAGAAAGGATACAAACTGAAGGCTAAAAGATACTAATGAAAAACTTGTGACTCTCTCTTCAGAGTCCAACACAGTTTGACCATGATTGGTTATTAAGTAAAAACAATTCACATTAAATTAATGGAACAGCTACCTGTTGGATAAACAATCTTCAAACCACATTCCAAAGCAGCAAAACACAAGAGAAACAAATCAGATAATTATTATTTTCATTTTTCTCTGAGGCTTCTTAGCTTCCCAGGAGAAAATCTTAGGCAAAGAGATTTTTCAGAAAATATGACGGTGACAGATTGATTTTTGGTTTTTTCCCCTCTTTGTGAGCAGGTAAAGCCACAACCCTGTTCAGCCGTCACACCAAGGCCATTGTGTGGGGGATGCAGACCAGGGCTGTCCAAGGAATGCTGGACTTTGATTATATTTGCTCCAGGGATGAGCCCTCAGTGGCTGCCATGGTTTATCCCTTCACGTAAGTACCTGTGACTGTGTCACATTTCCACTTCCCTCCAGCTCTTCTGTGACCTTCCTCCTCTCTCAGTCTCTGTGGTTCTGTAGTGGGGCTCTGCCCTGGTCTCCATCCCTGCTGGAACACCTTCCCTCTGCTCCTTTCCACTCTGGGTTGGCTTTGTAGGCTGCTTTCTTCAACCATTGATTTTGGGCTGTGCTGTTCAAACAGCTTAGTGTTCACCACAGAACTGAAGTTCCACTTTTTAAAATATGTCTATGGTGTTTGCAGGGGTCCCCAGGAGAAGGTGAGAGATGAGTCAATATGACTCCATGTTCTTAGAAGGCTAAATTATTATTTTATGTTACTATATTATAGAATGCTATACTAAAACTATACTAATGAAAGAGGATACAGACAGAAGGCTTAACAAGAATGATAATGAAAACTTGACTCCTCAGTCTGACACAGCTGATGGTGATTGGTCATTAAGTAAAAAAAACAATTCACATGAAACCAATCAAACATGCACCTGTTGGTAAACAATTCCAAAGCAGCAAAACGGGGAGAAGCAAATGAGATAATATTGGTTTTTCTCTAAGGCTTCTCATCTTCCCAGGAGAAGAAATCCTGGCAAAGGGATTTTTCATAAAATATGACAGTGACAAGATTTGGCTACCTTGGCTTTCTTTCCAGCCCCCTGGCTCAGCAAAGGCAGGCAGGCTGTGTAAGGCTTCTTCCACTCACCTGCTGTTGGCCATGTGCTTGTCTAAGACACCTTAATTTGTGCCTGCAGCAGCAGGAATTGCCCCTCCAAATATTATCCACAATCATAGCAGCTCTGCTGACAAACCAAAGCCAAACAAAATTAAAAAAAAAATAAAATCTTGTTCATTTTCTTTGCAATAGGGATTTCTTAGGAGGCAGGAAGCCTGTGGATCCTTTGGTGGAATAGAGAGTTCCCTTGTGGTGTTGACCCTCTTTTACCCATCCCTACAGGGATGAGAAGGGCTATTGGGTGTGCATGAGCTGTTTTATTGTTCCTCCTCAGTGTGGGGATAGGGAAAATAGGGAGAAGGGAAACAGCAGCTGTTGCTTCCAGAACAGTGAGGTGGGAGCCCAGAGCCTGGCAGGAGCTTTGGTTCATTCCTGTGGTATTTACAGACATCCTGGAGAGCTGATGTCTAATCAGCCTCTGTCCTGCAGAGAATTTCTCCTCTTGACAATTAAGACCTTGTACAGTTATTCTGCAGCTCTGATGGTAATTGCAGCTCTGTAATAACTTCTCAGCAAGTGCAAACCTCAGGGTACTGAGAGCAGGCACAGCCATGTCCAAATGTGAGTGGCAGCCTCAGGCAGTGCTGCACTTGATTAAGGAGGAAAAAGCAACAGGGATTGAAGTTAAAGGCTACCTGTAATTATCTGATTCTGCTTGACCTTTTGGAGGGAGCCAGGCTGGCAAAACCTGGAATGTTCTCTTGTGAATGTACTGGTATGGGAGCACAGCCAGTATCCACACACTCAAATAACTGCTCAGTCAGACTTCACTGCAGTTCCAGTCAGAGCATCTGCTGTGTATAAATACCCACAGTGAAACCTTCCCAGGTGCTGCCCCTCCAGTGCCTGTGGGATGGGCAGAATTGTTGAATTTGCAGGCAACCCTGACTTGAGATGAGAATCTTGACTCCATGTTTCAGAAGGCTGATTTATTATTTTATGATATATTAAAAGGAAATTATATATTAAAACTATACTAAAAGAATAGAAAGGATTTCATCAGAAGGCTTGAAAGGAATGGAATGATAATAAAATCTTGTGACTGACCGGAGAGTCTGAGACAGCTGGATTGTTATTGGCCATTAATTAAAAACAAACACATGAGACCAATCAAAGATGCACCTGTTGCATTCCACAGCAGCAGATAATTATTGTTTACATTTCATTTCTGAGGCTTCTCAGGAGAAAAGATCCCAGCAAAAGGGTTTCTCATAAAATATATCCATGACACAGAATCCCCCTGTAGCAGGGTTGGGAAGCTGACTGGCCCTCCCATGGCTGTCCTGGCTGTTCACTACAGATCCTGGTTTGCTGTTCCCTCAGTCCAGTGTTAGCCCAGCCCAGTGACACAGCTTTGCACGCCTCTCATTCATTACTCTTTCTGTGCCTCATTCTGTCTTCCAGCTTGGAGTAGAGTTAAGGCTCTGGTAACTTCACTGTGGGAGAGCTTATTCATCTTGCTGGATGCCTCTGTCCCCATTAGCCCGTCTCCTTCCATATGCTGCTCTGTCCTATTCTCTGAAGACCCTTCTGCTGTCATATGGTCCCTCCCCAGACACGCTCACGTGCTCGTGAGTGTCTCAGTCAGTCTCAGGGACTGAGAACATGGGGTTTGTAAACTCCTCTGTCTGCATGCACTGTGTCCCTTTGCCTTTCCAGCAGCCTTCAGGTCAGGGCTCTTCTGTCTTCTCCTCCACAGGGGTGACCACAGGCAGAAGTTCTACTGGGGCCACAAGGAGATCCTGATCCCAGTCTACAAGAACATGTCAGATGCCATGAGGAAGCACCCAGAGGTGGATGTTCTCATCAACTTTGCGTCCCTGCGCTCTGCCTATGACAGCACTGTTGAAACCATGAATTATCCTCAGGTGAGTGCAGGATCCAGAAGAAGCCTAAACGAAGAAGGAATCATTTACCCAGTGAGGTGGTAGAGGCATCATCCCTTGAAGAATTCAAAAAAAGACTGGATGTGGCACTTGCTGCCATGATCTAGTTGAACAGTTAGAACATCGGCTGGACTAGATGATCTTATAGGTCTCTTCCAGTCTTGAAATTCTGTGATTCTGTGATTCTGTGTGACCCTGTCAGCAGGATACTGGTGTTTCTTAAACCATGATGGCATTAGCAAATCGTCTTGGTTTTCTGAGTTAGTAGATAACCCCCAATTCTAACCCTTTACAGAATGTAAGGAGGATGCTGAGGGTCCCTGGCAAATCCTAATGCTGGACTTGCAATTTGTTTAAGAGGAACTTGGTGTTTCTGGGTTAGCAGTAACTACTTCAGTGCTGCTCTGATGTGCAAGGGGGAGAAAATTCCCTGACCAGAGCATTGAGGCTGTTGTGAAGATCGTGGCAACCTGCAGATTCATGCATTGGGGCCTTCCTGGATGAGAATGCACAGGGTGATCTCTCAGGGGCCTGGCAGGGGCAGCTCTGTGGGGTACCAGTGATTTTCTTTCTCTCACCGTTGGCAGATCCGCACCATTGCCATTATTGCTGAGGGCATCCCGGAGGCCCTGACACGCAAACTGATCAAGGCAGCTGATAAAAAGGGAGTCACCATCATTGGGCCTGCAACTGTAAGTGCTGATGGCCACCTTCTCCTGTCTTTCTTAACCTTCAGATCAGCTTTCTGCAATAAAGACAACCCACTTTGTCTTTACTCACAGGAAGTGCATGCTAGTCTCCCACCTTAAAGTCTTTGCCATCCTCCATCCTCCTTTCTCTATGGAAGTGCTGCCTTACACAAATGTTCCTGAGTTTCACAATTTTAAAGAGCTTTACACCTTTCTCTTACAGGTTGGTGGGATCAAGCCAGGTTGCTTTAAAATAGGCAACACAGGAGGCATGCTGGATAACATCCTGGCATCGAAGCTGTACCGCCCTGGCAGCGTGGCCTACGTGTCCCGCTCTGGAGGGATGTCCAACGAGCTCAACAACATCATCTCCCGCACCACTGACGGGGTCTACGAGGGGGTGGCCATTGGAGGGGACAGGTATGAGCTGGCACCTTCAGCTGGCACTGGTTTTCAAGTTGATCAGCAGAGGAGTTGTTGGTAATTTGGAGAAGGAAGTGTTGCTGTTTGCAATTCGGGCTGCAACAAGAGCAGGTTCGGTGTTAGTTTTTCTTTCCGAAAAATATATGTAATAAATTTCTACCATTTCTTCTGATTGCACACAGATATCCTGGTTCAACTTTTATGGATCATGTCTTGCGTTATCAGGATACTCCAGGAGTGAAGATGATTGTAGTGCTGGGGGAGGTGAGTGAGACCACTTAACTCTCTGAGAAATACCTGTGCGTGGTTTTTGTTTTGGGAGCATCTGACCTGGTTACAAGGATCCTAAATTGCAGCTTCTACTGTTCCTGAATATTCCAAATTTTATTTCTTGCTGCTTTAGTCAAAAGAAATTGAATGTATTCCACAGGCAAGCATAGTCTTCCCTACTTAAAATAAATAAAAAGAAAAATCAGGAGGTTTTGTTATGACACTTCAGCCATTATTCTGTGAAAAAGGAGGAAAATTCCCAGCAATGCTTCTTTGTGTGTTTTGGAGCTGGTTTTAGCAAAAGTGCAGCTTGAAACCATCTCTCTCTCCTTCAGATTGGAGGCACAGAAGAGTACAAGATCTGCAGGGGTATTAAAGAGGGCCGGATCACCAAGCCAGTGGTGTGCTGGTGCATTGGTACCTGTGCCACCATGTTCTCCTCAGAGGTATGTGTAAAAATGGGGGAAAATGCATAAAATAGGAATATATCCACAACAGGAAATAAAACACAACTTCATTCATTGTACCTAAACCTTCCAGAACTGGCAGTAGTAACTTTAATGTGCGAAAGTTCATAAATATAAATTATAAAGTTAAAGATATCTTGTGCTTCTATAGTTCTGTCACAGGAAATTTCCAGAGGATTCTGCTTACTTGTGAAGGGACCCCAAAGATGCCAGGGAAAGTAACAAATTCCAATAGCTGCCTGTTTCTGGAGTGGGAATGGCAAAGATCTATGTTAAACAGCTCTGAAGAGGGGCAGTTTAGGGAGCCAGAAATTGAATGAGCCTGGAGTGATTCCAGTTCAGAACATCTCTGTTGGCTCTGACTGTAACCAGGAGTTTTGGCAGCCCAGATGAGACAGATGTGCAGCCACTGCTGTTCCCAGTCAGGACTCTGTTCTGTTGCACTCTGCAGGTAACAATCTGTATTCCTTAGTGCTCTCTTCTCCTGTTTGTAGGTGCAGTTTGGCCATGCAGGAGCTTGTGCCAACCAGGCCTCTGAAACTGCTGTAGCAAAGAACAAAGCCTTAAAGGAAGCTGGAGTGTTTGTTCCCCGGAGTTTTGATGAGCTGGGAGAGGTCATTCAGTAAGTCACACTCACAGGACACCTTCAGCACTGTCAGGACACTGATTCTGGCCTGATAGGGAATATATTTTTGCTTAAGGAGAGCAGATTCTACTTATTGTGGGGTTTTAAGGTCTAAGGGGTTTTAACCTCTCTTGGGTCTTTTAGAAGGACCAAAGTTACTGAATGGATTCTCTCCCTAGGTCTGTGTACCAGGATCTTGTGGCCAAAAGAGTGATTGAACCAGCTGAGGAAGTGCCTCCTCCCACTGTACCCATGGATTACTCCTGGGCAAGGGTGAGCTGTGCTGGTTTAGCTGCTTTTGGGTTTCTTGGAATCAGCCAGAGCATTGGCTGTGATTCTGGATGCCACATTGGGGTTGTACCTTGTGCTTTGTAGTGTTACTTGTGAGCTGTGCTGATTTTGGGCTGTGGGAGCTGCTCTGAGGGCAAGCCTGAGGTGTTGATGTTTGCCCTCTCTGCCTTGTGCTGCCCCTCTCTGCTGCAGTGGGGTGTTTAACATCCTGTTTCACCCTGAATTCCAGGAGCTGGGGCTGATCCGCAAACCTGCTTCCTTCATGACCAGCATCTGTGACGAGCGAGGCCAGGAGCTGATCTATGCTGGCATGCCCATCACTGAGGTCTTCAAAGAGGAGATGGGAATTGGAGGGGTTCTAGGCCTGCTCTGGTTTCAGAGGAGGTGAGGTGGTTCTTGCAAATTCTTTGTCATTTTGCTTGTTTATTAATGGACTTCTAAGCAAAAAAAAGTAACTCCAGGATTCCTTTGTGAAGGTAGATTCAGTGAAATGCCATCTCTGTATTTCCTCCATGACACTCTATCAGCATTTTGGGTTGCATACAGTGTGTTTTAATCTCAGGATGAAGTTTTCCACAAGTCTTGTGGTGCATTGAGGAAACTTCTGTATTCTAGGCCTGATTCACACTCTTTGACTACTTGTGTCCCCTCAGCTCTGGAGGGGACTTTACAAACATCTGCATTTGTGTTGTGTCCCTGACTGATGTGGTGTCTGTGCCCAGGTTGCCCAGGTACGCCTGCCAGTTCATTGAGATGTGCCTGATGGTGACAGCAGACCACGGGCCAGCCGTGTCTGGAGCCCACAACACCATTGTCTGTGCCAGGGCTGGCAAAGATCTGGTTTCAAGCCTCACTTCAGGCCTTCTTACTATTGTGAGTACCTGATATTCAGGAGGTTTAGCTTTGTTACTCATTACTCTTCTAGCTTTTATTACTATTTATTTTTGGGTTGGCTGCAGTCACAGACTGGCGGTGTGTGTCCACTCAAACTTTGAATTTCAACTGTAGTAGTTTGGTTTTGGTTTCAAATCTGGTCCATTTTTCCAGTGAGTCAGACTAGTTTGACTCCTTTGAGTCTAGAAATATTTTGTAGCAGCCAAATTGCTGTCAGTGTTGACTCTGGTGCCTGAACTGTGACAAGATTTGCTAAAACAGACACTGAATTGCATTTTCCCCCACATTGTCTCTAGCAGAGATGCACTGGCTGCAAATTGGCATTCTTGTGAGAGATAAGCAAATTCTTTCTCTCAGGTGCCTGCCCAACTCTAATGTCATGAATTCCAGAGACCAGGAGGGTGGATGGGGGAGATAATCTTGGGTTTGTATCTTAATTGTTGAGTCCTTTGATGTAATTGCCTTTGTTCTGCACCCAGGGTGACCGGTTTGGGGGAGCACTTGATGCTGCAGCCAAGATGTTCAGCAAAGCTTTTGACAGTGGGATTATCCCCATGGAATTTGTGAATAAGATGAAGAAAGAAGGGAAGCTGATCATGGGCATTGGACACAGAGTGAAATCAGTAAGAAAACTGCATTAGGAGAAACTTTGAGGGATTTTTACAAATGGGTGGGGGAGAGCAAAAACAAAGGAAAGAAAATCGGCAAGTTTCAGAGGCAGCTATTGACCAAATTCTCCCAAATCTACAAAGGGTATCAGTGAGAGGCAACATCACTGACTGTTAATGTGCTGTGAACTTGCAGATAAACAACCCTGACATGAGAGTTCAGATTCTCAAGGACTATGTGAAGCAGCACTTCCCAGCCACTCCCCTGCTGGACTATGCGCTCGAAGTAGAAAAAATCACGACTTCCAAGGTGAGGGGCAGCAGCTCTGAATGCTCTGGCCACTGCTTCTCATGGCAGGGAAGGTGACTGGGCCCTCAGCTGGATTTTCAGTGCAGTGCTTCATAAATTGTTGCTGGGGATTGTGTCTGGGGTGGAGTTGAAGCCAAGTACAGCTGCAGTTTGGGAAGGGTTGAAGGCATTTGGCTACCAGGAAAATGCTGAACAAGCCAAACCATCATCTGTGTGGCCACAGTGGCACTGCTGGGTGTAAATCCCAGGCTGCTGGCTGCTAGGAACCTCTGGGGGGTGACTCTAGAGGGTTTTGGGTTGATTTTCCAGCATTTCCATTTAGTGTAGCTCTTGCTCAGGCTGCTGGGCTGGTGTGCCCCCAGCTACAGGCAGCCCTCAAATCATCAGTGAAAGGTGCCATGTAAACACCATTTGCACTGTTGACATCTTTATTGCATGTGTTTTATTTCCTGCAGAAACCAAATCTTATCCTGAATGTAGATGGCTTTATTGGAGTGGCCTTTGTTGACGTGCTCAGGAATTGTGGCTCTTTCACACGGTGAGTGAGGGGAAGCTGTTCTTGCATCATGTGAAGCTGCACTGCCAGCTCCTGAGGGGCAGAATTCCATGACATGGCAAGGATGCAGCCTGGCTTGACTTTTGGGGGCAGAAAGCTGCCAGGGGAATTTGTGTGGCTTGTGGCACTAGAGCAGGTGGCAGCCCATCTGAGATGGAATGGCTCCTGGTAATCATCTGTTTAAGGAATCATTTTCCTTTGTTTCGCAGGGAAGAAGCAGATGAATATATTGATATAGGAGCTCTCAATGGCATCTTTGTGCTGGGCAGGAGTATGGGATTCATTGGTGAGTTCACCACATCCCCCTGCCCCTTCCCTCCTCCTGGGGCTGCCCTGCCTTAGGAACACCAGAAAAACCTGAAACTCAAGGGGGGGGGATTTAATGCACCCCAGAAATCCAACTCAAGGCAAAGACTTAAAAGGAGGGATGGGGATTTTGTAACATAAACCACTCTCCTTTCAGGGCACTACCTGGACCAGAAGAGATTGAAGCAGGGTCTGTACCGTCACCCCTGGGATGACATCTCCTACGTCCTGCCAGAGCACATGACCATGTGAGAAGCTGCTGGTGCCTTGGAGTGCACCAGGACAGAAACCTGGCCAGGGGACAGCCACAGTGGGACTGTGATGTGTAAAGATGATTATTGGGACAGAGATGTTGAGCTGCCTGGTCAAACTGTGCAAAGCGACTGTTTTATAAGGATAGAAACTTACTCTAATAAAACCAAAACTTGTGCTATTCCCTCTGTTACCTGCTGTATTTAATACCGTCTCTCACACTTTTTTTTTTTTTCTATTCTCATTTCATTTTGTTCCAGAAGTGATTTAGGGTTTGGGGGGTAGAGTTTGGCTCATAGGTATGCCTTACTGAACTCTGGTAACAAGCTGTACCTTTCCCATGAGGGGAACGTGCCTGTCATTCCCATAAGCCATCACTTTGGATATTTTTTTTATCTGTTGTTTTTCAATTTGTTTATCATGTTCTTGTCCTTGGTCTGACTGTACCTGAATCCTGGGACCACTGCTAAAGTATAACCGATGTTACTCAAGCTGGTGTAGTAATTTAAAGTGTAAAGTTGTAACATACTGCTGTGAAAACTGTGAAATCCCTGTACTCCAGTGTCTGTATTTATGCAAACAACCTCTCCTTTCCTCTGACTGCTGCTCTGTGCACTGTCACTCATGTAATCTGCAGCTGCAAAAATATCTCAGTAATAATTTCAGTGTCCTCCTTGTCTGTGTACTGTAACCAAATGCAAATAAATACATGTTACTAATTTATTCTCTTTCCATGTGTGATTTCTGTGAGTTGTCCCTAAACAGTGTCTAAGTGGATGTGACAAGTTGTCATTTAACTAAATAACTTTCAAAGCAATTACTCCTCAGGGTCTGTTTCAGGTGATTTAGAAGGGGAGAAATAAAAATCAAACTGCAGACAGACTTCACCTTGGGTGGAAAAAGGTCAAAAAGACAAAATTTAAGTAGAGAATAAGCAGAAGGACACAAGCTAGTTCTGATACCATTATACACGAGTTAGAGAACTGCATTGTGTGTATAGCAAACATGAAATAACCACCTATACACCTCACTGCGTTGTAATTAAAAACCCAATGTACCATGGAGTGAGAGAATTCCTAATTGCCCAGGTGCAGGGAGGGCACGGGGAAGAAGAAAAGGATGAGGATTGCCTGAGTCTCCGAGTGGAAAGGCCCCGAGGCACCGGGGCCCTGCCACGACGGGGACGCGGGGTCCCGGGGGTTCTGGGCTGAGGGGATGGGGGGATACGATAAAGTCCCGAGTGGTCCGGGCTGAGGGGACGCGGGGTCCTGGGGGCTCCGGGCTGAGGGGATGGAGAGCCGAGGGGTCCCGGCCTCAGGGCACGGGGGATACGGCAAAGTCCCGAGGGGTCCGGGGTGAGGGAACGCGGTGTCCCGGGCGGTCCCGGGGGCTCCCGGGCTGTATGGGGGTCCCGAGTGAAGGGAAGGCGGGCTCTCGTGGGGAGCCGCGGGGTCTTGGCGGGTCCCGGGCGCTGCGCTGGCAGCCGCTCCCCTCACGGCGTCGCCACCATTGCCCCGCAACGCGCGCTCTCTCCGCCAGGGGGCGGCGCCGCGCCCCGCCCGCCATGTCCGACAAGATGGCGGCGGCCGCGGCCTGTCCGCAGCCGCAGCCCGGTCCCAGCCCCGGTCCCGGCCCCGGTCCTGGCCCGCCGGCGGCCGAGGCGGAGCGCGGGGCCCCACGCGGGAGCGCGGCGGATGGAGAGGCTGAGGCGGAGGAGTTCGGGTGCCCGGCGCACTGCTCCGACCTGGCCTGGCGGCAGAACGAGCAGCGCCGCCACGGCCTGTACTGCGACATCACGCTGGCTTTCGGCGGCGCGGGCATGGCCCGCGAGTACCGGGCGCACCGGTCCGTCCTGGCCGCCGCCACCGAGTACTTCACGCCGCTGCTCTCGGGAGGGTTCGCGGAGTCGCGCTCGGGTCGCGTGGAGCTGCAGAAGTGGAGCTCGGAGGGCGGCCCCGACCCCGACACGGTGGAGGCCGTTATCGGCTTCATGTACACCGGCACCATCCGCGTGAGCCCCGGCAACGTCCATGAGGTGCTGGAGATGGCGGACAGGTAAGTGCGGCCCTGGCGGGGGCTGGCAGGGACCGGGTCACTGCAGCAGAGGATCGCGCACTGGTTTGGGTTGGAAGGCACCTTAGAGGTTCATCTCGTTGCACCCCCTGCCATGGGCAGGGACACGTTCTCTATCCCAGTTGCTCCAAGCCCCATCCAGTCTGGCCTGGAACACCTCTAGGGATGTCTAACTCCCTTGTTTGTCTGTAGGTTTCTGCTGACCCGGCTGAAGGATTTTTGCGGAGAGTTTCTGAAGAAGAAGCTGAATCTTTCCAACTGTGTGGCGGTTCACAGCTTGGCCCACATGTATTCCCTGAATCAGCTGGCCCTCAAAGCGCAGGATATGATCAGGAGGAACTTCCACAAAGTCATCCAAGATGAGGAGTTCTACACTTTGCCATTTCACCTTGTCCGCGACTGGCTCTCAGACTCGGAGATCACGGTGGACTCTGAAGAAATCCTCTTTGAGACTGTTTTGAAGTGGGTTCAGAAAAACCCTGAGGAAAGAGAGAGGTACTTTGAAGATCTCTTTAAGCTGCTAAGATTGTCTCAGATGAAACCCACGTACCTGACTCGCCACGTGAAATCCGAGCGGCTGGTGTCGAGCAGCGAGGCCTGTGTGAAGCTGGTGTCCGAGGCCGTGGAGAGCCATGCCCTGCGCTCTGAGAACCTGCAGTCAGGGAACCTGCAGCACTCAGCCTGCCCTGCTGCACTGCTGCCACGCTTTGGCCAGAACATGGATGTCATCATGGTCATTGGCGGTGTGTCCGAGGGTGGCGATTACCTGAGCGAGTGTGTGGGCTACTTCATCGATGAGGACAGGTGGGTCAACCTGCCTCACATCCACAACCACCTGGATGGGCACGCTGTGGCCGTGACAGAGTCCTACGTGTATGTGGCCGGCTCCATGGAACCAGGCTTTGCCAAGACTGTGGAGAGGTACAATCCAAACAGAAATATTTGGGAGCAGGTTTCCAACCTCATCACCAGGAAGCACTCCTTTGGCCTTACTGAAGTGAAAGGCAACTTGTACAGTATTGGCGGGCACGGCAATTTCAGCCCAGGCTTTAAAGATGTGGCCATTTATAATCCTGAGCAGGACAAATGGCTGAACCTGGAGTCGGCGCCGAAGATCCTGCGGGATGTCAAGGCTGTCTCCGTGGAGGACCGGTACGTGTACGTGGCCGCCCGCACCCCGGTCGACAGCGACAGCGAGGACGGGCTCAGGGCTGTTATTATCAGATACGATGCTGAAACCAGGCAGTGGCAGGACGTGGAATCCCTGCCCCTCATCGACAACTACTGCTCCTTCCAGATGTCTGTGGCCAGCACCAACTTCTACCACACGGCATCGTGCTGCCCCAAGAGTTACCCCATAGACAACGAGGAGGCCAAGGGAAAGATCTCCAGCAGGGCCTCGGATGAAATCCTGGAATCCTTGCCCCCCGAGGTGCTGAGCATTGAAGGAGCAGCTATTTGTTACTACAAAGATGACGTGTTTATCATTGGGGGCTGGAAGAACAGCGATGACATTGACAAGCAGTACAGGAAGGAGGCCTATCGCTACTGCGCCGAGCGCAAGCGCTGGATGCTCCTGCCCCCCATGCCACAGCCCCGCTGCAGAGCCACTGCCTGCCACGTGAGAATCCCCTTCAGGTGCCTGCAGGGAACACAGAGGTACCCCATGCCACAAAATCTCATGTGGCAAAAAGATAGAATCAGGCAGATGCAGGAAAGGCAGATGCAGGAGATCCACCGATACTCCCTGAGCTTACGGAGGATGCCGCGCTCCCAGATCGAGTGCTAGTGTCTGCAGTGTCACTCCTGATGAGCCTAGGAAATAAACCCGTTTGTTAGGCTTGATGTGTCTTTATAAGACATGAGGGTGTGGATTTGTTTTGATGCATAAAACCAGCATCTGTTGTGTACTGAAAATTCAGAAGCTCAGAAGTTGAGGGTGGGTGGGAATTGAGACACTCCATGAATCCAACAGTATTCCTTAATGATGCCCAGGGAAAAGCTGTAGCCTGTATCGGGCTGTGAAATGTCTCTGGGAGCATTAAGCCTGTTACTTCTTTCCTCAGATCTTTGGTTCCAAGGATTTCTGTAGAGTTAGTCTCTAACAGTTCTACTTGGAAAATCAAAGATCTCTCTCTTAATAATTTAGTGGTTACATTTGTGTGTGCTTGAAAGCACCTGTTTCATTTGCACTTATCTCTTGACATTCCTTTGATTCTCTCCTCAGTGACTAAACTTCACAGGATTGGTGTTGGTGTACTTGGCTTTCCCAAGCTGGAGGCAAGTGCAATAGCTCTGTATGAAACAAAAGCACAATCTTTCTTTATGAAATTACTTCAGGATGTTTCTATGTGTATTAAATATTTTGTATTTGTGTGTTATAGAGAGGCTGCAGAGTTTGTTTATAAATGGATGATTGGTTGGACACAAAACCCTTGCTAAAAGAGAGCTTGAGGCAGTGGATTTTTTTTCGGGTGTATTGCAGGTTTGAGTCTGTCTCTGACTCAAAAACTTGGGTCAACAGCCTGAGCAAAGGAGTGACACCCAGCCATGAGCCACCCACCCACACTGGTTGTTCAGTTCTGTCAGAGTGGATCAGTGAGAGTGGGATTATTTCATGGGAATACAGTGAAACCTGAGTTACTCGTAGGTCTTTTCTCAAATGTTGCACGTTTTCATTCTAGTGAAAAGTGATGAAAGAGCCCCTGCTGTTCCCAGCCTCTCTGACAATCAGAAAGAACCCTTTGCCCTCCTGTGCTGTCCCAAGGGGCTCCCAGCTGTGCTCCTGCAGCGGGGAGAGCTGGGCTTTCAGAGTCTCCAGGTATCTGAATTTCCCCACTTGCTCTGGGGTGACATTTACACTCATTTAAACACCTTTTGGCATTTTGGGGTGGCTGTACATGCAGGTGCCCTGGTTGGCTCTGGATGCTTCCTGCTGCACTCCCAGGGAACAAACAGAATGTGGGATAGTCCCTTTGGGATATCCCTGCCTCTCTGCCCCACTGAGCACTCCTCCCCATCCAAGAAGCTCCAGGACCCTTTCATTTACCAACAGTTTCAGTGCATACCTCCTACCTCCTTTTCTCCCCATCCTTCCCTTCTTTTGAATGTTCCAGGTTTTTCCATGCAGTCTTAACTCAGGATCTTAGGGAAGGGAATGGGAGGAGTAACCTGGGTATTACAAAATTTGTGTAGACAAACCTTTCTGGAAAATCTGTTACTGTTCTTGGTTCATTGATGATTTGCTGGTGGTTTTGCTGTGGGTTAATTCTTTGCAAAGAACTTTTAACCAATTTGGGGTTTGTTTTGGTCTTAATTGTTTTGCTTCCTGAGCTGCTCATTCTCCTTTTCCAGTTCAACAGGCAGCCCAGATCATATCTGAAACTTGGGGTAAGTCTTTCCACCACTCAGTGTGTAAAGGTTTCTCTGATGTGTATGTCCCTTAAAGCTCCACTTTGTGGTTCGTGGGCCACTTTGATATCAACAACTTGTCTTTTTGTGAGAGAGTCTCCAGCCTTAGTTAAAACAACTGCCAGACTTGAAATTCTGAAGTTTGTCTTGGTTTACTCCTCTGTGGTAACCATGTTTTATTTTCTTTGCCTGTTTGGTTGTTGGGGCAGGTGAAGTCTGTACTGCTGGCTTCATGCAAGAGGAAATAGGTGAGTTTAAGGTGATGTTTGCAGGTGGCTGTTCCCAAACAGCTGCTGCAGGTTTGTAAGCTGGGGTTGATCCATGGACTCTTGCTGGTCTGGCTGGAGTAGATATGGAATTGCTGCAGCAGTTTGTGATAAAATGCAAATTCCTCTGGTGCTGAATCCATCAATGTAACAGCAATTTGTGGGAGCTGATTTTAAGATACTTAAGAGGAGTTCTGTCCTCCACCCTGCTGAACCAGCTGGAGGGATTAAACAGGCAGCTGGGGAGTGGTAGGTCACCACCACAGCTCTCTCCAAGCTCTCTTGTAGCCTCTCCTCAAATACAGACAATCTGTAGGGAGAAACACCAAGATGGTTCTTTCAGTTGGAATAGAAGCTGAGTATTTAATCCATGGCACTGTGCGACAGAGAGGCAAGAACAAACCTTGCAGTCTTGCCTTTTCTAAGCAAAATTGATATTGCACTTCCCAGGAGGACTTTGGGCTGCTGGACAAGCTGTGGCATTTTCTCAAAGCACTCCCCTGAGAGCCAGCCCCATCCCTGGACAGGTAACCCGTGTGTGCCAGCTGCATGCTGTGTGTGCCTTGCTGTCCCTCCACGTGCTTGGGCTGGGGGCTGGCAGCAGCACAGGCTGCTCTCAGTGTTTGCTCTGCCACTTCTGGGATAGTTTTAAGCAGTTGGGGTTTTTTAGCCTTGAATCCCAGGGGACCAGTGGCACTGGTGTGGTTTGTGACTGATAGATCAAATAAATAATCCATTGCATCACATGAGGTGGTGGGAGAATTGCATTCGTGGCTCTGGCTGCAGTTTAGCCCACAAGCCTGTGAATCCATAACAATTTCCTTGTGCCCTTGACCACCATATCTTGCTGGGTGTTTATCAAATGATGCCATAAACAAAAGCCTGGGAATTCCTCACGTGTGTTTCTGGAGGCTGCTCAGCTGTCAGCAGTGCGTGTTCAGTAAGGGTGAGGAGGCTGAGTGCTGCCTCACTGAGGGAAAAGGACATTGGGGGGAATTTTCCTCCTCCTTAGGACAATCACACCTCTACACCTGTCCTGATTCCTGCCACCAAACACATGACATGTCCTGGATTTCTGCTTTTCTTTACCCCCTGCCAGGTGGTAGTGGTCATTTTAGTAACTCCCAGGGGCCATATGTGTACATAATATTTTATAACTGCCTGGATACTCCATTAGAGGGGTTGTGTTTTTAATGGACTCCCTTGCACACAGTGGGAGTCCATTCCACAGATGAAGCAAACATGTTTCATGTGCTGTGAACAACTGTACCCAGCATTCTGCTTGACTATTGCAATGACATTTTTCTCCATTACAGTAAATATTAAAATCCAAACTCTTGGCTCGTCTTTTGTGTTGTGAAATACCCTGGTGGCTGAAAACAAACCCAGTCCCAAGGAATTAGAACTTTCTATGTTCTTAATATTACAGCCTTGTAACAGGATGTTGTAACATCCAATGGGCTTTGAAAAGCAAGTGTAAAGAAAGTGGTCTTGGATTTATTTTCAGCTCTGTCCACCTTAGGTTGGGGTACAAGCCATCTCCCCTTTGACAGTCCTGGGTGAAATCTGATAAAACAGGTGCTCTTGAGGATCTAACCCTGTTACTAATATGAATGTAGAGTGTGGAACTAACGAGCTGTTTGATGACCATTAATAGTCAGATTCTCCTCGTGGGTCCATGTCACTGTGGGTTGCAGCAGCTCTGCTCTCCTGGCATATTAACAGAGGGACAGCAGTTTCCTGGGGAGCAGCACTCCTGTCCCTACCTGTGAGGTAAAGTTGTGTGTGTCATAGGCCCTTTGAAACAGATCCTGCTGTCCTGTTCTTGACCTTAAATACACTGTACTAAAGTTTATTGTAAGAGGTGAATTAATGAAAATAAACCTTTTATTTCTCTAGCATTCTGTTGTGCTTTTGATTTTTTTAAGTTAACGTACAGGGTGTGGCTGATGCTCACATCGGGTAGTGCTGTTGAGTGAAAATTTGAATTTGTAACGATCCTTTTGGCCTGTTACTATTGTTTTTATTTTAGAACAAGAGAACATTCCCCCATGCTGCCATGGGGACTTTATTACCTAAAAGACAACTATTTACACAGGCATCCAGTGGTGGGATGCTCAGAAGACTTTATTAGATACGCAGAACTATTTACACAAGCATCCAGTGATGGCTGATCACAACACTCCTAGCTAAGGGGAACTATTTACAACGGCGAGCTCCGAGTTGAGCTGGTGAACAAGATGTCCATGGAGGAGCTGTGCTGGTAGTAGTGTTGCCTGGCGATGTATTCCATGACATTGGAGAGTCCTGGCACCACGCAGCAGCTGACGGCGCTGCGGGTGATGCCCATGCTGTGGGCATCGTACCACTCGTTGGTGTCCTCCTCGTAGCACTCGGTGGCAACGGTGGTGCTGAACCCATTGAAGCCCCCAACCACGAACAAGAGGCCGTCCATCACCTCAATGCCAAAGTTGCTGCGTGGGTTTAGCATGGAGGGCACGGCGTGCCAGGCGTTGGCGATGGGGTTGTACGCTTCCACGCTCTGCAGCCGGCTGTTCCCGTCAAACCCTCCGACCTGGGAATGCCAAAGGGATAGAGATTGAGAGGGGCCTTTCCTCAGGCAGGTCCTGGCAGGTACAGTGAGATGGGAACTGCTGCTGCCTCCCTGGCTGCAGTCTGGGCAGGGCAGAGAGCACCAGATCTCTGAGCAGGGCAGAGAGCACCAGATCTCTGAGCATGGCAGAGAGCGCCAGATCTCTGAGCATGGCAGAGCACCAGATCTCTGAGCAGGGCAGAGCACCAGATCTCTGAGCAGGGCAGAGAGCACCAGATCTCTGAGCAGGGCAGAGCACCAGATCTCTGAGCATGGCAGAGCACCAGACCTCTGAGCATGGCAGAGCACCAGATCTCCAACCATGGCAGAGAGCGCCAGATCTCTGAGCAGGGCAGAGAGCACCAGATCTCTGAGCAGGGCCAAGAGCACCAGATCTCTGAGCAGGGCAGAGAGCACCAGATCTCCAGCCATGGCAGAGAGCACCAGATCTCCAACCATGGCAGAGAGCACCAGATCTCTGAGCATGGCAGAGAGCACCAGATCTCCAATCATGGCAGAGAGCGCCAGATCTCTGAGCAGGGCAGAGCACCAGATCTCTGAGCAGAGCAGAGAGCGCCAGATCTCTGGGCAGGGCCGAGAGCACCAGATCTCTGGGCAGGGCCAAGAGCACCAGCTCTCCAAGCATGGTTCTTGCTTATTGCTCCCTCCTCTCTGAGCAGCTTTCCAAAGCACTTTATGCAACTGTCAATTTTGACATTTCTCCAGAGGCTGGATGCAGTCCATGGAGAGGATAAACAATGGATGAGCAGGCCCAAGTCCCTGCTCTGTGCTGCTGATGCTGCTGGCAGCAGCAGAAATTGCGTTCTTTGCTGCAGCTGCTTAAACATTGCCAAACACCCTTTTTATACCCAAAAGCGTGTGATGGGTGATAACATTCTCAGGAAGTGCATCAACCCTTCTGGCTCTGACATCCCTAAACCTCACATAAGCAGATGGCCACCCTGGAGGTGTGGGAGCTGCAGCCACCCCAGGGACTGCAGTGCTGGGTGGTGTTGGCCCTTACCGCGTACACCTGGTTCCCATACGCCATCACCCCAACTCCACTTCTCCTGCTGCTCATTGGGGCGATCAGGGACCACTGGTTTGTGGTGGGGTTGAACACTTCAGCTGAGCTGAGGCACTGATCACCATCAAACCCACCACAGATGTACACCTGGGGACAGGAGAGGTGGGAAAGTGTGAATGGGGTGGTTAGACCCTTGGTGAGGAAACATGAATGCTGTAGCAGGATTTTTGGGGTGTTCTGTTTTAGAGTGGGAATGGTGTTGTCATCCTGGGTTTGAAGTAGCAGCAGTGCAAAGAGTTGATGCCAGCAAGATTTCTACTCTTGATTTTCCAAGCTGCATGAAGCAGACAAGCCTGGTATTGTACCTATGGCCAGGAAAAGGGCTGTCGGGCACCAGGTTGGCAGCAGCTCTGGAAGAGTTTTTGTACTCCTGGTTACTGCCACAACAGGCAGGCTACTTTATATCTGCAGCTCCAGGATTTCATAACTTGTTATGAATTTAAGTGTTACAGATACAGTGAAGGTTTATGTGAACTTTCCTCATGCTGCAACCCCAGCTTCTCTCATCTGGGCTTACTTTACCTTTCCATTCAGCGTGGTTGCACTGGCGTCACTCCTCTGCTCGTGCATGGGGGTGATCAGGGTCCACTGGTTGGTGTCTGGGTCATAGCGCTCCGCTGTGTTGAGCCTCATGTAGCCATCAAACCCTCCCATGGCATAGATGAAGTTGTCCACAACGGTGACGCTGACGTAGCAGCGCCGTGAGTGCATGGGCGCTACCTGCTGCCACGTCTTCTGCAGCGGATCGAAGCGCTTGACGATGTTGAAATAATCCGTGCCATCAAATCCACCGATAACGTAGACGTGGCCTTTCAAATAAGCTGAGCCATGATAGGCAACAGGGCTCTCCTGCTCCCAGGGGATGTTCAGCCACTTGTCGGTGCGGCCGTCGTAGGTCTCGATGGCGCTGGTGGCGCCGCCGCCGCTCCAGCCCCCGATGGCAAAGAGGATGGCATAGGGCAGGCGCGGCCGGGTGAGGGGGTTGGCGTTGACTGAGGAACTCTGGCCGTAGGAGTTCAGGTCGTAGATTTCGGACAGGGCACTGATGATGAGATCTTTGCAGTTGGCGTTGTCTTTCACGTACTCGTGAGCTTTGACGTTGTTCATGAAGTAGTCGGATTGTAGGAGTGCCAGTCGAACCTGGAACGGGCAAGGAGGAGGTTGGAGTGCTGACACTTGTTGTGGTGTGATGCCGTGGTTTGCCTCAGATATCCCAGGTTTCTCCCTGAAGATTTCTTCCCCAGGTGTGTCAATCACCTTTCCACACCCTGACCCCTGCCCAGCACTGTCTGTCAATCCTGGCATTCGAGTGATTGGCAGATTCAAAGGATGCCCTCTACCCCTAGGGGGCATTGGGCCATCCAGGTGTCCTTTGTCCCTTGAGACCTCCTCTCCTGTACCTGGTTGGTGGTCCCCGTATTCCTTTCCTTCCCCTCTCCCCCGGGTAAAAGGGCAAGCAAACCACAGGGATTGGGGAGTTCTGTTGGAGCAGTTGCTGCATTCAGAGGCCTGTGGGCCAGAATAAAGCTCTGGATCCAACCCCTCCATCAGAACCAACTCCTTTCCTTCACCATCGCCTTAAAGCTGCTCCAACAGAGGTAAACCCAAGGATCAGACCCTGTTATGGGGGGAGGCTCCATCCCACCACCACCAGAGCTCCTGCAGGCCTGGAGCTGCCTCCAAGCACCCAACTGCAGCATCCAGCCAGCCAAAAGTGTTTCTGGGGTGAAGCACCACACACCCAGCCAGCCTAAAGGGTCTGTGGGGTGAAACACCACACACCCAGCCGGCCAAAAGTGTCTGTGGGGTGAAACACCACACACCCAGCCAGCCAAAAGTGTCTGTGGGGTGAAACACCACAGTGCCGCTGTTTGGTTCAGCAGCAGGGCCAGACAAGCTCAGGCACGTCCTGTCCAGCAACATTGGTAATTATCCCAATAGATCCTGATGGTTCCCCCCTCATTGCCTTCGGGGACAGCTCCAAAGCTGCTCTGCACCCACCTTGCTGAGCAAGCAGGCGATGTGCTGCCTCCTGTTCTGCGGGTCATGAGCGATCCACCTCAGCACAGCCTCAAACACGGCTTCTTCTCGCCGCACGTTCAGCTCATCCTTCTCAATGATGTGTGCCAGCTCCTCGGCAGAGAGGTCTAGGAACTCCTCGGACACCTGGGACACCTCCTCGAAGTGATGCAGGATGTACACGCAGGCAGCTGCGCGCAGGTCGGGGCAGTGGTAATAGTCAGTGAGTCTGCAAATGCCAATGCAATTCTCAAAGCACAGCCTGGAACTGAGGAACTCACAGCACAGGCTGACGATGCCCATGACATTGAACTGATCTGCTGCAGCCAGCAAACTCTCAACGTTGTCCTCTGTGATCGGTACTGTCCCGGTGTAGGCGTAATTGATGATGAGACCCATCATTTCAGCTGAAATGCCAGGGATTTGATAGACCATCTTGCCCGCGCTGTCCCAGTTGGTAAACAGAGTCCTGAAAACATTGGTGTTGCCGTGTTAAACCCTGCCCCCAAATCCCCTGTGCTCCCCCTGCCCCCAGGACACCAGTTTGGGCACTGGTAGGAGCCATTCTGGGAGGCCTCGTGGTTTATTGATTAATGTTTTACTTGCTGGTTTTGTTTGAAAAAGGAGACACAGCCTCTGGAGCACACCAGAGCTGGAGGCAGCAGGGCAGGGGGTTTCACCTGAGAGGAGCAGAGGGGCAGAATCCCCCCATGGCCTGCTGCCCACGCTGTGGGGATTTTTGGGGGGTTTTAGGGAGCCAGTGCACACAGCCAGGGCGTGTTCAGCCTCTCACCCACCAGCACCCCAACTTCTTCTCCCCAGGGCTGCCCTCCATCCATTCATCCCCCAGCCCACTGGGGTGGGGTTTCCCCAACCCAGGTGCAGCACCAACACTTGGCCTTGAACCCCAGAGAGTCACAGGGTGTGGGGAAGGCAAAGCTGCCCCGTGGCAGCTGGGCCAGGCTCCGGCCCTGCGCTGTGTCTGGGGCTCCTCCAACACCGCTGCCAAGAGCCACTGGTACATGGATTAATCCTGGTGTTCAGGGAGGTGTCAGGACTATGGGAAATCACCTGGTGAGAGGTTCAGGGCAGGTGGAAGTCCTGGGGAAGTGCTGAGGTGGGGTGACCTCAACCAGGGCGTGCTGTTTGTCCCCATCCCCTTGTGCTTCAAGCACTGACCTGAAGTAGATACTGCAGCAAGAGAGGATGAGCTTGTGAGCCTTGAATTCCACCCCATCTACACTGATGATCACATCACAGAATCTCCCTTCCAGGCGGAGTTCATTGGAGATGCTGCAACTCCTATCGCTCATCTTCCTCTCCATGGCGGAGGGTGAATATTTGCTAGGTGCCAAGCTATCCCGCACGTTGGGGCCAGAGGCAGTGGACCTTGCTGAGGTGTGTGGAGCACTCTGGTGTTGTCCCCAAACATCCAGCACTGAACCCCCTTGCTGGTTCTGGACTGTGCCCCATAATGACATCACAGATGCAGGGCTGACCCAGGCCCAGCATTCTGTGGTTGCCCCCAGGCCTTGCTTCCCCACATCCCAGATTATGCTGGCTCCTGGACCTGCCCTGTCTTGGTGGAGCAGAGCCAGCCATGTGCTCGATGCCCTGGCAGCCCTTCAGGAATATTCCACTGCCCCAGATGTGGGCATCAACCACTGCTGAAGTGCCCTGTGCCACCCAGGAGGAAGCTGAGGTACAGTCCAGCTCATGTCCGTGCTGTCACACACAGCGTCCCTGCTGCTTTGTCACTGACATTGTGCTAGGGGAGGTTTAGGTTTGTATATTGGTAATATTGGGATTTTTTTTTTCCCGAATGGCCTGTTTAGCCCTGTCACAAGCTGCAGTAGTGGTGAATTCTTATCCCTGGAGGGGTTTAAAACAGGGCGGTAGTGGTGGATCCTCATCCCTGGAGGGGTTTAAAAGTCTTGTGCACGTGGCACTTTGGGACATCGGTCACTGGTGGCCTTGGCAATGCTGGGGATGGTTCTTTGAGGGCTTCTCCCCCCCAGCGTTCTGTGACTCAGCGCTCTCAATGTTCCAACAGTGTACGGAGCGGTTCAGTGCCAGGAGCCCTGAGGGCACGCACGGCGACTTTTCTTTTCATTTTAATTTTTTTTTTAATTTTATTTTTAACATATCTGGCCTGCCCGGCTCGTCGCGGGGGAAACGCAACCGCCGCTCGGAGCCGCAGCGGGGCGGAGCACGGGAGGATTCTCCGGTTCTCCGGCCGCAGCAACCGCGGAACGCTCCCGGAACGCTGCCGGAGCCCCGCCCGGCGCCGCCGGGCCCCGTTCCGGTGCCGGGCCCCGTTCCGGTCCCGCCCCGCGGCTGCGCGGCCCGGAGCGAGCGGAGCCAGCGGCGATGGTGAGAGCGGGGCTGCGGGCCGGGACAGCGGCACCGGAGCGGGGCTCGGTGCCCCCGGAGCTGGGGCAGCCCGGGGCGGCACCGAGCGCGGTCTGTGCCCGCAGGTGCCCGAGCTGGGGAAAGCCACGGTGCGGATCCGGCAGCCCGAGCGAGTGCGGGAGATCATCCAGGCTCTCCGGGAGCAGGGGGCGGCCAAGCTGCAGGTACCGGCCCCGCTGGGCATTGCCCCTGCTCTGTCCTTTGCTCTGCCGCTCCTTCCTCAACCCCCGGCCCCGCTGGGCATTGCCCCTGCTCTGTCCTTTGCTCTGCCGCTCCTTCCTCAACCCCCGGCCCCGCTGGGCACGGCCCCTGCTCTGTCCTTTGCTCAGCCGCTCCTTCCTTGTCCCTTGGCCCCGGCTTCTCCCAGCTCTCGGGGCATCGTCCCTCTCTGTCCTTTGCTCAGCCGCTCCTTCCTTGTCCCCCGGCCCCGCTGGGCATCGCTCCTGCTCTGTCCTTTGCTGCCTTTCCTTATCCCCCGACCCCGGCCCGGCTTCTCCCAGCCCTCGAGGCATCGCCCTTGCTCTGTCCTTTGCTCAGCCGCCTGTTCCTCGTTCCCCGGCCCCGCCGGGCATCGCCCCTCTCTGTCCTTTGCTCAGCCGCCCTTTCCTTGTTCCCCGGTCCCTGCCCGGCTTCTCCCGGCCCCGGGGGCAGCGCCTGCGGCTGGAGAAGGAGAAGCCCCCGAGGAGAGGGAGGGAGGGAGTGAGTTCGGGGCTGGCGGCTCCCTCCGGACGGAGCTTTTGGCTCCCGGTTGTGAAACATGAACTGTCCCCAGCGCCCCGCACCGCCCAGGCGGGGTGAAGCCGCTCTGCCCTCCGGTGCCGATAAGAGCTGCGGGGTTTGGGAGGGTGAGGGCAGCATCTGCCTCTGGATGGTAGGAGTGGCCCCGGGAGGTTGGTGGTGCTGGGTTCTCACGGGTGGCAGCACCTTGGAGCCAGTGCAGAATGCGCTGGGTCATGCGGGGATTTGGTTTTCTCCCCTCTTGCAGGTGATTTCTGACTTTGACATGACGCTGAGCAGGTTTGGTTGCAATGGCAGGCGCTGCCCCACGTCTCACAGTGAGTGGAAGCCGTTGTTTTTATTGTTGCTGGTTCTGTTTGGTTTCTATGCTTGTATTTGACGTGGCTCCTGTCTTCCCCTGTGCCAAGCCTGGCCACTCCATCCTGTCCTCCCCCATACAGGTCTGGGCCTCACTGCCTGGTGCCAGCTGCCCACTGCAGGAGCCAAGAGCCAGCTCCAGGGCTGGTGCCTTCACCCACTGCCCACGGGCACCGAGGCTGCTGCCAGGGGCTCAGAGTGGGAGCCAGGGGCTCAGAGTGGGGGTCAGGGGCTCAGAGTGGCAGCCAGGGGCTCAGAGTGGGAACCAGGGTCTCAGAGTGGGGAACCAGGGGCTCAGAGTGGCAGCCAGGGGCTTAGAGTGGCGGCCAGGGGCTCAGAGTGGGTGTCAGGGGCTCAGAGTAGGAACCAGGGGCTCAGAGTGGCCTTGGCACCCCACAACGAGCCTGTGCTCAGGTCACAGTGTCACCACAGCTTGTATTGGGAAGAGCCAGCACTGAGACACAAGGGGGGTGCTGTCGAAATTCAGTTTATGATTCTGTGCTGCATCATTTCGTTTTCTTTGCAGATATCCTTGATACCAGCCGAGTTATCAGCGAGGATGGCAAGAAGAAGGTGGGTGCTGTGTGTGAGGCTTGGTGGCTGTTGTACCTGTCACTGGGAGGTCACACTGGCTGCTGTGGCAGCTCTCCCACCTGTGGTGGCTGCCAGGATGGAGTGAGAAAGTGTCCAGGCTGCATTTCAGCCAACTGTGACTGGAGAAGTTAAAAAGGGAACTCGAATTTGCATGTGCAGCTGTGTGTTTCAGTTTGATAAGAGGAAGAAGGGGAGGGTTGTTTGTACCTGCAGCATTTGGGGTGAAGTGAGGTGAGGGCCAGCCAGGCTGCTGAGAGTTCCAGGTATGCTCACTGACAAGGTTTTGGGTGTGTTTAGAAGAGCAATGCTTTGGAGGACTGCAGAAATGCTGGTTTTGTTCAGTCTTTCCAGACCTGATGTTCACTTTGTTCTTTTCCCTCTGTGTGACACTGCAGCTGAAGGATCTGCTCCACTATTACTATCCCATAGAAATAGATCCCAACCGGACCCTGGAAGAGAAACGTCCCCTCATGGTGGAGTGGTGAGTGCTGTCTGTGATCTTGACCTTGTCCTGACAACCTCTTGTCCCTGAGGACTTCAGGACATGGGGCTTGAACCATCCCTGGCCTTGGCAGTGATCCCACAAGGTTTAATTGTTGTTTGTGCTGCTGAGGGCCTCTGCCTGGCAGCTCTGTCACTGCTGCCCTTCCCACACCACATCCAGGTGGACCAAGGCCCATGAGCTGCTGGTGCAGCAGAAGATCCACAAAAGTGACATTGCCCAGATCGTCAGAGAGTCAGAAGCAATGCTCAGGTACAGGCTGGGGATGTGATGCTGAGGTTTGGGTACAGGGATGTGATGCTGAGGTGCAGGGTGGGGATGTGATGCTGAGGTTTGGGCACATGGAGATGTGATGGTACAGGTTGGGGGATGTGGGAATCTTGGACATCTTGGCTGCCCACAGCCCTTCTCTCCTGCCCTTGTGGCTTTGCTCACTGCTCTCCAGCCCTGTGAGCAGTGCCAGCCTCCCTTGCTCACTCCCTGAGGCTGAGTTGTGACTCAGAACACCAGACACAGCCTGAGCTCACTGCTGCTCCCTCGCTGCTCTGGAAGCACTGCCCCTCTCTTGGGCCTTGGCAGGGAGCACCTGAGGGGCTGGTGCTGGGCACAGCTCCCCGTTTGCAGGGCAGAGCTGTGTTCTTGGCACTGCAGCTGCCAAGCCTTGTGCAGGCCCTTGGCTCAGCAGCAGATCTCACCCACAGCACAAAAATGTTGTGCTAGAGCTCACTGCTGAAGCTGATCTGGCAGCTGTGGTCCTAAGGCTGGCTCAGGGAGCTGGGCACTGCCAGGTTGCTGCCAGCCTCAGGGAGGAGATGGCTTTTCATGAGCCAGGTTTTACATGGAATTGTGTCCTGGCAGACTGGGGCAGCCACAGGTTGTTCTGCTCATCCTCCCAAGCAGTCTGACCAGTTCACATCTCCTTTCCCATGGGTGTGTGTGGGCAGGCTGTGCCCTGTGCCCCTGCTAGAGCAGCTGGTGTGCCCAGGAGGTGCCAGGCAAAGGGCTGCAGTGCTCCAGGCTCCCACAAACACCCACCCAGCTGCAGCCCCCAGAGCTCTGGGGCTCTGCACAGGGAAGCCACGGGTGTGCTGGTGCCACAGAGAGCTCGTGCTGCCTGCCGAGCTTCCCTGGGTGATTCTGTTTGGGCAGAGGCAGGGCACCAGGTGCCACTCTGTGAGCTGGTAACACAGCCCTGTGCAATGCACCCTGCTGCTCTAGGGATGGCTTCAGGGAGTTCTTTGATCAGCTGCATAAGAACAAGATCCCCCTGTTCATCTTCTCGGCTGGGGTTGGGGATGTCCTGGAGGAGATCATCCGTCAGGCCAACGTCTTCTACCCCAATGTCAACGTGGTGTCCAACTACATGGCCTTCAGTGATGAGGTGAGTCCTTGCTGGCACCTGTGTGCTCAGTGTGTGAGGAGAGTGGAGTGGTGTGGTATTTTCTGGGTCCCCTGTTGGAGGAGGAAATGATGAATTTGACTCCCTGTTCTTAGAAGGCCAAAATATAATATAATATAATATAATATAATATAATATAATATAATATAATATAATATAATATAATATAATATAATATAATATAATATAATATAATATAATATAATATAATATAATATAATATAATATAATATAATATCTATAATATAATATCTATAACATAATATCTATAATATAATATCTATAATATATTATAGACATTATATCTATATCATATATATCATATATATCATATATATCATATATATCATATCATATACACATATATACATTGCATTACATTATATTGTATTATATTATATTACATTACATTACATCACATCACATCACATCACATCACTTTACATTACATTATGTTAATTGCACTATATTACATTATATTTATTATATTTTATTATATTTATTATATTATAATATATTATAATATATTATAATATATTAAATGTTATAATAAATTATATTATAATATTTATAAATTATTTCTATTTTATTATTTTTAGAAATATTTTTATAATTTATATATTATATAAATTATATTTATAAATAATCTATAGATATAATAAATAAATACAATAAATATAAAATAATTTATAAATATTATAAATAATGTAATTTATTTCTATTTTCTAATTATATAAAATATAATTAGAAAATTATATTTTATTATATTTATTATATTTTATTATATTTATTATGCTCTGATAAAAGATATATGGAAATCCATATCTACATCTATACTAAAGAATAGAGAAAGGATACTTACAGAAGGCTCAACAAGATACTAATTAAAAACTTGTGACTCTCTTTTCAGAGTCCAGCACAGCTTGACTGTGGTTGGTCATTAAGTCAAAACAATTCACATGTTGGATAAACAATCTTCAAATCACATTCCAAAGCAGCAAAACACAGGAGAAGCACATGAGATAATATTGTTTTCCTTTTTTTTTTTCTGAGGCTTCTCAGCTTCCCAGGAGAAGAAATCCTGGTGAAGAGATTTTTCAGAAAACATGTCAGTGACAGTGTGGGGCTGGGGCTGAGGACTGGGACATGATTAACAGTGACACCATGGGGTTAAGAGCTGTCTGTCTGTCTGTCTGTGCTCAGGGAGTCCTCACACATTTCAAGGGGCCCCTCATCCACACCTACAACAAGAACAACTCCGTGCTGCAGGGCACAGGGTACTTCCAGCAGCTGAGCACCAGGACCAGCATCATCCTGCTGGGGGACTCCATGGGTGACCTGACCATGGCAGACGGCGTTCCCAGCGTGGAGAACATCCTCAAGATTGGCTTTCTCAATGACAAGGTGGGTGACAGGAGCAGTTTGGTGCTCCTGGGTGCCAGCAGGGAGGGGCGGGGGCTGCCCCAGTGATTTGGGTGTGTGAGAGATTTGTACGAGCTCCCATGGAGTGTACAGAGGGACCTGGGGGTGTCTGCTGTGTCTGGGAAATGCTCAGGGAGGTTATTGACCCCTTTTTGGTGATCCTGACGCTCAGCTGTTGTCCTGGCAGGTGGAAGAGAGGAGGAAGAAGTACCTGGACTCGTATGACATCGTGCTGGAGAGTGATGAGACCCTGGACGTGGTGAACGGGATCCTGCGGTACCTCCTGGCTGAGACATGAGCTGGGGGCTCTGTGCCAGCTCCAGGCACACAGCAGGCACTGGGCAGGGATTGTCCTGCCCAGGACACAGCTGAGGGGCTGCTGGGGCTGCCTGGGCTCCATCCTGACCTCACCAAAGCCCTCGGACAGCCCTGGAGCAGCAGAGGTGAGGTGGAGGAAGCTCCTCCTCTCCCTTTACCCCAGCTCTGCCTGGCCCTGCAGTTCCCCACCCTGACTGACTCTGCCCTGCTCAGGCTTCATCCCACTGGGAATTCACCCCTCCACCTCCTGAGGCCACAACAAACCATTCCATGTTCCAGACAAGAGATGTTCTGCACTGCTCATCCCACCCTCTTGAGGGTGGGATGGAGATAATTTACCATGGGCTGAGGACAGAGCCAGTTCAGATGTGTCACTGTGTTCCTGGCTAAGAAAACAACTTTTTCTCTTTGTCCTGTTCTTTGTGGGCTTCAGAGCTCTGGGGCTGACTCTGGGCTGGTGTGGCCATCACATCACCCAGCCCCACATTCCCCATGTGCACCAGGAGCTCTGTGGCCTCGTATCTCAGCTCATCCATCCTTTTAGCACCAGTACAGCTCTTACTGTGGGAATAAAACCTTTTCCAGCCGTCCCTGAAGGCCCCAGAGCTCAGCTGCTGCTGCTGCCCAAAGCCAGGAGTGGGTTTGTCTGCAGGGATGAGAGGGGTGGGAATGGTAGGGGGGAGAGGCCAATGGCAGAATTTTGAATTTTAAACAATATTTTACCTGACTGTGTTTGTGTAATAAATTTCTGGGCTGATCCTGGGCTCTCAGAGCAGCAATAGGAAAAGAGACCATTTTATTTCTGTGTAACCTCTGGTTATGTGGGACTTTGGGAAGAGCAGATTTGTTCTGTTTTTGGAATAAAAACACAATTGGCTAAAGCTGGGTCACGGCTGGTTTGTAGCCAGCACTGAGGGGCTGGAGCTGCTCTGTTCCCTTGGTTGGCACTGGCAAACTGCTCCTCATCCCCATCCCACCAGAGCCCCTCAACCCTCACTGGGTGCTGAAACCAAACCCCTGTTGGCTTTGGTGGAGGATCCTAGGTGGGAATTTTGGTTTTTCCTGCCAGAGCCAGTGGATGTTGGAGCCTGGAATCCCCCTGGGTGAAGCTGGTCCCTGTGCCTGTACCCCAACACATGGGCAAAGTAACCAAACACACTCAAACTCCTTGGAAACCTGGAGGAATGATTTATTTGGTGAAAGGCAGAGTCTGTTTGAGGGGTTCACTCTGCACTGCTGTGCTCCTGCATTCCTCCTGTCCCTGCCCAGGACAGACTGCAGAGGTTTTGGGAGCTGTGCAGGTCCCAGCAGGAGGACCTGAGCACCGTGGCCTGCATTTGGGCATTGAAATGAAACAGCTCTGATGTGTCTCAGTCCCTGGGGAGGTGGGAGGGTGTGGAGGGGACTGTGCTGCTCCCTGAGGGCTGGGCAATGGGGGCTGTTCCCTTCTCCCAGCTGATGAGGGCTTTGCCAGGCCTCACAGTTGCAGATTTTGGGGACAGCAGATGCCTGCAGAGTTCACCCTGGGAACCTGAGCCCTCTTCAGCCTCGTGTCCCAGGGAGGATGGCAGCAGGGGCAGAGCAGGGAATGGGACGAAACCTTCTCTTCCTTCTCTCTAAAGAATTTTAAGTGTGTATATAAAAAACCCAATCCCCAACCCTAAACTACAGAAAAGTGATGGAATGAGGGGGATCCCCCCCTACAGCACAGCCAGGTGAGGGCCTGGAGCTGGATGTGCACTCACTGGTGGGGGATGAAGGGGCTTAGGGAGGGGACATCTTCTTGTCTGGGTTTATTAGCTGGGGGCTGTGTTTGCCTGCTCAGGAGATACCATCAAAATACCCTCAGTTAAAAAGAGGTGAAAATCAAAACCCAACTCCCTGCAGGTCTGAGAGGGGCAGGGGCAGGTCCCGGGGAGGTGGAAATGAAACCCCAACCCCTGCAGGATGGAGAGGGGCAAATCCCAGGGTGGGAGAGCAGCCATGACATGGCAAGGATGAGTCCTGTCTCCAGAACAGCACGGGCTGCCCCTCAGAGCTCCTCGTGAATCTTCTCCTGGTCTTCATCCGACTTGAGCTTCAGCTCCTCGGGCGTGATCTTCCCGTCCTGGTTGCGGTCCTGGTTCTGGAACATGTCAGCAATGACTTTCTCCGGGTCAGAGCTGGGCATCAGGCGGCCTTTCCCCTCTGCCACCTGGCTCTTGATGAAGGTGGAGAACTGCAGAGGGGAGAGGGAACAGATGATGCTGCTTGGTTCTGCACAGCCCATGCCAAGGACAGGGAGCAGAGGCTGCCCTCGGGGACACTGCCCACACCCAGCAGCAATGGTTTTGACTGGGATCTTCCTCCTGCAGAGCTCTGCAGGCTCCCAAGTGTCCCTCAAGTGCTGCTGCCCAGGGTGGGCTCCCGTGTGCCCCCATTCCCTCCTGCACCCAGCTCACCTCTTCAGCAGGGATCTCCCCGTCCTTGTTGAGGTCCATCTGCTCGTACAGGTTGGCTGGTGGCTCCCCGTGCCAGATGAAGAGGTAGCCCTCGGGAACGCCCTCCTCCATGGAGATCAGCTCCACCTCGAAGCGCAGCACGGCGCTGCCAGGCACGCCCCGGGCTGGAAACACAGCACAGGCAAAGCCCTGAGCCCCACAGCCCCGGCAGGGTGAGGGGTGATGGATGGAGCCCAGCAAGGCTGGGCCACCCAGTTTGCTTTGCCCACATCTCCCCTGTCGCAGACATCTTTTATGGAAAATCCTTTCCTTAGGATTTTTCCTCCTGAGAAAAAGTGAGAAGCTGAGAGACCACAGGAGCAAAACATAAACAATGGTTATCTGCTGCTGTGGAATGCAACAGGTGGATCTTTGATTGGCCCATGTTGGATGTTTGTAATTAATGGCCAATCACAGTCAGCTGGCTCAGACAGAGAGTCCGAGCCACAAACCTTTGTTATCATTCTTTCTTATTCTATTCTTAGCCAGCCTTCTGATGAAATCCTTTCTTCTATTCTTTTAGTATAGTTTTAATATGATATATATCATAAAATAGTAAATCAAGCCTTCTGAAACACGGAGTCAGATCCTCATCTCTTGCCCCATCCTCAGACCCCTGTGAACAGGGTCACACTCCCCTACCTCCGCTCTCCCCGTGGCCCAGGTGTGGGGGCACGATGAGCACCCTCCTCTCCCCTGCACACATGTCCAGCAGGCCACTGTTGAGCCCCTCAATCACCTTGTTGGCCCCCAGAGTCACCTCCTGGGGCTTCTCGTAGTCATGGCTGCAAGAAGCACAGAGGAAACAGGTGAGAAAAGCCCTGAAATCCCAACCCTTCCATCCCAGAATCCCACATCCTCCTCCATCCCGGCGCGCCATGAAGTTCCACCCTCTCCATGCCACAGCCACGTCCATCCCTCTGTGTCCCTTCAACCCTTCTTCTGTCCATCCCTCTGTGTCCCTTGAACCCTTCATCTGTCCATCCCTCTGCATCCCTTGAACCCTTCTGTCCATCCCTCTGTATCCCTTGAACCTTTCTGCTGTCCATCCCTCTGTGTCCCTTGAGCCCTTCTTGTGTCCATCCCTCTGCATCCATTGAACCCTTCTGTCCATCCCTGTGTCCCTTGAACCCTTCTGTCCATCCCTCTGTATCCCTTCAACCCTTCTTCTGTCCATCCCTTTGTGTCCCTTGAGCCCTTCTTGTGTCCATCCCTCTGTGTCCCTTGAACCCTTCTGTCCATCCCTCTGTGTCCCTTCAACCCTTCTTCTGTCCATCCCTCTGTGTCCCTTGAACCCTTCTGTCCATCCCTCTGTGTCCCTTCAACCCTTCTGTCCATCCCTCTGTGTCCCTTCAACCCGTCTTCTGTCCATCCCTCTGCATCCATTGAACCCTTCTGTCCATCCCTCTGTGTCCCTTAAACCCTTCCTGCTATCCATCTCTCTGTGTCCCTTGAGCCTTTCTTCTGTCCATCCCCCTGTGTCGCTTGAACCCTTCTGTCCATCCCTCTGCGTCCCTTGAACCCTCCTTGTGTCCATCCCTGTGTCCCCTGACCCCTCCTGCTGCCCCGTGGTCGATCTGCCTGTCCCAGCTCCCGGTGCCTGTCACCCCCAGCCCAGTGCCAGCCAGGATTTGTCCCCAGCAGTGACAGGGATGCTCGGGGGGGGCACGCACGAGGAGAAGAGCCGGGTGCCATCCAGCAGGGAGCAGTTGTAGTGGTAGCGCACGAAGTCGCGGTGGCGGCTGGTGACATTGCAGCCCTCGGGCCGGAACACGGTCTCGATCTCCACCGGGTCCGCGGGGTTGTGGAAATCGATGATGTGAACGTCAAAGATGAGCACGGCTGAGCCGGGAATTTTATCCCCTGGAAGAGGAGGATGAGGAGAGCAGCTGGAGCCTTTCCCTGCCTCTTCCCACAGACACATTTTATGAAAAATCCTTTTGCTAGGATCTTTTCCCTTGAGAAGCTGAGAGGCCTCAGAAACTAAATGTAAACAATGGTTATCTGCTGCTGTGGAATGCAACAGGTGCATCTTTGATTGGTCCATGTTGGTTGTTTTTAATTAATGGCCAATCACAGTCCGGCTGTCTCAGACTGTCTGGTCAATGACAAGACTTTATTATCATTCCTCTCTATTTCTTCTGATTAAATCCTTTCTTCTATTCTTTTACTATAGTTTTAATATATAATTTTCTTTTAATACAATATATATCATAAAATAATAAATCAGCCTTCTGAAATATGGAGTCAAGATTCTCACCTCTTCCCTCGTCCTGGGACCCCTGTGAACACCGTCACAGCCTTTGATGTGCCCTCAGAGCACACCACAGCCCCCACCTGTCCCTCAGAGCACACCAGAGCCCACAGCTGTCCCTCAGAGCACACCACAGCCCACAGCTGTCCCTCAGAGCACACCAGAGCCCCCACTTGTCCCTCAGAGCCCCCTGCCCGTTTACCTGCGCCGTTCTCCCCGTAAGCCAGGTGTGGGGGGATGACCACTCGCCGGTGCTCCCCAATGCAGACACCCTGCAGGCCCTGATCCATGCCAGGGATGATGTAGCCCTTTCCAATGTAGGTGTTGTAGGTCTGATTGCGGGAGTAACTGCAGCGAGAGAACCCCCAGCACCATCAATCCATCAATGCCCACAGCACCATCAATCCTCAGCCCCTACACCCCAACCCAGCCTCTCCTGCTTGCCCAGGAACCAAACTTTGCTCCAAAAGATGCAACAAATAGATATTGGGGTTTTTTAGCCTATTTCATGTCCATTGTCCCCTTGCTGAGGTTGCTCAGCGTGATAGTCCGAGGCACTCTGCCCATCTTTTATCTTTTTATACTAAAACCTATGTGTACAATATTTACCATAACTTCCCAATACCTATCACCTATGTTAGACAGTGAGCTTCTACTCTAAACCAGTCTAAAAGCGCCAACATCACAGCAGAAGATGGAGGCCAAGAAGAAGAAGGAGAAAGGCAGGATATGCCCAGATTCCTCTATGTTGCCCCCTGAACCCCCATTCTAAAAACAAAAAAAAAAAAAAAATTTTCACCCTGTGATAAATTCACTATCATTCTACTTAAACTTTCATGGCTTGTAATTCTTCATATAAGGTTGGTAATTGTTTTTTTTCCAAGGACTAAATCAAAGGCACAGGGGTCCTGTGCTCTGTGCCAAGGTCTCTGAGCCCCCTGGGCAGGGGCTTGAGTCCTCCAGGGCAGCCAGAGGGATTTCCTGGGTTCTGACATCCCCTTTCCAGCCTTTCCTTGCAGCCAGGAGAGGAAACCAGGGGCTCTCCCTACATGGTCACTTCCTCCCACACCTGGAGCCAAAGATTGTCCCATCCATCCATGAGTGTCCCATCCCACACCTGGAATCAAAGACTGTCCCATCCATGAGTATCCCATCCATGAGTATCCCATCCATGAGTGTCCCACCTATGAGAGTCCCCTCCCTCCCACACCTGGAGTCAAAGATAGTCCCATCCATCCATGAGTGTCCCATCCCACACCTGGAATCAAAGAGTGTCCCATCCATGAGTGTCCCATCCATGAGAGTCCCCTCCCTCCCACACCTGGAGCCAAAGATTGTCCCATCCATGAGTGTCCCATCCATGAGTGTCCCATCCCACACCTGGAGTCAAAGAGTGTCCCATCCATGAGTGTCCCATCCATGAGAGTCCCCTCCCTCCCACACCTGGAGCCAAAGATTGTCCCATCCATGAGTGTCCCATCCATGAGTGTCCCATCCATGACTGTCCCATCCATGACTGTCCCATCCCACACCTGGAGTCAAAGATAGTCCCATCCATCCATGAGTGTCCCCTCCCACACCTGGAGTCAAAGAGTGTCCCATCCATGAGTATCCCATCCATGACTGTCCCATCCATGAGTGTCCCATCCCACACCTGGAGTCAAAGAGTGTCCTATCCATCCATGAGTGTCCCCTCCCTCCCACACCTGGAGTCAAAGAGTGTCCCATCCATGAGTGTCCCACCCATGAGTGTCCCATCCATGAGTGTCCCATCCCACACCTGGAGTCAAAGATAGTCCCATCCATCCATGAAGGTCCCATCCCACACCTGGAGTCAAAGAGGGTCCCATCCATGAGTGTCCCGTTGTAGTGGTAGCGGACAAAGTCCCCGGTCACAGCCCGGCGCTTGCAGGTCTCTGGCACCTCCAGGTGCTCCAGGAAGACGCCATCCTTGGGGTTGTGGAAATCCACCAGCAGCACGCTGAACACCAGCGACGCCTGCGGCGGGATCACCGTCCCTGGGGGATGAAACAGCTCATTCTGAAGGAGGGTCCTGCACCAGGGGGCTCTGCTCAGGGCTGGCAGCACGGGGGGGTGCCTGGCTCACCGTAGCCCTTCTCCCCATAGGCCAGGAACGGGGGGATGATGATGCTCCTCTTCTCCCCAGCGCACATCCCCAGCAGCCCCTGGTCCATGCCCTTGATCAGCCACCCCGTGCCCACGTAGGTGTCATAGGTGCTGCCCTTGCTGTAGCTGGTGGTGGAGAATGAGGATGAGGATGGCTCTGAGGCCACAGCAGCAGCCCCAGGCAGAGCAGTGCTGTGCCAGAGGCTGCTTTGGGGGGTCACAGAGCTGCACCAGCCCTGCTGGAGAGCAGGACGGAGTGAGGCTGCTCCGACTTCTTGGGGAAGATGAAACAGTAAAGCCTTATAAATATGATTGTCTGGCAAAAGATTTTGAGAATATAAAAACTACAAATGATATTGAAATGAAAGCAAGTTTTGAGATACTTTAGTTAATGAACATCTGGAAAACCATGGCTGGCTGAAGGTGAAACAACACCCTCTGCTAGCGGACAGGCCCAAGGGTCAGAGCAGACCCTACAGCTTGGCAGAAGGGGCCCAAAGAGGAGTTTTTAGGGTTTAAAATGTAACACAATATGGTAATGTAATGATTCTTATAGGCTGTATGTAAATGCTATAGGATTTGTATCTTGTACTAGACTGGTTAGTGAGAATTAGAATATTCAACACAGAAGAAGATTTATTGTATTGTAATGGGAACCTCGCTCTCTTACCCTTTTATGCTCTTACAATCTCATGCTCTCCACCCTCTCTTCTCTCAGGCCTGCTCTGAGCTGTGCCTGGCAGCTCCCAGAAGGGCCCCTTTGCAATAAACCCCAAATTCCATTACCTGGCTCCAGAGATCTCTCGTCTCCATCTGTCCCAACCGTCCTACCCCCTGCACTCCTACACCCTTGTGTGCCCAGGCTGCTGTGCCTGGGTCCCAGCCACCCCTAATGGCCCAGTGTCAGGCAGTGGGTGCCCTGAGGCCAGGGGACATCCCAGTGTCCCTACCTGGAGTCAAAGGGGGTCCCATCCAGCAGGGTGCCATTGTAGTGGTACCGCACGAAGTCCGAGTTCTCCACGGTGCGGTTGCAGCGCTCGGGTTTGGACAGGGTGGTGATCTGCAGCTTGTCATTCTTGTTCCAGATGTCCAGCATGACCACGTCGAAGTACAGGGTGGCATCTGGGGGGATCAGCCCCGCTAAAGGGGCAGCAGCAAGGACAGAGCACCTTGAGTAGGGCCAACACTGAGCCCAGGCCAGCCATGGGCTCTGCCCCCAAAGCCTCCCCTGAAGCCACTGCTGGAGACCCAGCACAGCCCAGCTGGGGCAGGACCCTGCATTCCCAGGATGTCACTGACATATTTCCTGGAAAAATCCCTTCACCAGGATTTCTTCTCCTGGGAATCTACAAAGCCTCAGAGAAAAGGGAAAACAATATTATCCCATTTGCTTCTCCTGTGTTTTGCTGCTTTGGAATGTGGTTTGGAGATTGTTTATCCAACATGTGAATTGTTTTGACTTAATGACCAACCACAGTCAAGCTGTGTCAGGACTCTGAAAAGAGAGTCACGAGTTTTTAATTAATATCTTGTTAATCCCTCTGTCTGTATCCTTTCTCTATTATTTTACATAGTATAATATAGTATAATGGAATGGAATGGAATGGAATGGAATGGAATGGAATGGAATGGAATATAATGGAATGGAATATAATATAATGCAATATAATGGAATGGAATATAATATAATGCAATATAATATAATATAACGTTATGTAATGTAATATATATGATATAATATATATGATACAATATATGGTATAATATGATATAATATATATCACATCACATCACATCATACCATATCATAATAAATTGACCTTCTAAGAACATGGAGTCAGATCCATCATTTCCTTCCTGCCGTGGGAAACACCACACCGGGGAAGCCTCACTTCAGCACCACTCTCTGGCCATGGAGCCACCCTAACTCGGGCCCCATCTCCCAGGGGACCTCTGGAGCCCTGTCCTTGCCCCTGGGGGCTTTTCTCCCCGAGCCCCCCGTGCCAGGGCCCCTTACCCACGCCGATGCTGCCGTAGCCCAGGTGGGGTGGCACGATGAGGTGGCGCCGCTCGTTGACGCACATGCCCTGCAGCCCCCGGTCCATGCCCGTGATCAGCCGCCCGACGCCCACCACGCCGGCCACCGTGGCCCCTCTGTCGTAGCTGGGGCAAAGGGACAGAGCCATCAGAGCTGAGAAAAGGGATGGAGCTCCCAAAGCTGCCAGGGCGGGTCTCACATCACTGTCTGTGTGGCAGGCAGGGCCCGTAGATCAGAAATGTGGATGCTGGAGGGCTCAATCCCATGCTGCTGGTCAGGATTTCAGCCCCAGAAGCCATCCAGACGCTCCCCAGATCTCACCCACTGAGCTGGGCTGGAGGCTGGCAGCTCTGCTGCTTCCAAATCATTTTGTACCTGGCACATCAGAGCTTTACACAGTGATGAGGAAAGATGACGTCCCGGCCTCATTTTAAACTGCAAATTTGTTTTTATTTTTAAGCTTTAAAATACTCCAAGAAACTACTGGGGCAGCAGATGTCCTCCTGACAGAGAATTCTGTTTAGCAGTGAGGCTCCCACTGCAGTTAATTTGTTCCCCATTGATGCTCACAAGAAAGATAAGACATATCAAACTGCGTCTTATCACATCAAACTGTGAACCCCTTTTGCTTTCCAGAGCTCCAAAACAACACCTGCCTGGGAAATTTTGATTGCTATGTGGCTTCAGTTATTCCTGTGTGCCCAGTGCTCCTTCCTGCACATGGTGCTGCAAACCAGGGGCTGCCCCAGCCCCGATTCCCAGCCAGCACGAGCAGAGCAGGGGGCCAAGGAGCTCTGAGGCCAGCAGAGCAAAGCCTCCGCTATAATGAAGGGTTTTGCTGCTGCCACGTCTCAAAGTGCTCCGAGCATTTCCCTGCCTGTGCAGCACATGCACATACGTGTTCCTGCGTGCACAGCGTGCCAATTAGGGCCAAATTAGCACAGCTCTGTGGATTGAGGGGGCGCAGGCTCCCCGAAGGGCTGGGAGCTCCCATGGGATCAGTTTGGGGGCCGCAGCCTGGGCTGGGGATCGCTTCAGTGTGCCGGCTCCTGAGTTACCCCATCACCCACCAAAACCCCTCCTCGGTTCCAAGCCGGGCGTTGTCTCTGCGCTGGGGCTGGGGGAGGCATGCGGGGTCTCCAGGCTGCCTGCCCAGCCCGGAACGCGGGCTGGGGGCTGGGGGAGGCATGCAGGGTCCCGCAGCTGCCCCCCGCATGCAGCCGATACCTGGAGTCAAACTTTTTGCCATCTTTAAAGGTCCCATTGTAGTGGTAGCGAATGAAATCCCCCATCTGCGCCTCCCGCAGGCAGATTTTGGGGATATAGTATCTGTCTATCACCACGTCTTCCAAAGGGCCGGGGTCGCCCAGCGCCGGGGCGCCCAGGACGGCCAGGAGGAGGAGGAGGAGGAGGAGGAGGCAGCAGCGGCTGCCCGGGGCCATGGCCATGGCGCTGGGGCTCAGGCGGCGGAAGGGAAGGGAGGGAGGAGGGCGGGGGGTTCAGGACGCCCCTTTCTCTTTCCCGTGCCTTCCCCTCCGCCCGCCCAGCCCAGCCCAGCCCGGCCCGCCTGGAATTTCTGTAGACGTGTCCGGGCCCCGCCGCGCTCCCCCCGCCGCGCCGGGAGCTGACACCGCGGCACGGAGCGATCCACGCCGGAGGGGTCATTCTGTTCCCCTCTTTTCTTTTTCCTCTTCGGTTTTCCCCCCCTTCTTTATTTATTTCTCTTCTTACCCCTTTTCCTCTTTTTTTACTTTTCTATTTCTTTTCCTCCTCCCTCTCATTATTTCGTTATTTACTCTCTCTCTTTTTTTTTTCTTCCTTTTTTCCTTTCCTCCTCTGTGCGGCTGCAGGCCCAGCCCGGCCCTGCCCGTCCCGGCCCCAGGCCCTAGCGCTGCAGTGCCTCCTCCTCCTCTTCTTCCTCCTCCTCCTCTTCTTCCTCCTGCCCATGCCAGCTCATTGCACCCGGCCCAAGATGCTGCTGCTCAGTCCCAGCAGCTCGGGAGAGTAAATAAAAGGAATTAAGTGTTTTAATAGCGAGGCTGCTGCTGGCAGAGCCTTTACTCAAAAATATGAAATTCTCCCAGGAGTCCTTCCCAGACAAACCGAGCCTCAAACTGTCACAGAGGTGTTACCCACACATCCCTGCTCCCCCAAATCCATCGGTGAAACAGGTCCTGTGGCAAGAGTCTTTGGTGAGTGCCAGGTGGGGAATGCAACAGGCTGTGAACCCAAACGCAAATCCCAGCCCAGCCCCTCTGAATCTCAGTGCTACCAGTGAGAGAAACAGCTCCAGCCAAGCACCATCAGCTCGCCCAGCCCAGCCCCAGGGGGATTTGCAGCCCCCCAGCCACCCCACACCGGGGGGAGCACCCTCAGCACGGCTCGGAGCAGCCTGGGGGGACACGAGCGAGTGCTGACAGGGCTGGTGGCACCACGGCCGCACCCTCTGCTCCGCAGCGAGAAACCTCAGCGCTGTCCTGGCTGCTGCCCCGCGCTGTGACATCGCTCAGTGCCACCGTCCAGCCGGCGACAAAGCGCTGGGTTTGGGCCGGGGCCACTGCGGCCGTGCCGAGGCCTGGCACGGGCCAGCTCTGGGGCCGGGATCTGGCACGGCACAGGGCGTGTGGCCTCGGGCTTGGCACGGGCCGGCGGCGGGGACACCTCTGGCCACCGCCGGCCTGGAGAGCCTGCCCGCGCATGGCGCTGCTCTGCGCATCCCCCGCGCATCTCCTGCGCAGCCCTCGCGGGGCCGGTGGAGCCGCACTAAGACCCTGCGCGCCCGCCACGCACCGCCCATCCCCGCTGCTGCCCGCCCCCTGCGCGGGGCCCGGCGTGGAGCGTGGAGCGCTGCGCGGACAGTGCGCGGGGCGGTGCGCGGACAGTGCGCGGGGCGGTGCGCGGGGCGGTGCGCGGACGGTGCGCGGGCGGTGCGCGGGGCTGTGCGCGGGGCGGTGCGCGGGGCGGTGCGCGGGGCGGTGCGCGGGCGGTGCGCGGGGTGGTGCGCGGACAGTGCGCAGGCGGTGCGCGGGGCGGTGCGTGGAGCGCTGTGCGGTACGGTGCGCGGAGTGGCGGTGCGGTGCGCGGTGCGCAGGGCAGTGCGCGGGTAGTGCGCGGGCGCTGCGCGGGGCGGTGCGCGGGCAGTGCGCGGCAGCAGGGATGGGCGGCGCGGTGCCGGTAGCGGTGCCGGTAGCGCGGGCACTGCCGGTGTTGCTGCTGGCGGCCGGGCTGTGCGCGGCGCAGTACGAGCAGTACAGCGTGCGCGGCTTCCCCGCGGCCGCGCTGGAGCCGCTGCAGAGCGCCTACGAGCGGGCGCTGGAGCAGTACGCGGACGCGCAGTGGGCGGAGAGCGCTCGGGGGCTGGAGGCCAGCCTGCGGCTGCACCGGCTGCTGCGGGACAGCGAGGCGCATTGCCACCGCCGCTGCGCCGGGGAGCCCCCTCCTGCCGGGGAGGGCCCGGCCGGGGAGCGGGAGTGGGAGCGGGAGCTGCGGCTCTTCGGGCGGCTGCTGCTCCGGGCCGGCTGCCTGCGCGCCTGCAAGCGGGAGCTGCCCGTGTTCCAGCTGCGCTACCCGCCGGCGCAGACCCTGCGCGACTTCCAGCGCCGCCAGCCCTACCAGTACCTGCACTACGCGCTCTTCAAGGTGAGGCGGCGCAAATGGACGGGGGAAGGGGTGGGGGAGTCCTGCTCCTCTGTCCTGCGCCGCTGATCTTTCCACTCCGTGATGCCCCCCTGATTGGGCACACCCCTTCCCGGGTCTCATCCTGTACCTCCTCTTTGACACCCCCATTCTGCATCCTCATCCTGTGCCCTCCATCCTACACTGTCAGCCTCTGATCTGCCCAGCCTGAACCCCACTCCCGTCTATCTGTGCCCCACTCCATCCTGCACCCTGCTGTCAGGTGCTTCCCTTTTCCTTCCCTCCCCATCTGGCATCCCCCAGCAGCTCCTCCATGCTGCCCCTGAGCCGTGGGGGACACGTCAGCATCATCTGGGACACATCAGGCAGGACGACTGGGGGGCCCCTGTGTCCCACCTTGTGTTGCCCTGGTGGCCCAAGGTCTCCCTGGACAGGCAGAGAGCACTCAGGGGCTGCCCCAGCCTGAGGGGCCTGGGCTGGAGGGTGCAGTGCCTCTGAGTGTGGTGGGACACGTGTCTGGATGCTCCATAAGAAAGAAGGAGTTGCTCAGCTTCACAGTGCAGACGTGGAGGGAGGTTTTGGGGAGGGAGGTTTCATCAGGCACCCCCCTCAGGTGGCCAAGTGCTGGCCAGAGTGGCTCTGGCAGGGCACAGTGCTCTGGTCCCTGGCACCTTCCACTGCTGGTGCTGTTTTAGCACTCAGCACTGCAGCCCCACTCACCTGGCAGTGGTGAGGGACTGCCTGGCTTCATCCTTAATGCCTTTTCCTCTTGCTGCTCTGGCCCAAACCCATTTCATGGATGGATTGTTCAAAACACCCTCCCTCCCTGCTCCTCTGAGCTGCAACCTGAGCCCATAAAGCAGCAGGGGCAGCAGCCAGGTCTGATGGCAGTGCTGGAGAGGGGTGGAGGTGTGGGTCAAACCCACAGCACTTGGATCTTCCTCACACCACGAGGATCCTCCTCACACCACTGGATCACTCCTGGCTGGATATGGGAGCCCATGGGAGGCTGAGCTGCCCCTGTGCCCAAAATGGGCACAGCCAGGATGTGGGCATGGCTGGAGTTACGTGCTCCCAGATCCTGTCTGTTCATCCCTGCAGTGGATGATTGTGCACTGTGGGTTCAGGGGTGCTCCCCACAAGGGTCACCCCTCTGTCCTGCAGCCCAGGGCTCTGGCTGGGTGCTGAGGTCCCCTTGGCTGCACTCTGGGTTCAGGCTGCCCTCCAGAAGGTCTCTGCACCTCCCTCCACAGTCAAACAAGATCGAGAAGGCCGTGTCTGCTGCCCACACCTTCCTGCAGAAGAACCCCAAGCATGAGATGACCTTGAGGTACCTGAACTACTACAGGACCATGCTGGATGTGGATGAATACCTGGTGGACCTGGAAGCTCAGCCCTATGAGGTGAGGAGGGGAGGGGGCTGGGGCAGGGCTCAGAGGGGCTCCCCAGGGCTCCAAGCCCGCCTGGTGATGCCAAGCCCCGAGGGGAGCAGCTCTCCCTCACCGAGCTGGGGTCCTTGCAGCCGATATTCGTGCGGGCAGTGAAGCTGTACAACAGTGGGGATTTCAGGAGCAGTGCAGCCGACATGGAGCAGGCTCTGGCCGAGTACTACAAGGCCTACGAGGATTGTCTGGCCGGCTGTGAGGGCGCCTACGAGCTCCAGGAGTTCAAGGATTTCTACCCTGCCATCGCAGGTAGTGGGGGGGCTGGGGGATGGCAGATTTGGGGAGATAATCAGGGGGTGTAACACCCAGCATCTCCCCCCAGACCACTTTGTGAGCGTGCTGCAGTGCAAGGTGGACTGCGAGACCGAGCTCACCCCCAACGTGGGCGGCTACTTCGTGGAGAAATTCGTGGCCACCATGTACCACTACCTGCAATTCGCTTACTACAAGCGTGAGTGCCGCTGGGAGCGGGGCTGTGCTGTGTGCCCTGTCAGGGGTGTCCCCCCATGTCAGCTTGTTGGAATTAAATACCAATATAGCCAGATGGAACATGCCTGGGCTCATCTGGCCCTTGCTGCTTGACCAGAGCCAGCAGCTGTGGTGGTTTCACCTCAGAGACACCTTTGGCTGGCTGGATGCTGCAGCAAAAGTGAGGGTGCCACCTCAGGGGTCTCTTCCCTGACTGATCCATCCCCATGATGGAGCTGCCCCACGTTGGGCGCCAGTATATTGGAATTAAATGACAATATAGCCAGATGGAACATGCCTGGGCTCATCTGGCCCTTGCTGCTTGACCAGAGCCGGCAGCTGTGGTGGTTTCACCTCAGAGACAATTTTGGCTGGCTGGATGCTGCAGCAAAAGTGAGGGTGCCACCTCAGGGGTCTCTTCCCTGGCTGATCCATCCCCAGGATGGAGCTGCCCCACGTTGGGCACCAATATATTGGGATTAAATACCAATATAGCTGGATGGAACATGCCTGGGCTCGTCTGGCCCTTGCTGCTTGACCAGAGCCGGCAGCTGTGGTGGTTTCACCTCAGAGACACTTTTGGCTGGCTGGATGCTGCAGCAAAAGTGAGGGTGCCACCTCAGGGGTCTCTTCCCTGGCTGATCCATCCCCAGGATGGAGCTGGCCCACGTTGGGCACCAATATATTGGAATTAAATACCAATATATAAATACCAATACCAATACTATATATTGGTATTTAATTCCAATATTGGAATTGGCCCTTGCTGCTTGACCAAGGGCAGCAGCTGTGGTGGTTTCACCTCAGAGACACCTTTGGCTGGCTGGATGCCGCAGCTGGGCAACTGGGACAAGTCCAGGCATGCAGGAGCTCAGGTTTACCTCTGGTGGAAAGGCTTCAAGGCAAGGTGAAGGAAAAGGAGTCAGGTTTTGCTGGAGGATTTCGATCCAGAGCTTTATTCCTGGCCCTCAGGCCTCTGAATGCAGCACCAGCTCCAACAGAACTCCCTGACCCCGTGGTTGCTGTTCCTTTTAACCCCAGGGAGAGGGGCAGGGAAGGGGTAGGGATCCCACCAACCAGGTAAGGGAGGGTAAGTCTCAGGGGACAAATGACTCCTGGATGGCCCAATGTCCCCAGGGCTGAGAGGCATCTTTTGAACTTCACCAATCAAACAATGCCCTTTCTGGACTGCCAAGATTGACGGACATCACTCAGCAGGGGCAAGGGAGGGGAAGGGAGAGGGTATTGGCACACCTGGGGAAAGAACCAGGATGGCTGTGACAGGCTGTTCCATCACGCCCCAACATCAGCCGGCTCTGCTCCCCGCAGTGAACGACGTGCAGGACGCGGTGCGCAGCGTCTCCAGCTACATGCTCTTCGACCCGGGGGACACGGTGATGCAGCAGAACCTGGTCTACTACCGCTTCCACCGCGAGCGCTGGCGCCTGCGCGAGGAAGACTTCGAGCCACGGCCGGTGAGGACCCCCCCAGCCCCCCGTGCTGTGCCCTGCGTGCCCAGGGAGGGTCTGACCCAGCTCCTCTCCCCTGCGTGCCCAGGAAGCCGTGAGGTACCACAACCAGACGGCGGCTCAGAAGAAGATGCTGGAGTTCGCCCGGCAGTACCTGCAGGATGATGATGATGAGGTACCTGGTGTGGGGTGCAGGCTGGTGGGGGTGGGGGTGGGACCCCCCCAAAGCAGCTCTGGAGCAGACTGCAGGTGAGGATGCCGAGCTCCTCTGCCTCCTCCTGTGCTGCAGATGGAGGTGGATGGTGCTGAGGGGCCCGAGGTGCTGGAGCTGCCCTCTGATGGCGAGTTCGAGGGTGAAGGTGACTACGAGGAGGGATTCTTCTCAGAGTGGTGGCAGGAGCCCAAGACCAAAGGAGACAAAGATGACCAAGGTCTGGGGGTCATGCTATAGGGCGGGGGGAGGGGTCTGCTGTCCACACCCCTGGTGCCACCAAACTCTCCTTGTTTGCAGAGATCCTATGATGAGCCAGGTCAAGGGGGAGCCAGCACCAGCTGAGCTGGAGGGTGGTGGCTCTGCGATGCCATCTTGGGGACATCGGGCTCCTCCCAGCCACCGGTAAAACTCAGACTCGTGGGGAGGGGCCAGTCCTGCCCAGCATCCTGCAGCAGGGCTGCCTTTGCCACCGGGATGTCTGCTGGCACAGCCCAGTTCCCATCAGAGGAACAGCAGCAGCCCTGAAGGTCCCACCCTGCCCAGGAGCCTGGGCCACCCCTGTCCCCAGTGCCCCAGGAGCCCTGGCCAGCAGTGATGCCCCACAGCATGGGGATGGATTTCTGTGTCCCTCAGCTGCTGCCCAGGAGCTGTGGATGATGCACCAGGATCCACCCCTGTGTTGTCCTCAGGGGTTTGGGGGCTACCCCTACTCTGGGAGCAATGCACAATGCTGCTGGAGCTGCTCCTGCCCCTTCCTGAGGCTCCTGCTCCTGTTCCTCCTGCCTCCCAGGCAATCTGCCAGCTCCCCTTGGACTCCTCACTGGTGCTACAGGGGGCTCCTGGTGTGTCACCTCCCTGTGTCACCTCCCTGTGTCACCTCCCTGTGTCACCTCCCCGTGTCACCTCCCCGTGTCACCTCCCCGTGTCACCACAGGGTGAGGCTGTGGCACCCATGCCCTGCCTGTGCCTTGAATTTTTGCCACAGCAGCCCTCTCTAGCCTTAAGCTCCGTTAATTTAAGATTTCCCCTCTTGCACAGTTGCTCTTTTTATATATTTACTGGTGCTGAACTTTTAATAAAACCCAGACTGGTCTTTTCAAGGCTGCCTCCACCTTCCGTTTGCTGGGATCCAGGAGCTCAGGGTAGGAAAAGCTCTGCTGTGGGAGAGGAAGGGATGAGTTCAGGCCTGGATGTCCCCACAGATGACCTGGGGGAACTTGTGGGGACCCACAGAGGCCATGACAGCAGCCAGGCTCCTGTGGGGCTCTGGGTTCCATGAGGGGCACCCCAAAAGGGATCCATGACCATTGAGGCTGTCAGGTGAGATAGGAGGGAGCTGCAGGGGGCTGGAGGCAGGTCCTACCCCATGTGGGTCTTTGGGGTGTGATATCCATGAGTGATGGTTGTTTTGGGGTGTGATATCCATGAATGATGGTTGTTTTGGGGTGTGATATCCATGAATGATGGTTGTTTTGGGGTGTGATGTCCATGAGTGATGGCTGTTTTGGGGTGTGATATCCATGAATGTTTTGTTTTGGTGTTTTGGTTGTTTTGGGGTGTGATATCCACGAGCTGATGGTTGTTTTGGGGTGTGATATCCATGAGTGATGGTTGTTTTGGGGTGTGATATCCATGAATGTTTTGTTTTGGTGTTTTGGTTGTTTTGGGGTGTGATATCCATGAGCTGATGGTTGTTTTGGGGTGTGATGTCCATGAGTGATGGTTGTTTTGGGGTGTGATATCCATGAGCTGATGGTTGTTTTGGGGTGTATATCCATGAACTGATGGTTGTTTTGGGGTGTGATATCCATGAGTGATGGGTGTTTTGGGGTGTGATATCCATGAGCTGATGGTTGTTTTGGGGTGTGATGTCCATGAGTGATGGGTGTTTTGGGGTGTGATGTCCATGAGTGATGGCTGTTTTGGAGTGTGATGTCCATGAGTGATGGCTGTTTTGGGGTGTGATATCCATGAGTGATGGGTGTTTTGGGGTGTGATATCCATGAGCTGATGGTTGTTTTGGGGTGTGATGTCCATGAGTGATGGTTGTTGGGGTGTGATATCCATGACTGATGGCTGTTTTGGGGTCCAACCCTGTGATCCTGCTCCTTGGGGATGCTCCTGGATCAGAGGGTGCAGCCTGCATCCCCTGATGGAGGTGGGGTGGCAGGGTGGGGTGCCCTCCTGTGTTTTGGGGCGTCTCTGTTGGTGCCCACAAACCCGTGCCAGCCCTGGGCACGAGGCACAGGGCATTGTGGCTGCTCACTCCTCCCTGCCCTGTTCCCTCCCGCTCCGCATGGAAATTGGCTACGAGGACTGAAACTGAGAGGCTGAATCACGGCGTTGGCCCCGGGGGAGGGAAGGGATGGGAATGGAAGGAAGAGGGTGGCAAGAGGCTGCCAGCACCCCACCCTGCCCTGCTGGAACCCCTGCTCACCGCGGCTTTTGCAGCTCTGGCAGGGGCTGAGCCCCCAGACCCGCGGGCAGAGCTCGGGGCTGGGGGAGGCAGCGCTGGCAGGGGGCACCCGCTGCACCCTGCGCAGGGACAGGGCTGTGCTGTCACCTGGGAGGAGCTGCCTTTGTCACCGATGGGTCACAGCCGCCTCGGAGGGCAGTGCCAGCCCGTGGGGTGTGGCTGGAGGCACAAGCAGAGGACGAGCGGGAGCACAGCCCAGGGGACAATGACCTGTGGATCTTCCCAACAGCTGGGCGAGGGTGGCACCGTGCCCACGGGGCCTCCGCCCTGCTCTGACGCACTCCTGGGCACCGTGTCCCCTCCCAGCCGCGGCTCCTCCCTCCCGCTGATCCCCGGGCACCAGGCAGAGCCGTGGGGTGCCCGGGCTCCCTGTCCCGCTGCCACCTGCAGCCGCTGGATGTGCATCCATCACCCCTGGCAGTGCCAGGCGGGAGCAGCAGCTCTGGGAGCGGCGGTGTGACCTGGCAGTGGCGGTGACCTGAGCATGGCCACCATCCTGTCCCTCATGGCCACCGTCCTGTCCCCCATGGCCACCGTCCTGTCCCCCATTGTCACCGTCCTGTCCCCCATGGCCACTGTCCTGTCCCTCATGACCACTGTCCTGTCCCCCATTGTCACCATCCTGTCCCCCATTGTCACTGTCCTGTCCCCCATGGCCACCGTCCTGTCCCCCATGGTCACTGTCCTGTCCCCCATGGCCACCGTCCTGTCCCCCATGGCCACCATCGTGTCCTGCATGGTCACCGTCCTGTCCTGCATGGTCATCATCCTGTCCCCCATGGCCACCGTCCTGTCCCCCATTGTCACCATCGTGTCCTGCATGGTCACCGTCCTGTCCCCCATTGTCACCGTCCTGTCCCTCATGGTCACCGTCCTGTCCCCCATGGCCACCATCCTGTCCCTCATGGCCACCGTCCTGTCCCCCATGGTCACTGTCCTGTCCCTCATGGCCACCGTCCTGTCCCCCTTGGTCACCGTCCTTTCCCCCATTGTCACCGTCCTGTCCCCCATTGTCACCGTCCTGTCCCCCATGGCCACCGTCCTGTCCCCCATGGCCACTGTCCTGTCCCCCATGGTCACTGTCCTGTCCCTCATGGCCACCGTCCTGTCCCTCATGGTCACTGTCCTGTCCCCCATGGTCACTGTCCTGTCCCCCATGGCCACTGTCCTGTCCCCAGGACACAGAGTGGAGCTGCAGGGCAGTGCCAGGGGTGCAGAGACGGGATGCACAGTGACTGTTGGGGACATGGAGGTGGCATGCAGGGCATGCAGGGCATGCAGGGGATGCAGGGGCACGGCTGCAGGAAGCTGGGTCACACCGTGGCGCTTCCCTGGCACCCTCGACCTTGACCAAGAGGGGAGCACGAATGAGATTTCTGGCTGACGCCTGAGCTGTGCCGTGCCGTGCCGTGCCATGTGCCCATTTCCTCTCTCCCGCTCAGCGCACAGCCATGAATTCCCTTTCCCTTGCAGGGGCGGTGGAAGCGCTGTCTCTCACCTCCCTTCGGAGCTGAGAATCGAATCCCTGCCTGGCAGCGCTCGCTGCCAGACGCACCAGGGAACCGCGCAGGCAGCGGGGGGTGCAGGATGCTCCCTCCTCATCCTCACCGGGGCACAATCCTCCTGCTCCCCACACCTGGGGGGTCCTGAGGTGGGCTGAGACGTATCCAGTGGATGACTCCGGCACTGGGTGACGGCGGCTTCGCCCGGGACGCGGCGGCAGCACCCGGCCGGACCGGTCCGGCGGGGACGGGGCTGACGCAGCGCCAGCAGCGCCAGCAGCCCCGAGCCCTTCCCGAGCGCCGCTTCCCGCCGCCCCCGCGCTCCTGCCTCGGGGGGTCCCCGTTCGGCCCGGGGGTCCCCGCTCGGCCCCGGGGGTCCCCCCGAGCCCCCGGCCCTGCCTATGGGCGGGTCCGGCCCCACCTGGCCGCGCCCACTGACGTCACCCAGGTGGTCCCCTCGTGGTCGCGCCCTCGCTCTGCCGCCGCCGCGCCCCGCCCACCCCGCCCCGCTGTCCAATCACCTGCGGGCAGGGGGCGGGGCGGCCGCGCCCCCGCCAATGGGGAGCGGATAAACACGTCCGGCGGGGGCGGGGCCTGGCGGGGCCAGGAGTTGATGGGCGTGGGGAGCAGCCAATAGCGAACGGGCGGCGTGAGGGCGTGGCCTGTGGTGGGCGGGGCGGGGCGCGGGGCGCTGCTCGCCTTTTGTTCGGGCAGGAGCGGGCGGGCGGCGGAGAGCGACGGTGAGCGGGGCTGGGACACCGGGGACGGGCCGGGAGGGACGGTGAGCGGGGCCGGGGCACCGGGAACGGGCCGGGAGGGACGGTGAGCGGGGCCGGGGCACCGGGAACGGGTGGCGGCAGTGAACGGGACTGGCGCTACGGGCACGGGGAGCGACGGTGAGCGGGGCGGGGCACCGGGAGCGGCGGTGAGTGGAGCCAGTCAGCGAGCATCGGGCATGGGGGACCGGCGGTGAGCGGCAGTAGGCCGGCGGAACCGGGCAGGGATCGCTCCGGTGAGCGGGGAGGCTCCGGAGGACCGGGCTGGCGGGGAGGGGTCCGGTGAGCGGAGTTGGGGCGGCCGGGCCGGGCCGGGCCGGGGCCGGGGCTGTCGCTGTCGGTTGTTCCGGCGCTGGGGAGCGGCCGCGCTCGGGGCGGGGAGGGCCGGGGTGGTGGCCGGGCCGGGCAGTACCGGCAGCACCGGCAGTCCCGGCTCGGCCGTGGGGCAGCGCTCCCCGTGTGCTGCCCGGGAGCTCGGCCGGTGCTGCGCGGCACCGGCTGGGCGGGTCCCCACGGGCAGCCGGGCTGTCCCGGCCCTTTCCCGGTGCCGAGTGGCGGCTCCGGGAGTGCGAGGCGCTGACTCTGTCCCGGCCCCGCCCGCAGCCGCCGCTGGGCGGGCGAGGCCCTGGCACGGCGCTCGCCCGGTGCTGTTGGGGCTCTTACGCAAACCGGGGCTGCTCCGTGCCACAGCCACACCTGGGGACACCGCGTGCTGCTCTTGAGGCCCCCTCGGATCGCCTCGACATCGCCATCCCTACCCGTGGCACCGGGGATATCCTTGGCTTGCCCACCTGGCGTGTGAGGTCGGGGGGCTGAGAGGGTCTGGGGGGGTCCTGGCATCACCCCACAGCCCCCCCGAGGGTGAGGGGTGCTGGGCACGGTGAGCACGGAGGGTCCCAGCTGAGCCCCCCGGACAGCGGCCATCCGCACCGGGAAACGGCGGGGGGAGCGAAACTTGGCTGTTTGTCTGATGTTTGGAGAGGAGAGAGCGCTCTAATTGCGTTAGCTGAGTGATTAGCTTAATTAATCAGGTTTACAGCGCAGATGAAAGGATAATGCTGAAATGTTGCTGGGAGTTGCCCGGAGAAGGCAAACGTGGGCTGTCATACGAGCAGCGTGTGCTGGGAGAGGAGCGGACGGGACAGGGTGACCTGCGCCACCATCGTGCCTGCCCGGCTGTGGGACCATCAGCTGCACCCTCTCCGGCCAGCCTGGGAGTCCCTGCACCCCCGAGACGCTGTTGGGGTGCCGGGGTGAGTCCCATGCCTGGTTTCATGTTCCCTTCTCAGCTTCCCCATACCAGAAGGGAGGTGGCGGCTGGGGACACAGCCCCCCCAGTGGCTTCACCTCCTGCTCCAGCCCACGTCGTGCTGCTTCTGGCGCCGGTGCCAGCCCCGGGCAGGGCACAGCTCCGGTGTCCGTCTGCCATCGGCCGGGGGGAGCCGGGGGCGCGGCGTGGCCCCGCCAGCTGCCGCGGGGATGGGGATGGGGATGGAGCCGTGCCGGGGGCGTTTGCTCCGGGCTGGCAGGTGCAGTGTCCGCGGGGGCTGCTCCGGGCTCCGCGCTCGGAGTGTCCGGTCCAGCCGGAAACAGGGAGGAGAAAATTATAGGGGTCCATCTCTGTGTCCTTGTCGCTGTCGGAGCTGGCTGGGAAGGGTGCAGGGCACCCACTGGAACTGCGTTTGCACATCCGAAGCCTGTTATCGCTCATTGTTTTGGAGGGTTTCCATGAAGTGTCACGAAAAAGCCATTTTTACTGCTAATTTGGCTTAAACAAGTGGCCATGGGGACGGGGCCGCGCAGAGCTCCTGGCAGCGGCGGCTCGGGGTTGTTCTCCCTCCTTGCCCTGTGCAGGAGCAGGGACAGACGCGGCTCCCCAGGGCTCGGGGCGCTGGGGAAAGGTGGGGCGGCCGTGCGGGGCCCTCTCTCAGACAATGGCGTTCCAGTCTATTGTCTGGCCGATGTGCCGTGTCCTTGCCGGCTCCAGGAAGCGCGTTCATCCCCGGGAGGGGCTGTGGGGACGAGCCGGGCTGCAGGGAGGGGTCTCCTGGCGCTGGGTGTGCGAGTAGTTTGTGCTCCGTGCCTGGGCTAGCGCGGCTGCATCGTGGCCGGGCTGCAAGGCAGGGGCATTGAGGGATGTCCCCTCCGGTCCTGGTGCCGCATTTCAGTGTTTCAGCGCTGCCCTAATCCTATTAACTCCCCCCTTTGTTTCCCCCACCTGAAAGCCTCGCTCAGCCCAGCCGGGCGGGCACTGCGGTGCAGCTGCACGGCTCCTGCAGCCCAGCCCGTTCCTGGGGAGGACGGCGGCTTCCCTTCGAGACTGTGCTTTGGTGTGGGAGCGCTTGATGGGGTTTTGGCTTTTTATCACACTTCCAGATCTCCGGGATTTCAGGCGGCGCTTTTGCCGGGCGCGCTGCCGCTCGCAGATGGCAGAGCTGCCCTTGGCCCCGCTCCGCAGGCTGGGGGAGCGAGCAGAGCCTCTCTCTGCGCAGAGAACTCGCAGAACTTTAATTGCAGCATCCCCAACGACGCTTGTGCCGGTTTGGAAGGTTTAAATTAGACGGGCTTGTAATTAACAGAAGTTAAAAAGAAATGTCGTGTCTGTTACAGCAGTAGGAGCCTAACTCGGGGTTCAGGTGGTGCTTCCCCACCTGGGCAGGGTGTGTGGGCACCCAGAGCTGGGGGTGGGTGTCAGTCTCAGCCCCGTGGGGTGTCTCAGGTGGGTCTGTGAGAATGGACACGGCTGGGGATGGCAGCTCGGGAGGACACCAGGGCAGCATCCGTGCCTTGAATCGCATTCTCTGCTCTGGCAGGGTTGATTTTACCCCTCTTTGCTCATGGACAGACCTGACAAAGATGTGGACAAGGGCGTGGGAAGGTGCAGGTACTCCCTCCCTAAAAAAGCTTAAAACTTGACCTCAGCCCCGTGTCTGCGCTTAAACAGGGCTGGCTTTGCAGCCACACCCGCTTTGTCCATGGCTGCGCGGGCTGCGCAGGGGGGAGATGAAGATGTTTCTATTTAAGCAGAGGTTTGAAATACCCTTCTAAATCCGCCATCCCCGATGGGTTGTGCGGCGGCTGCCGGCGGGCCTGGAGGCATCCTGGCACGCCTTGGGCTCGGGAATTGCTTTGGGAACGGGGCCGGAGCCTCGAGCCGCGGCTGCCGGGGCTTGTCGGGCAGCCCGCGACATCTGCGCCGCCTGTTCCCAGCCCTCCTCGGGCCTCCTTCCCAGACCCGGAGCTCCTGCAGGGGTGGAGACGGAATGCTCGGTGTTTTCCCGATATCCCACGCCTGGCTGAGCTGACCTGGCAGGGGTGACGGTGGCAGTGCCCTCTGGGCGCTGCCCTGCTGTTGAGGCACAGACCCCGTGGGGTGGGTGCATGGGGGGGTCCTGTGTGGCTTTTTGGGGTGGGGGGCTGGATGGAAAGCGTTCCTGTGTGTGTGGGGAGAGACCTTTGGCAGCTGGCAGAGCTGCTGTAATCGCGGTGACGCGGGGGCAGAGCCCTGGTGACAAATCATTAACTTGCTCCGACAGGCCGGCTGCTGACGGCTGTGGGTGATAATTTCTTGTGAAGCGTCTGAACTTTGCAGCTGTAATGCAACTGGATGGAGAAATTAAGCCGGGGCTCAGCACCTCTGTGCCCCTCCTCGCTGCCCCAGCTCCTCTGGCAGGGCTGGGTGGCAATCCCAGTGTGCTGGGCACCGTGGCTGGAGCTGGGAACAGCCAGCAAGGTCCAGAGCCTGCAGTTAGACTGTTCTTATTGTTCTTTGTGCTCATTGAAACAAAATAATGGTTTTTGGGTTTTTTTATATCCAGATGGAGTGATTGTGATTAATCTCACCATGCCAGTTCTCCATTTCATGGACAAGTGGCAAATTCCCATCTTTCCCAGACATGATTCTAATGAGATCAGCAGAGTGTGAGGAGAGGAGCCCATGTGGGTCCTCCTGATCCTGCAGGTGGAGGTGTCTGTGCCAACAGCCAGTGATGTGGGGAGGGGGATGCGCTGCCAGAGACCCCACAGTGGGTCTTGGGCAGGTGGGTGTCCCTGGGAAAGCCATCCCTGGGCTGAGGGTCCTGCTGTGGGCCCTGCCCTGCACAGGAGCCGGGGGTGGGTGTCATGCTCAGCACCGTGCGTGCGCACACAGCGGGAGAGCACTTGATGGATAACACTGTGTTGGTTTGTGATGTGAAGTGCCAAAACATCACAGCCTGGGCCTGGCATGTGCTGGAGCTGTCAGGAGCTGTTAATTCAGGTGCAGGCGAGGCGTTTCGGGGACACGGTCTGGGTTGATGGTGAGCATCAGCTGAGCGCTGCAGGTCGTGGCACAGTTGTCACCTTCTGGGGCTGCTCTGCTGCCAGAGCCTGGCCTGGTGCTCAGGGGGATGCAGCACCCCCAGCAAGAGGAGCTGGAGCTTTGCATGAGGCATTCAGCAGCTCAAGTATAACAAAATCACAGTAGCTGAAATATAGAAAAGGTTTGGAGGCTGGATCTGAAGCTCCTGCACCCTGCTGCCTTTCCTGAGTGCCCAGGAGCCATTCTGGACCAGGGCACATCCACACACAAAGGCCATGGGCTCCTTTGTGTGCAAGGCCAGGCCAGTGGTTTTGCCTGCTCTAACGAGAGGCTGATCCCCCGCCGCTGTCTCCTCCTCATTAAACTTCAAGCTGCTCTCGTTCCCCTTTGAATTCTTCCACTCATCTTCCCTGTGAAGCCCCATTGAAAGGGCTCCCGGTGCTGGGATCTGACTCCAACGCTTCCCATTGATGCTGCTGAGGTCTTGACAAGCTCCTTTCTCTGCCTGCTCCCGCTGTGTGTTCCTGAGGATCCTCTTCAAAACCACTGAAGCTTTTGTGCTGTGTCTGCAGGGCCTTCGTTAGCGGCTGCCTCAGCTTCCCCAGCCCTTGGTGTCACTTGAGAGCACCTTGGGGCAGGGGCAGGGTGCTGGGGGACTTCAAGGTGCCCTCTCACAGGGCTCTGGTGCCCTTGTCTGTGGGGAGACCTTGTGCTCTGGCTGCCCAGGGCTGTCTGAGCTGCTAATCCCTGGCTGCTCCAGGAAAGGGGGGGACCGGAGATGGCTTCTGTGTAGTGTAAGTGCTTCTAAAATAGAGTCTTTTCTTGTGCTGCATTTATTGAATTGCCTTAACTGCCTCTTCCCTTTCCCTTATAAGCCTTGGCCACTCTAATTGCAGTGAGCTCAGCCAAGCTCAGCCCCTCACATGCTGGGGCTGCATGAGGGGCTCCCCCCAGCACTGTGGGGCTCTGTGGAGCACCCACACTGCTCCATGCTGGGCTGAGGGCAGGCTGGACCTGCCTGTGATGAGCTCAGGCTGCCCCTCACACCCCCTGACCCTGAGACCCAGCGCTTGTGGGGGCTTGTGAGGGTGCCCTGTGCCCCACGCCTGCTCCCCTTGGGGTGACCCCACACTGGGGATCACAGCTGCTCACCCCAGGGGCTGCTGCTCCCCGAGAAGCCCCCGAGCAGAGGATATTCCTGCATAAAGCAGCACTCGCTGCTCTCCTGATGCTGTTCTGGGCAGCTCAGCCCTGTGTGCCGGCTGTGCCCTGCCTGCTGGGGCTGAGGGCTTCACAGCAGCTGGTGAGAAGGGCTACTCAGGCCTGGGGCTGCATGTTTGCCAGAGACTTCCTCTGCAGACGGTGTCCCGGGGGGGCTGTGCTGCGTGGACCACGATCAAATGGCTCTGGGGGCGGATGAGCTGCTGGCCGGTGCCCGACAGCCTGCGGGAGCTTCCTCTGCCTTCCTGGCTCAGGGAAGGGGTGGGAGAGGGATTAACCTCTTCCTGGCAGTGCCCTACTGGAGTGCCTGAAGGCCCTGCCTGTCCTGCATCCCATGGCTGAAACCCCTCGGGTGTCTTGGCTGCTTTCCTGTTGTGGTGCAGGAGCAGGATAGAGGTTCTCCCCCAACCTGCTGGCCCCTCTGAACAGTCCCCCACAGCTGCCTCACTGCCTCCTGGGGGATTTCTCACTGTTTGAGGAACAAACCCTGTTTCCCTGGGGTCTAGGTTTGTGTGGAGTGGGGCTCAGGTGAGGCCTGGTGGGTTCGTTCTGCCCTCACTGTTCTCCCCTTCCCACTCCACCAGCTCGGTGGGGCAGGCATGGCTGGGCTCAGCAGCAATCATCCTGCCCACAGGCCTGATGTGGGAAGGCTGGAGCCCACCCAGACATGCCCCTTGCTCGTGGCTGACCCTTCAGTGTGGGTATTGTCACATGTGCCCCAAATAACACCCTGCCTCTCCCTCCTGCACACGGGTCCTTCCCTGCTGCAGCACTTCCCTAGAAACACTGCTGGGAATGGCTCCTGAGCCCAGGGGTAACCAGCTCTCCTGATCCTGCTGAGGAGAGAGGACACCTGAGGACAGAGCCAGGCTGTGGAGGATGAGGGAGAAGCTTGTGTCAGTGTCTGCCCCTCACGGAGTGATGAGCAGGGCACGCTTGACACAGGGCTCAGAAAATGTCACTGCTCACAGCAGGAGTGTCTGGCATTTGCTCCACTGGCCCTGTCACCTCGGGTGCTGCTGGCTTCGCTGTTCCCTGTGGCCATGAGCAAATGCTGTTGGGGGGATGCTCAGGGGAAGCACAGGTGCCCGTGTCTCTTCTGTGGGGCTCCTGGTCCTGCTCTCCTGCTTGGAGCTCGTCTGGGGCAGCTCGTGTCAGAGCTGGAGGAGCCGTGCTGGCTTTTGATGTCCCTGGGTGCTGTGGTGCAGACAGAAGGGGTGGCTCATGCATAATGCAGGGCTCTGTACGGTGTCTGAGCCCAGCTCCTGGAGGTTTGGAAAATTAAGTGCCTGTCTGATGCCTCTAAATTGTGGCGTGGATGTCACTGTTCAGCAGTGGTGCAGCAGCATCAGCCCCTGCCAGATCTGCCAGCTGCTGCCCGGGGTCCCTGCCCTGGCTGTGTGGTGTGTGCTGCCCTCAGCTCTGCTCTCCCCCTGCCCACCTTGTCCAGGGCAGCTTTCCAGTGCTGGCCTGGGCTGTTGTGGCCTTGCAGTGCAGGTGGCATGGTGCCAGCTCAGCCAGCCCCACGGCGCTGTGCCCTGCCAGTGTCACAGAGCCCTCTCCTGCCTCCCACCTCCACACTTCATAAAACACGGCTATTGCTTCTCTTGGGTTTCCCAACACTATTTAGAGGCTGCCACCGTGCCAGGGTGACCCAGCTGGAGGACCCGCCCTCCCAAATACCAACGCAGGTGTGCGGCACTCCCAGCTCCGCCCCGGGGCTCCCACGGCCCATCCCTGCTGCCACGCGGGGTGGGGAGCGGCTCTGCCTCTCCTCTGGCCCCTGGCACCGTGTGTCACACACGGTCCTGCCCCACTGCTCGGATCCACCGCCCTCCATTAGCGGCTCCTCCGTTTCCTGACCGCCGTGCATGATGCTCAGCCCATTAGAGCCGCTCTCAGTCTGCCGGTGCTGCTTGACAGCTCAAAAAATATCGGATTGGCAGGAGGTGCGCCCTGCCGCGGCTCCGGGCAGGCGGTGGGGCCGGGGTTGGGCGTTGCGGGATGCTCCTACCAGGGGGGACACGCGTGGGGGGCGTATTTCCCATCTGAAGGATGAGAGATTGGGATTGCTCCCTGTGCAGAGAGGGCTCGGGATTGCTCCCTGTGCAGAGAGGGCTCGGGGTTCCCATCTGTGCAAAGGGTTTGGGGTTCCTCCCTGTGCAGAGGGTTTGGGGTTCCTGCCTGTGCAGAGAGGGCTCGGGATTGCTCCCTGTGCAGAGAGATTGGGATTTCTCCCTGTGCAGAGGGTTTGGGATTCCTCCCTGTGCAGAGAGATTGGGATTTCTCCCTGCGCAGAGGGTTTGGGATTCCTCCCTGTGCAGAGTGATTGGGGTTCCTCCCTGTGCAGAGGGCTCGGGGTTCCTCCCTGTGCAGAGGGTGTGGGATTCCTCCCCTGTGCAGAGAGATTGGGATTTCTCCCTATGCAGAGGGTTTGGGGTTCCTCCCTGTGCAGAGGGTTTGGGATTGCTCCCTGCGCAGAGGGTTTGGGGTTCCTCCCTTGCAGCTCCTTGGGAACAGCCGGCAGCGCCGGACGAGCCGCGCCAAGCCCGAGCGCGCCGTGCCCCGCCGAGCCGCGTCCTCGGCCACCACCCGACGCCCTGACTCAGCCTGGGGCCTGGCGGGGGGCTCAGCTCCGTGTTCTCGCTCCCCCAGGAGGGTTTTGGGCCCGGGGTGCCGCCCCAGCCCGGCCGGTCCCTGCGGGTCCCGCGCGGTGCTGGCGGCTGGAGCGGGGCCAGGGATGCGCGGCCGCCCCGGCGCAGGAACCGGGGCCGGTGCAGGTGGTAATTAGGGTGTTTGCGATGGGTGCTGCTGCTGCTGCTGCTGCTCCCTTATCGCCTCTGAAACTCTGACTCATTCCTCTCCTGCGCGGCCGGGAAGGGATAGGAATGCTGGGTGATGGGTCAGCGGAGGGCTGGGCGGGTGCTGCCTCCATCCCTCCTTCCCTGCCTGCCTCCATCCCTGCTGGTCGTGCTGGAGGCCTGGATGCAGGGCTGGTGACTCACAGCCCTGAGTGAGCTCAGGCGTTAATCCCTGAGCCATCCTCCCTCCTCCTGTATCTCCAAATTAAAGACAAGGAAATCCCAGCCCTGCTCCCAGCAACCTTGGCTGGTTTGTCCTGAGTGTTGGGATGTGCCGGGCTGCCCTGTCCTGGCACTGAGTGGGGAGTGCCGAGCCCCAGACCACGCCGTGGGCGCCTGTGGGAAAGCTGAGCCAGTGGCTTTGCCTGCTTATTTTTAGGTGCTTTAGGAGTGTCCCAGGAAGCTTCTAAAAAAGTTCATTTTATGCTTGGAACTCCAGCCATATGGAGCTTGGAGCTCCTGGCATGCCCCCCATCTCTGAGCAGGTTGTGTCTCTGGAAAGGGTCTTAAAAAAGCTCATGGGACCCTGGAGCTTGTGGTGTGTCTGTGCTGGGCAGAGCCTGCCCACACCTTGGCCGTGGCAGTGGTGAGACACAGCTCGGTGAGACGCGGCCGCCGTTCATGTCTGAACACGAGCAGCAAAGTGCTGAGCTTTGGGTTCGTCATCGCGGTGCCGCCTTTCATCTCCAGTGGGGGAGGAGGGCAGATAGGGATCGGCTCCATCTGCGCAGGGCCGGCTGCTGCGCGGGGCCTGCCGTGCCATTCGGGGCCAGGACAGGGGCAGCAGGGTCCTGAGGCTGCCTGGAGGTGTAACATCTGCCCTGCCCACCCCGCAGAGCAGCCATGGAGGTGATGAACATGATGGAGCAGCCCATCAAGGTGACGGAGTGGCAGCAGACCTACACCTACGACTCCGGGATCCACTCCGGCGTCAACACGCAGGTGCCCTCGGTCAGCAGCAAGTGCCTGGGGGACGATGACGAGGTGTATGGGAAGCAGTACACCATCAAGAAGACAACCACCACCAGTTACTGCCAGGGAGGGAGCCAGAGCCAGAGCCAAGCGCAAGGTAAGGGGCTGTGAGGCCCGGCACATCCGCGGGCTCAGCTGCTCAGCTCCTGCCTTCCTCTTCCTCCCCCGCAGCCGTGCTGCTTCCGGGTACTCCTCCATGCTGGCTTCCACACCCTGGGAGTTGTTGCTGCCTAAAATATGCTTCCTCCTGTCCTCCTCCCCAGCGCCGAGAGGCTGTGGCGCGGGGGCGGCGCGCGGTCAGCCCGCGCTGGAGCTGAACCGAGCTGTGCGCACATCCGAGCGCGCCAGCGGGTTGGCTCGGGATGGGAACAGCTGATCCCATCCCACGGAGCTGCCACCTGCTCCACTGCCTGTCTGCCTGCTGGGAAACCTGTCCCCGTGTGGCTGCCAGAGCTGCCAGTCTGTGCCATAACACTGTGGGCACTGCCACGGCTTCTCCTGCTGAGGCGAGGACGATGTGGAGCCGCAGCCTGGGGTGAAGGAGATGCTCCCCCCAGCTTTATCCCCTCAAAGGGGCTGGTTTGCTCTGCTTGCCTCTGCAGTTCCCTGTCAGCAGTAGGTTTATTGACAGTTCCCATGGGGATCAGAACTCCCCGTGGGACCCTGTGCAGTCCTTGTGGTGCAGAGGTGGTGACCATGGGTGGCTACCACAGTATCACAGCTCAGCATCCTCGATGGGCAAGGCCTCAGTGTTGTCCTTTTTTCCAGTGCCAGCTAGTCCCAAGTTGCAAATATCCTTAATTTTTTTTAATTAATAGGCCTTGTGTGACAACTGCCCCATCACGCTGCCTAATTGAGCGTTGTCTTATCTCTGTGCTGCCGGATCTGTTTACGCTTTGAAGCTCCAGCTCTGCGCAGAGCGCGCGGGCACTGCTGACGTGGCCGGTGTCTCTGCGCTAAGCTCTTGCTCATCTCGTTGGGTTTGGGGAGCAGGGCTGGGAGTGCTCCTTGGAGAGAGCCTCATGCTGCCTCCCTGTCCCCCCTCGTGCAGCGGACATGGAGGCCCAGCTGGCCATGACCCGTGCCCAGCGTGTGCGGGCTGCCATGTACCCCGAGACGGTGGAGGACCGCTCGCTCCTCATCACCACCCAGCTGGAGGGGCAGCAGACCAACGTGCAGCGCCTGGCTGAGCCCTCCCAGATGCTGAAGTCTGCCATCGTGCACCTTATCAACTACCAGGATGATGCTGAGCTGGCCACACGTGCCATCCCTGAGCTCACCAAGCTGCTCAACGATGAGGACCCGGTAAGGAGCTCTGTTTGCTGTGTTTGTCTCTGCAGCTGATGTGTGGTGGAGTTTGCAGAGGTCCCAGGATGAGGGAAGGGATGAGAATCTTGACTCCATGTTTCAGAAGGCTGATTTATTATTTTATGTATATATTACATTAAAAGAAAATTATATATTAAAGCTATACTAAAGAATAGAAGAAAGGATTTCATCAGAAGGCTAGCAAGGAAAATGATGGAATGATGATAAAATCTTGTGACTGCTCACAGCCTTGACACAGGTGGCTGTCATTGGTCATCAAGTAAGAACAATTTCACATGCTGGGTAAACAGTTTTCCAAATCACGTTCCAAAGCAGCAAAACATGGAGAAGCTGAAGCTTCTCAGCTTCTCAGGAGAAAAGGATTTTTCATAAAATATATCTGTGACACTGGGCTCCTGTCCCTGTGGGGCTCTGTGGCCATGTCTGTCTCCTTCTTACTCGCCAAACTCCTGCTTGCCTCTGCCCTGCACCAGGACTGAGCCCACCCTGCCCAGCCACGTCACCTCACACCCTGTCCTTGCTATGGGACCTCTTCCCACACCTCTCCTATTGGAATATTACCAATATAGCCAGATGGATGTGCCTGAGCTTGTCTGGCCCTTGCTGCTTGACCAAAAGGCGGCAACTGTGGTGATCTCACCTCAGAGACACCTTTGGCTGGCTGCATGCTGCAGCTGGGTGCTTGGAGACAAGTGATTTGGATAATTGTTTATCCAGACATGCAGGAGCTCAGGTTTACCTTGGTGGAGAAGCTTTAAGGCGATGGTGAAGGAAAGGAGTCGGTTCTGATGGAGGGTTTGGATCCAGAGCTTTATTCTGGCCCACAGGCCTCTAAATCCAGCAACAGCTCCAGCAGAACTCCCTGAGCTCATGGTTGCTGCTCCTTTTAACCCCGGGGAGAGGGGCAGGAAAGGAGTAGAAAGCCAACAACTAGGTACAAGGGACAAAGGACACCTGGATGGCCCAATGCCCCCCCAGGGGTAGAGGGCATCTTTTGAATCACTTGATGCTCTTCTGGCATGCCAGGATTGACAGACAGTGCTGGGAGGGGAAGGAGAGGTGACTGACGCACCTGGGGAAGGAATCTTCAGGTAGAAACCCGGGCTCTCTGAGGCAAACCACGACCCCTCAACGCTCTCCCTGCAGGTGGTTGTCAGCAAGGCAGCCATGATCGTGAACCAGCTGTCCAAGAAGGAGGCGTCGCGCCGCGCGCTGATGCAGTCGCCGCAGATCGTGGCGGCCGTGGTGCGCACCATGCAGAGCACCAGCGACCTGGACACCGCCCGCTGCACCACCAGCATCCTGCACAACCTCTCCCACCACCGCGAGGGCCTGCTCTCCATCTTCAAGTCGGGCGGCATCCCAGCCCTCGTCAGGATGCTGAGGTACACGGGGGTGTAGAGCCTTTTGCTGGGTTTGGGGTGTCCTGGATAGCTCAGTCCTGTTTGGGACAGGCTGCCCGAGCTCCCAAGCAGTTCTCAGCTGCAGGCAACCTTGGCAAGCTTGAGTGAGATCAGCTCTTGAGTGATTGTCAGCTCATTGTGATTTCAGCCCTTCAGCTTGCTAGGTGCCTAGGCAGGCAGGGAGAGAGGAGAAGGCTGTATGGGGTTCCACAGTGATGTCTTTATTAATTCTTCTGTGGAGGTTCCCAGTGACAGCCCTTCAACCAGAACCAGGCTAAAACAGCTCTTTATATATATATATATATATATATATACATATACATATATATACATATATATGGGATGGGATATATATATACATATATATATATATACATATATATGGGATGGGATATATATATACATATACACATATACATATATATATATACATATATATATACATATATATACACACATATATATATACACACATATATATACATATATATACATATATATACATATATACACATATATATATACATATATATATATATACATATATATATATATATGTATATATTAATATATATGGGGTACAGGGGGATCAGAAATTGTCCAATGGTAAGGGTTAAGGGAAAGTGACCTCCTATAGGGTTACAGAGAGGTAAACATGGGCTCCAAAAGGCAGAAGAAGGGCTTCTAGCCCATTCACCATGACTTGGCATCTCCTATCTTAGGTTTCTGCACACCTGTGCCTGCTGCAGTGGTGGGGATGCCAGGGGGATGGCAGAGCCTGGCAGCCCCTCCTGGGATGGGGGCAGAGGAAGGGAGGGCTCATGCTGCCCTCAACGTGGGTCCTCCTGCTCACCAAAGCAATGGGAGAGTGTGAAAACCCCTGGGGTTTGTGTATGGAACCTGCATGGGGGCAGGAGGAGGAGCAGCTACCTCACCCACGCTGGCCACAGAGATGGGGCTCAGGCTCTGAGGTGTCCATTCCCTGGGGTGCTGCTGGGTGCTGGGCTCGGGGCAGCCCTGGGGGCTCTGCTGCAGCCTGCTGTGAGTGTGGTGTAGCCCTGATGTGGAGTGTGCTGCCCTCCCACAGCTCACCCGTGGAGTCTGTCCTGTTCTACGCCATCACCACCCTGCACAACCTGCTGCTGTACCAGGAGGGGGCCAAGATGGCCGTGCGCTTGGCCGACGGGCTGCAGAAGATGGTGCCCCTGCTGAACAAGAACAACCCCAAGTTCCTGGCCATCACCACTGACTGCCTCCAGCTCCTGGCCTATGGGAACCAGGAGAGCAAGGTGGGCTGGGGGTCCCAGAGGTGTGGGGAAGGCAGGAAGGGGGTGGTTGCCCAACTTTGCGCCTCAAGGATGTGCAGGAGGCAGTGGTGGAGACCCCACCATCCGTGTATCCCTGGTGATGTGACCAGAGCGTTCCTGCATGCCAAGGGGCTGGAGCTCCTGCCTGGTTTGTGTCCTGGCATGAGCTGGGGAATCTGGAAAGGGGGTCCCACACCCCAACCCTCCATTCTTGATGTCCATGCCTGGAAATGTTCAGGATCAGGTTGGGCAGGGCTTGGAGCCGCCTCATCCAGTGGAATGTCCTGCTGCCTGTGGTGGAGGGTGGAACTGGAACTTTAAGGTGCCTTCCAGTCCAACCCATTGTGGGATTGTGCCTTGCAGCTGATTATTCTGGCCAACGGGGGACCCCAGGCCCTGGTGCAGATCATGCGCAGCTACAACTACGAGAAGCTGCTCTGGACCACGAGCCGCGTGCTCAAGGTGCTGTCCGTGTGTCCCAGCAACAAACCTGCCATCGTTGAGGCTGGTAAGAGAGGCTGGGGCACAGCCACAGGGGGAGGTGAATGGTTGTGGCAGGGTGATGTGGATGGGGACGTGTCCTCCTGCATGGCTGTGGGATGGGCAGGGGTCTGCTCAGCCTGTGCTGGCCCGGATTCCTGCTCTGAAGGCTGCTTAGGCATGTTCCTGTGTGGGCAGGATCCATCCTGGCTGTCCATGAGCTCTTCACACACCACATTTGGCCTCTGCTGAGCTGCTCTGTGTGCAGGAGCATCAGCCCAGCCCACCCAGCCCTGCTGCTGCTCCTGCTGGGATGGCCAGGGCTGCTCACAGGACTGTCCCCTTCCCTGCAGGTGGCATGCAGGCCCTGGGCAAGCACCTGACCAGCTCCAGCCCCAGGCTGGTCCAGAACTGCCTGTGGACCCTGCGGAACCTTTCTGACGTGGCAACCAAGCAGGTGAGGCTGCAGGACCCCTGGCTGTGCTTTGGTGCCACAGTTTGGAGCCGTGTCCCTGCCAGGTGCTGGGTGGCTGGTGCCAGGCTGAGTCCAAAGCCTTGTGTTCCTTGTTCCATGTGCCTGGCAGGGTGAGGGGATGCCCTGCTGTGCCCGAGCTTGCCCTGCATCCCAGTGCTGCTCGTGCCAGCTGGCTGCCAGCACTCCTGCGTGTCCCCAGCGCCGGGCCAAGGCCACCACGGTCACTCAGCTGTGCCACCAGAGTTTGCTTTGGCTCGGGAGCCCCATCAGCCTGTCCTGGGCTGGCTGCCTGCCCAGCTCCTCGGGGAGCTGCTGGCAGAGCTGCTGCCAAGGCTGTTGTGCCACAGTGTGTGCAGAGGTGACCCCAGCCCTGCTCTGGGTCTGCTCTCCCAGCCCTTTGCTGCCTCCTGATGAGTTTTCCCATCTGCTGGAGCTGCTCCATGTGGATTAGCTCTGATGCAGCCTGGAAACTATTTTGGCTGTCATGGAACCATCCCTGGCTCTGATGACTGAAGGGTTGGAGGAGGATGTGGTCATGGCTCTTTAACTCTTTCCTGACCTGCTGCTGGCTGCTGGCCAGGGCTGGGGTCACTCCATCACCGTGTGGGGAGTGCTGGCAGGGGCATTAAAAGTGTGATCCCAGCAGGAGACATTAAACTCTGAGTGAAACTGCACATGTTAGAGTGGGGCTCACCATGAAGGAGCAGCTCCATCTGTGGGGGATTGAAAAGGAGCCATGGGGGGATGGAAAAGGAGCTGTGTGGGAGTCAGGAGCACTGTGCCCCCCATCACTGCCTGCTGTGGGGCTGGAAGTGGGTCTGGCTGTGTGTGTGCTGCTCTCACCTCCCATCCCCACCCCTGCAGGAGGGCCTGGACGGCGTCCTCAAGATCCTGGTGAACCAGCTGAGCTCTGATGATGTGAACGTGCTGACCTGTGCCACCGGCACCCTCTCCAACCTGACCTGCAACAACAGCAAGAACAAGACCCTGGTGACGCAGTCCAACGGGGTGGAGGCCCTGATCCACACCATCCTGAGGGCAGGTGACAAGGAGGACATCACCGAGCCAGCTGTGTGTGCCCTGAGGCACCTCACCAGCCGGCACCCCGAGGCTGAGATGGCCCAGAACTCCGTGCGCCTCAACTACGGCATCCCCGCCATCGTCAAGCTCCTCAACCAGCCCAACCAGTGGCCACTGGTAAAGGTGAGGGGCCAGAGGGGTGTTGTGGGCAGGAGGAGGCCCATGAATGGGCTGGAGAGGGCTCCTGGCTGCTGTTCTGTGGTGGGATGGGATGGGGATGGGATGGGATGGATGAGATGGGATGGATGGGGATGGGATGGATGGGATGGGGATGGGATGGATGGGATGGGATGGGATGGGATGGGATGGGATGGGATGGGATGGGATGGGATGGGATGGGATGGGATGGGATGGGATGGGATGGGATGGGATGGGATGGGATGGGATGGGATGGGATGGGATGGGATGCATGGGATGCTGAGGGGGGCAGCAGCTGGTGCTGTGCACAGAGTGATGGTGGCTGCTGCTGCCACAGCCCTGCTCCTGGTGGGTCATGTCCCAATGGAGGAAGTGGCTCGTGCCTGCTGCTCATTGGAATTGGAGCTCAGCTTGGGGAGAGGGAGGATCCAGGGCAGGGAGAGGCTGAGTCAGCTGCACCACAGAGGGGATGGGGTGGGAAACATGGGGAGGGTGCAGCCAATGTGTCTCTGGGGGAACACAGACTGTTCTGATGCACAGTTGAGACAAATGGCTCCTTCCTCCTCCTCCTCCTCCTCTCCCCCAGGCTACCATAGGCCTGATCCGCAACCTGGCCCTGTGTCCGGCCAACCACGCCCCGCTGCAGGAGGCTGCTGTCATCCCCCGCCTGGTCCAGCTGCTGGTCAAAGCTCACCAGGACGCCCAGAGACACGCAGCTGCTGGCACACAACAGCCCTACACAGTGAGCACCCACCCCTGTGCCCCCAGCACAGCCTGGCACCCCAAAATCCAGCCCTTCTCTGACTTACAGGAGATTTTTCAAATGCACAGAAGGTGTTTAGATGCTGTCGCTAGCCTGCAGCACTGAACATATCTCCTCCTGCAGTCCAAGACTGAAAACTAATTCACAAATCAAACGGGATGAATCTGTTTAAAATATTTTGTCACCTTAAAAACCTGGGCGTGCCCTGTGCCCATACTTCAGGTGGCTGTGCCCCCTGTGTGAGGCTCTGTCTGAACTCTTGTTCCCTGGCAGGATGGAGTGAAGATGGAAGAGATTGTGGAGGGTTGCACGGGGGCACTGCACATCCTGGCCCGGGACCCCATGAACCGCATGGAGATCTTCCGCCTCAACACCATCCCTCTCTTCGTGCAGGTCAGGGACACAGGGCCGCCTCCTGCCCGGCCTGCACGGGGAGCTGCATCCTGGCCATGCATCAGGACATGCCCAGAGCACAGGGGCTCCTGGCAGGCTGCTTCACACAGCTGCTGGTCTCTCCTGACAGCTCCTGTACTCGCCGGTGGAGAACATCCAGCGCGTGGCGGCCGGCGTGCTCTGCGAGCTGGCCCAGGACAAGGAGGCAGCAGATGCCATCGATGCCGAGGGCGCCTCAGCTCCCCTGATGGAGCTGCTGCACTCCAGGAATGAGGGCACAGGTGAGTGCTGCCGTGCTGGGGGCTCTCCTGGTGCTGGTGCTGCGTGGCAGCAGGAGCTGAGGCTCTGGCTGTCCCCGCAGCCACCTACGCGGCCGCTGTGCTGTTCCGCATCTCGGAGGACAAGAACCCTGACTACAGGAAACGCGTCTCCGTGGAGCTCACCAACTCCCTCTTCAAGCATGACCCCGCTGCCTGGGAAGCGGTGAGCATCCCAGCCAGACCTGGGTTTCCCTGGGGATGGCCGCTGAGCATCCCAGCCAGACCTGGGTTTTTGGGTTTCCCTGGGGATGCCCCCTGAGAATCCCAGCCAGACCTGGATTTCCCTGGGGGTGCCCCCTGAGCATCCCAGCCAGACCTGGGTTTCCCTGGAGGTGCCCCCTGAGCATCCCAGCCAGACCTGGGGATGCCCGCTGAGCATCTCAGCCAGACCTGGATTTCCATGGGGATGCCCCCTGAGCATCCCAGCCCCAGACCTGGATTTCCCTGGGGATGGCCCCTTAACATCCCAGCCAGATCTGGATTTCCCTGGGGATGCCCCCTGAGCATCCCAGCCAGACCTGGATTTCCCTGGGGATGCCCCCTGAGCATCCCAACCAGACCTGGGTTTCCCTTGGAATGCCCCTTGAGCATCCCAGCCAGACCTGGGTTTCTGGGTTTCCCTGGGGGTGCCCCCTGAGCATCCCAGCCAGACCTGGGTTTCCCTGGGGATGCCCCCTGAGCATCCCAGCCAGACCTGGGTTTCCCTGGGGATTCCTCCTGAGCATCCCAGCCCCAGACCTGGGTTTCCCTGGGGATGCCCCCTGAGCATCCCAGCCAGACCTGGGTTTCCCTGGGGATGCCCCCTGAGCATCCCAGCCAGACCTGGATTTCCCTGGGGATGCCCCGTGCTGCTTCCAAAAGCTGTTGGCAGCACCTCCAGCCTGGAGCTCAGCCAGGAGGGGCTGTCAGACAGTGGGAGGTGGGAGGCAGAGGGGCTGTGGCCTCAGCTCCTGGCTCATGGTCCCTGAGCATCATGAGCATCAATCCCTTCAGTTTTGCCATCTTCTTCCCCAGGCTCAGAGCATGATCCCCATCAACGAGCCCTACTCAGATGGTGAGTATGTTGCCCAATTGATAGATGACACAAAACTCAGATAAGTTTTGTGGGTGCTTTATTAAGGGCCCGGGGAACTGGGGGACTCACGTCCCAAAGTCCAAGCCCCCAAATTCACGTATGGGTGCTTCCCTCTTATACATGCGATTCACAACAAAGTCTCCAAGAAACATTTCCCCGTTCCCCTTGCCTGGTCACAGACCCCTTGTGATACATTCCTTGGTTCACAAACAAGATCATTAATCCTCTGCTTATCTTATTCTAAGAGCATTGTATGCTGCCTCCAGACAGGTTAGCATTCTTACTTTCCTGCACTAGTTTAATTATTTATTAAATCCCTAAGACTACCTGCTAGGTTACACACACAAAACTCAACACACACTTTCAACGGCTACAAAACTACTTTTTAACAAACCAGTTCACACACAACTCACTATAATTAAATATTTTGCTAAATTTCATTTCTTTTCCAACAAGTATGGCACCAGCCCTCCTTGCAGGGTCCCCGTGGGCTGGGTTCTGGGGAGCAGCTGCCTCGTGTCACTAAGCCAGGCTGGTTTTACAACCTTTCTCAGGTGGCTGTCAGTCAAGTGCCAGCCCAGTCTGCTGGGGATTGAGTGGGATGCTCAGCTTAGAAAGTTTGTGCTTTCTAACTTCCCCACGATTTGTTCTGCGTGTTAGTGTTCTTGGAGAGGAAATCTGACGTGGAAAAACCCTTTGCTTCCTGCAAATCCCAACTGAATGAGGCCAATCCAGTTTGCTGAAAGCAAAGGGTCCGTGTCCCAGGACCTTTGGGGTGTCTGAGGTTTAATTCTTTCTTATCTGAGAGCTGACTTTGTGTCCCTGTCCTGCCAATCCCCACAGAGGGAACACACACAGCTCGCGCCCTTGGGCTCGGGGATGGTGGGACACTTTTACAGCACCACGTGTCACATGCTGCCCTGGATGGGGAGGACAAGGAGGTGGCCGAGATCCTGATGGGAGCTGAGGCTGCCACACTCTTTCCCTGCAGAGCTGGACCCTGGTTACCGCCCCATGTACTCGGGTGACATCCCCCTGGACCCCATGGACATGCACATGGACATGGACGGGGACTACCCCATGGATGCCTACAGCGACGGCGTCCGAGCGCCCTTCGCTGACCACATGCTCGCCTAACCCGCCCACAGCCCCACACCAGGTACCTGCCAGCACCCCTGGCACCTGTGGCAGGGCTGCCTGCTGGCACCTGCCACCCTGGTGCCACCACGGCGTCCCTGGCGCTGTCAATGTCCCCATAACCTGTGAGCCCAGGGTGTCCTCCCAAATCCCCCCTGGGTGGGTGACAGGAGCTCTCTGCCCCTGCAGGTGTTCTCTCCATGCAGAAGAGGGTGGCCCCAGAGCTGAGCATTCGCGAGGAGGACTTGGGAGACAGAAGTGCCTGAGAAGACAAAACTTTTCCATTCCCACGAGAGGTTTTAGTTTTCGATTTGTTTTCTTCGCTGTGGGTCTGTGGAGAAGGTCCTTCCTCCTGGGACTGCTTCGAGCACCTACTGCCACATCCAGCATCCAAGATACTGTTTCTGAAGCTTTAAAACACAAACCTTGCACCGTTAGTGATCTTTCATTGGCAAAATAGTCTTTTCTATGAATATATATTTCTTTTTTATTTTTAATATGGTGCCAACGGCTTTTGCCGTCTTTAAGTTTGTGCTTTCTAACCTCCCCACGATTTGTTCTGCGTGTTAGTGTTCTAGGAGAGGAATCTGACATGGAAAACCCCTTTGCTTCCTGCAAATCCCAACTGAATGAGGCCAATCCAGTTTGCTGAAAGCAAAGGGTCCGTGTCCCAGGACCTTTGGGGTGTCTGAGGTTTAATTCTTTCCCATCTGGGAGCTGACTTTGTGTCCCTGTCCTGCCAGTCCCCATAGAGGAGTGACTCCAGCATTAGGAACTGTGTCCTTGTACTGATCTTTGTTGCACATTTTAACCCCTTTCCCTTCTCTTTGGTGAGTGGTGTGTTTCCGTCCCCTCCTCCCTTATCTAACGCATTTTTTAAAAGAGGCTTTAGATCTGATGGTGGTTTAACACTCCAGCTGGAAAGGGATGGACAGCTACTGGAGTGTGGGTCAGGAATGGAAGATTTTATTATTTCTGTAAGTTGTTTTTGTATAGACCAAAGCAAAGAATAAAATAACCCCTGCAGCCCCGTGCTGCCCTGAGCCTGTTCTTCTGTCGGCTGGGGACGGTCCCTTGGGGCAAACCAGGGCAAAGCACAGCTCTCACCCTCTGGTGAGCCCCTCCACGGGCCAGAGTGATCCTGGGGAGCTCATTCCCATGCTTGGCACCTGCTTTGCCTGGATGTGGGCCCAGGCTGCCACAGAGCACGGCAGGACAGCGAGGTTCATGTGCTGTGCTCAGGACAGGAGCAAGCGGGGACAAAGCAGCAGGAGCTGGGCTGGGAAGTGGGGCTGGGGGGGACATCCTGCCTGCCTGAGCTCGGTGCTGTGGCCACAGCCAACCCCAGTGCTCAGGGAAATGGAGCTGCTTCCTGCCACAGCCCGTGCCAGGACCTGCAGCGAGCAAAACAACAGCTGCTTTCCGGGCAGAACCCAGTGCACTTCCCGAGGGCCGTGGGGCTGGGGTGCCTCATGGGATGGGGGCCAGACAGCCCCTGGGCTGCTGCAGCTGCTGCACGATCTGTGACAGGCCTTGGCTCCAGCGCTGTGTGCCTGGGATGGGGGTTTGGCTGTGCTGAGCCTGGACCCCAGCTCGTGGAGCCCTGCTGCGTTCACAGGGATGTTCGTGCTGTCACAGCTGCCTGTCCCCAAAGTGCCAGCGGGTCTGGAGATGCCCCAAAGAGCTGCCCTAGGAGGGGCCGGGTCCTGCAGCCCTCCTGGAGCCGTGGGCAGGGATGCACATGCTGAGATCCCCGGTTCCCTCGGGCGGAGCTGCCAGCGGCACGTGCGGGATTTTGGGGGGGAAAATGGAGCTAGGGGACACCTGGACCAGAGCAACCAGAGCTGCTTGCGGGGTCCTCAGGGAGGGATGGACTGCGGGTCCCGGCATCCCCGGCCGGGAGCGATGTCCATGGGAGCGATGTCCGTGGTTCCCATGGCTCCGCAGCCAGGAGCAGCGCCCAGCGTGTGTGCGGATCGCCCTCCTCGCAATCCCTGCACCCAAACCCGGCATTCCCGCACTCCCGGGCTCCCGCGGTGTCCCACTCCACGCCCGCTGTCACCGGCTGCGCTGTGCCTCCCGTTCTCACGGTGTCCCGCGTTCCCCAGGCTGGGCACCCCAAATCCCCGGGCTGTGCCCAGCCGGTCCCCTCCGCTCCCCGGAGAATCTGAGGGCGGCAGCCGCAGCCCCAGGAGAATTTGCCTCATCTCTCCCCTTCTCACGGCGCTCCTCGGGAGGTGCCCGGGCAGGAGGCGCAGGATGGCACCGGGCAGGGCACAGAGCGAGTCTGCACAGGCACCTGGGCCAGGCTGAGCCAGGACCGTGCTCCTCCTGGCCCGTGTCCCATCGGTGCCCGGGACCCCCGTCCTGCCCTGGCCCAGCTCCCGGGGCAGCTCCCGGCTCATCAAGCGCTGCTGGAGGGCGGACAGCGGGGTCCGGGCTCGGCGGGGTCCGGGCTCGGTGGGAGCAGCTCTGGGGCGATGGGAGCTGCTCCGCACGTGTCTGAACAAGGTTCCCCCGGGGAGAGTGAATGTACGTGCAGGAGCGGGGCCAAAAGCAGACGCAGGGCTCTGGCAGCCCCGGCTGAGCTGACTCACCCTCAGCGGCCGCGCTCCCTCCGCAGCCAGCGGCACCTCCGAACACGGTGGGTCCCTGGGGACAGGAGGGGATGAGGGTTTGGGGATGGGCAGCTGCTTCCCGGGCCGCCCCGAGGTGTGTGTGTGGCAGTGCCAGGGGGCACAGGGCCGGGGAAGGCTGTGGGTGTGATTTAGGGTCTGTGTGTTGCTTTGTGCTGTCCCTGTGTGCCAGGGGGAGCAGCGTGGCCTGGTGCTGTGGGTGCTGTGCATGTGGCAGCGACCCCGAGCATCTGCCAGGAGAGATGCCCTGGCATGAGCTGGGCACGAGGGGCTGCTTGTGGCACAATGGGGGAGGTGGGAGCAGGGCTGGGGATGCAGCAGGGAGCTCCTGCCCTGCAGGGCAGAAGGGCAGCTGTGCCAGCAGCGGCTGCAGCCCGAGCCAGAGCCATTGGAGGCGGCCAGAGAGCAGGGATACGCTGGATTTATGGCCCGTCTCATGATGTTTATGGTTGGCATGAGGCAGCTGCAGATGCCGCCCAGCCCTGCCCCGCTCCCTGCTCTGCATCCTGCTGCCGACAGGGCGGAGGTTCGCAGGTGGACTTTGCTCTGCGAGGTGGAGCTGCCCAGGGCTCTCCTGGCACTCCTGCCGTGTCTGCCCAGCGCCGGGCGACTCGACAGCTCCTCCCTGCTCGTTCCACAGGCAGCGACCCGGCAGGGACCCTGTGGGGACAGGCTCCTCTCCTGTCCTGTCCTGTGCTGTCCTGTCCTCTCCTGGTGCTGCTTTGGTGCTGAGCCCCCCGGTCACACAGCAGCCACCGCAGAGCAGGTACGCTGACCCCTTGCCTCTGCCAAACCTGCCCCACATTCAGGGGTGGAGCTGAGCTGGATTCTGTTCCCGCAGCTCTCCTGTGCCAGGACACCACCCGAGCCCTGGCTATGCCTCCTGGGCTGGCAGATGCTGCCTCCAGGAAGGTTTTTGTCCTATGGGGGGTCAGGATGCGTCCCTGGAGCCCTCGAGCATCACCTGAACAGCTCCTTCCCCCCAGGCAGGGCCCGCAGGAGGGACTCTGGTGTGCCTCTCCCCATGGCAGCCGGGCCCCCACGCAACACCGGCCAAACTGGACACCCCGCTCCCACGAGAGACCCTCCCCAGCCAGAGCCCACCCGCCTGCCACGCCCTGCCCAGCCCGGGCTCAGCTGTCCCCGCCTGTCCCCAGCCCAGCCCGGCGTCCCAGGCGGGCACACGCCGCGATGCCGCGACCATCACCGGTGGGTACAGCTGAGGGTGCCGGCGGGAGCTGGGGTGCGGGGGGTGAGGAGCTGGGTCTCCTTTGGGCTGTTCCTCCATCCTGTCACTGTTCTGTGTCGGAGATGAGCCATTGTCCCGGCATCCTTCACCCCGCACTGCGTGCCAGGCCCGCTGTGCCCAGCGCAGAGCGTGGCCAGGAGATGGCAGCAGGACCCTGCCCGCGGGCAGCGGGAGGATGAGGGGAGCCGGACAGAGCTGGGGAAGGGTCCTGGAGTGCCACCCTGCGGGGGACCCCCCAATCCCTGCACCAGGGGCTCTGGGGATGGACCCAGCCCCAAACCCCCAGGGCACAGAGTGGGCTGAGGGGTGCAGGAGGTTCCCCCCTGCACAGCCCCCTCCCCACATACCACCCTGGGCTGATGGTGACAGTGAGGGGGTGACAGTCCCCCTTTTTCGGGGCTCCACAGAATCCCAGCTACCAATGGAGGCAAAACGTGAAACAAAAAGGCCCCAGCAGCAGCACGGGCCTGGGTGGCACTGGGGTGGCACTGGGGTGGCACTGGATTCCTTTATTTGATGCTACATTCCCCCAAGTCTTGGGTGGCAATGAGCTGGGGGCAAACAACAGCTTATAGGGGGGGACAGGTCTCAAGGGAGGATACGATGCTCAGCTAATCAAAAGCACTGGGGGTGGAACACAAAGGCAAAGGGATACAAGGGAGGAAAACTGCTTGGGACAGGAGGGGTCAACAACTGGACGTGTGGGAGGAAGGGGTTTGAAACTTGGCAGAAAAGTAGCTAAGCAGCAAAGAGATAAACCGACACTAAAAGCAGGGGCGGGGGGGAAGCCCAAATAAACTACCAAACAACAAACCAAACAAAAAACCAAAACAAAACCACCCTGACACCGTGGCCCTGTGTCCCCCTGTCCCCAGAGCTGTGCAGCGAGGCTGTCCCCGAGGTGGAGATCGTCAGCCTGCTGGGCGAGCAGCTGCCCCGCTACACGCTGCGGGCTGACACCGTGTTTGGCTACGAGCACAGGGACTGGCTGCGAGCCCCCAGCGCCCCCCCGCAGCCCGTAGCCCCCCTGACCCCCCGGCAGATCGAGGAGACCCTGCAGTATTTCCGTGAGTGCAGCGGGGCCGGCGAGGGGCGGTGGGCACGGCCGGGCTGATCGCCGCTAATGGGATTGACGGGCTGGATTTCCTCACCCGGAACATCCCGGGCTAATTCTGGGAGCAGCTGCTGCTGAGCCAAGCCGGATGCTGAGAGAGAGAGCCCCCCCAGCATTTTCTTGGGATCCCCAGCATGTCCCTGCTCCCCTGTGCTGGGTTGGGACGCTGGTGGGCTTGGCGAGGTGTGCCAGGGGATGCCAGGGCTGCTGCTCCTCCAGCATGCCAGCCTGGAGCAGGGGGCTGCCAGCAGAGCCCGCAGAGCTGTGGGGACCCCAGGGGGAGATCCCTGCTGCCAGCAGACCCCCAGAGCTGAGGAGATCCATCCCTGCTGCCAGCAGACCCCCAGAGCTGAGGGGATCCATCCCTGGTGCCAGCAGAGCCCCCAGAGCTGTGGGGATGCCATGGGGACACTCCTGCAGCCCCCATGGCCAGGCAGGGGCAGTGCCCACGGCCCTGTGACGTGTTCCATCCCTGGGCAAGGTCGGGGTTCAGCGGGGGGCACAGACGGATTATCTCTGCCTTGTTTGTGCCTCTGGGCCGCGTGTGGCGGGGACAGGATTAGAGCAGGGGGCTGGGGGATGGATGTGGGGCAGTGGGAGACAGATGGGGGCAAAGCCTCCACCCAGCTGCTCCCTGCAGGCTGGGCATCACCCTCACCGTGCCCTGCCTGTGCTCGCAGCCTTCCCCTGGTGGCTGCTCCCTCTCTGGTCAGCAGGCGACCATCAGTGGCCGTACAAGGGATTGAACCCCAAATTCTGTCTGTGCCATGGGGTGGGGAGCACGCAGCACACCAGCACCCCAGCCCTGCTCCATGGGGCCAGGGGCTCTCAGTGCCACACTCCTGCAGGTCACAGCCACTCCAGTGCTGCTGGCATGTGCTGGAGGGGGCCCATGGCGTCAAACCTTTAAGCTGCCATCAGAAATAGCCCCCTGTAATCTGCTTGTGCGGGCACAGGGAACCTGCCCAGAGCAGCAAATCCTGGGGCAGGGGATTAGGAAGAAGCAGCTCCTGCCTGTCCGTGCTGGGACGTGTGCTTGAGTCCTTGGGGTCCCTGGAGGGTGGGTGGTGCTGGCTGTGTCATCCCAGGCCTCACCAAGGGAAAATCCAGCTCCAGCAGGAGGGAGAGGGTGAGACTGAGGGCATCTGCTCCAATCTCACCCCAGAGAGGACTGAGGGTTTATGGCAGGGTCCCAATGGGTAGGAGTGAAGCAGGCAAAGGTGTGCAATGCTGAGGGGCAGCTCCAGCTGCATCCCTTCACTGATTGTTTGGGTGCTCACAAGGGTGGGCATTGGGGCACGTTGGCATTACCAGCACCACACCCACGGCCTGTGCTACGTGCCTGCCAGCTCCTCCATAATTCAGCACACCATGATTTATTCACCTTTCCTGCTTCTGTGCTGCCTCTGCACCAGCGCTGTGGGGACGAGAGGGTGCCAGCCAGGGAGTGTGGGGCATCCTGGCTCATGCCAGGCCATGCCTGGAGCCAGGGCTGGTGAACGGGGAGGCTGGAGTGGGATGGAAAAGCCCCTTTGCTGATCAGGGACCTGGCAGGGCCCAGCACTGCAATGGGCACTGCAGGTGCAGGGTTTGTGACGTGGGTGATGATGGGGGGATGGCAGAGCAGGGCTGGCCAGACAAACGTACCCTGACCCTCATGGGGACCCCATGGCTTTGTGTGAGGGGCCCCAAATCCCTCCCCGTCCTTCCCAGGGGGCAGAGCTGCCGTCTGTGGGTGACCCACAGCATCAACACTGCAGAGCGGCTGCTCAGGGACCCGCAGGGTGCCAAGCGGTGGGAGGGACACCTCCCCCAGCCCCCAGGGCTGAGCAGGGCTGTCCCGGCGGGCTCCCCAACAAAGAGCCCAGTCCTGGGGTGCCTGATGGGGATCGTGTCCCTGGGGAAAACGGGGGAAATGCGCACCCCGAGCCCCGCATCGCCCCCGCGCGGCTCCGCCCCCGTCCCGGCCCCGTTCCCGTCCCCGCCGCCGGGGGATGCGCCGGGCAGGTGCGCGGGGAGCGGGCGATCCTATAAATAGGGGCGGCAGCGGCCGCAGCGGCTCCGCTCGGCGCGGCGGGGCTGGGCACGGCTGGGTGGGCACGGCTGGGTGGGTACGGCGGGCTGGGCACGGCTGGGTGGGCACGGCTGGGTGGGCACGGCTGGGTGGGCACGGCGCTGGGCACGGCGCGATGGAGATCTGGAGCAGCCCCGCCGCCTACGATGAGTTGAACGGGAACGCGGAGCGCGGCGCGGACCCCATCGCCCGGGAGCTGGAGGAAGGTGAGGGCGGCGCGGGCGGTCCCGGCCCGGGGATGAGGATGAGGATGGGGGTGAGGATGAGGATGAGGATGAGGATGAGGATGAGGATGAGGATGAGGCTGCGGCAGGGCTGGGCTCCCCGCGGGGTTGGTTTGGAGCGGTGGGGCCGGGGCTGGTCCGGAGGGGTCAGGGCCGGGGTCTTCCCTCGGGAGGTGCCCTGCGCTCCCCACCTGTGCCTTCCCTCAACCCCCGGCTCCCTCGCCGCCCTCTGGCCCGGGGTTGCCGCCTCCCGGTCCCTTGGGGACCCCCAGGGTCACCCCGAGCCCAAGGAGAGCTGTCCCCACGGACAGGGGACAGCCAGGTGTGCCAGGTGTGCCCGTGGGGAAGGAGAAGGGCGCCCCTCCTGCCGTGGGAACGGGGTGCTCCCCCCCCAATCGGGCCCTGGCTGGATGTTTACATCTTGGCCAGCGCCGCAGCCCCCGTCTGCCAGGGCCAGCCGCTCGCTCCAAGCGGAACGATGCTCATGCTCTAATTACTTCCAATTAACGGCTCAGGGGCCTGACGAGGTGCAGTTGGGGACCCCCGCGGAGAGCGGCTCCTGTCGGGGTGCAGAGAGGGGGGTGAGGCTGGGGATGGGGCTGGCCCTGCGCCCCCTGGCCGTGTTTGGGGTCCGTGTTTGGGGTCCGTGTTTGGGGTCCGTGCCCTCCGGGGCAGTGCGGGCCGGACGGGCCCGGGGTGGCGAGTGGGGGCATTGCCATGACAACGCTCTCGCCATTACACAACCCCAGCTGGGGACGCCTAATGGGATTTGTGTGGCTGAGCTTCCCCGTTAACCCACTTCGTCTGCGCCGCCGGGGGGTGCCTCTGACTGGGGCCCTGAGCGCAGCCGGGGGAAACTGAGGCACGCAGCCTCGGGGCAGCAGAGCATGGAAAGGGCACCGGGCAGGGTGCGGGGCACAGGCGGCTCCGGGGCTGTAGCCGGCTCTGGGGTGCGGGCAGGGCTCGGGGCTCTGCTCGGGTGCGTGCCCGGCGCTGCCTGGCAGGACCCGCAGCGGGGGCACCGAGACTCGGTGCTGGCACCGCCTCTCCCCCCAGACCCGGGGAGCGGCGGGGCACGCAGGGCTGTGCCGGGGGCCCGGTGGGAGCCCCCGATCCCTCCCCGCCGCCGGGGCCGTGCAGCTGCGGGGGCACTGGGTGGGCGCGGGGGGCAGCGTCCCCTCCCCCAGAGAGAAACCAAACTGGGGCAGGGGGGATCTGGGGGAGGGGGCTGGGGACAGCTTGGAGGGGACGCCGCCCGCGAGCCCGGCTCGGCACGGTGCCACCACGGCTGTTTATGCTGGAGCTCCAGCCTGCTTTCTGCTGGAGATGTCACCTCTGATCCTGTCTCTGCTGCTGCCCTTCCTTGTCCCCCTGCTGTCCGTGAGTCCTGCAGTGGGGCTGGCGCTGTGCCTGTGCTGTGGGGTCAGCAAGGGTGCCAAGCGTTTTTCTTGCCCCCTCAAGGTGTGGGCAGGGTTGGGGGTGAGGTGTGAGCCCCCCCATTTCCCACGATGCTGTCACTGCCGTGGGGATCCCTGCCTGGCACTGTGTGAGGTGCCACCCAGCTGACAAAAGTCCTTTTTGGAGACCAGCTTGGGGGGACAGTGCTGAGCCCCTGGGTCAGTGCTCCCACAGTGTGGGGGTTCACCTTGTGCCCTCTCCCCCCCAGTCCTGTGTGCTGAGCGGGTGGCCAGGATCACAAAGACCTACCACGATATCGACGCTGTCACCAACCTGCTGGATGAGGTACGCTGGAGATGCCACCTGTGTGAGGGCTGGTGGCACCCTGGGGACACAGGGCTGGGTGAGGAGTGGGGAAGGGGTGAGTCCCAGCTGAGGCAGACCTGCCCCTGCAGAAAGAGCGGGATCTGGAGCTGGCAGCACGCATCGGGCAGTCCCTGCTGAAGCAGAACCGGAGCCTGACTGAGCGCAATGAGCTCCTGGAGGAGCAGCTGGAATTGGCCAAAGAGGAGGTAACAGCTCCTGGGCACAGGTCTGGGCTTTGGCCCGCTGTGTGCCCCCCCTGGGGGCTGCTGTTGTCCCTTTGGCCACGTCCTGAGGCGCTTTTGTCTCTCCAGATTGCGCAGCTGCGCCACGAGGTGTCCATGAGGGATGACCTCCTGCACTTCTACACCACCAGCACGGAGGAGAGCGAGCCCACCACCACCACCTCCACCCCGTGAGTGGGACCCCCTGTCCTGCTGCTCCTGTGGGCAGGCCAGGAGCCATCCCATCCCTGGGCTGGCACTGGCCACATCCCTGCCCTCCCTTGGTGGCCGTGGGTCCGACCCCACAGAGCTCGGTCGCTGTGGGTGCCTGGGCGAGCGGGCAGGGGTCAGAGTGGCCATTGCCACCCTGCCTGCCCTGCTCAGGCCTTCCCTGCTGTCCCCAGGCTGCGCAGGCACGAGTCCTCGCTGTCCTTGCAGCAGTACTTCCAGTACGACACCCTGCAGCAGAAGCTCCGGAGCCTGGAGGAGGAGAACCAGAAGCTGCGCATGGAGGTGGGCACAGCCAGCTGCAGGATGCCCTCAGTGCCCACCCCTGCCCTGCTCTCCCTGGGGGGACCCGAGCTGCCCCCTCAGTGTCCTGCCTGTCCCGCTCAGCCTCTCCAACCCTGTCCCCCAGGCCACCAACATCGCCACCGAGACGTGTCAGTACGAGCAGCAGGAGCAGCAGCTGATGATCGACTGCGTGGAGCAGTTCTGTAAGCAGGGCTGGGGGCTCTGCCCGGGTGGGTGGGCTGGGGCCGGGGCGGTGCCCGGCGGTGACGGAGCCCCCTCCCGCAGCCGAGGCGAGCCAGCAGGTCGTTCACCTGTCGGAGGAGCTGGCGCACCGGGCGGAGGACGCGGCGCGGCAGCAGGAGGAGATCAGCCAGCTGCTGGCGCAGGTCGCGGATCTGCAGCACAAGTGTCGCACGGTGAGGGGGTGAGGGTCCCCTGCCCGTGCCTGGGGGGTCGAGGGGTGCGGGCACAGCGCCCTGACCCGGCCTCTCCCGCCCGCAGTACGGCTCCGAGGTGGAGGAGCTCCAGCAGCACCTGACGGCGGCCAAGGAGGTGCAGCAGCAGCTGCGGATGGAGGTGAGCCCGGGGGGAGCCCTGGGTGCCCCCCTGGCCGGGGGTCCTGTCCCGGGGCCGTGCTCCAGCCGTGCCCGTGTCCCCGCAGCTGCGGGATCTGCAGGACAAGTACGCGGAGTGCGGCGGGATGCTGCAGGAGGCGCGGGAGGAGGTGAAGAGCCTGCGGAGCCGCAGCGTCCCCAACAGCACCGTGAGCCGCTACAGCGCTGCCAGCCTGCTGCCCGTGGTGAGCGGGCACCGGGGGGCACGGGGGGGTGCCTGCTGTGCCCCCGGTACAGACACTGCACCCCCATACTGACACTGCACCCCCACACTGACACTGCACCCCCAGCACTGACACTGTGCACCCCCAGTACCGACACTGCACCCCCAGTGCTGACACTGCCCCCCAGTACCGACACTGTGCACCCCCATACTGACACTGCCCCCCCAGAACTGACACTGTGCACCCCCAGCACTGACACTGCCCCCCCCAGCATTGACACTGTGCCCCCAAGTATTGACACTGTGCACCCCCATACTGACACTGTGCACCCCCATACTGACACTGCCCCCCCATACTGACACCCCTTATCCCGTCCCCAGGACTCGCTGGCGGCTGAGATCAAGGGCATGATGAGGAAGAGGACGGACAGCTCCTGCTCGGACTACAAGTGAGTTCTGTCATTGATGGTTTGTGCCGTGCCCTGGGACGGCTCCGGCTCACCCCGAGCTCCCTCCGGCCCGCAGGAGCTACCAGCGCGTCTTCGAGACGGTGAAGGCCGTGAACCAGGCAGCCAAGGCCAAGTCCTGCTCCGAGTCTCCCCACCACGTCCCGGGCTCCAGGCAGGTGTCCACTGCCCACTCTGGGGGGGCCAGCACCCCCCAAACCAACTGCTCCGGCTCGGAGGATGCTCAGTGAGTGCTGGGGCGGGGGAGAACGGGGCCGGGTGAGGGGAGAACGGGGCCGGGTTGGGGATGGTTGGGGTTGAACGGGGCTGGGTTGGGGATGAACGGGGCCGGGTTGGGGCAGAACGGGGCTGGGTTGGGGATGGTTGGGGATGAACGGGGCCGGGTTGGGGATGAACGGGGCCGGGTCAGGGATGAACAGGGCCGGGTTGGGGATGAACGGGGCCGGGTGGGACAGCGGCTGCTCCTGCACAGGAGTTGGGATGCTGGCAGCAGCCTGGGGCAGGGAGGGCAGGGTCTGGGGGGGTCCCTGAGGTGCAGCCCTAAGCTGTGCCCCCATCAGGGCCGATGGGGCCATCAAGGAGCCCCGGGCAGCCCCGGGCCGGCAGGACCTGGAGGCGGCGGTGCAGCGGCTCTCGGAGCGCTCCTTCTTCGAGGCCGAGCGGGAGCGCAAGCTCTGGAGGCTGAGAGATGGGGAGAGCTCCAGCGGCTTCCTCACCCCCGAGGGCAGCGTCGTCTCCACCGGGACAAGCTACTCCGGGGGCTCGGAGCTCACGGCTGGCTCCGCCTTCTCCCTGGGCTCCCTCACCTGCTTCCCCGACAAGCTGCAGATCGTGAAGCCGCTGGAAGGTGAGGGCCAGAGGGGGTGGGTGAGGAGCTGCAGGTGCTCTGAGGGTCCAACAGCCCCTCCTGAGCTCCCCTGGGCTGTGTTCCCATCCCCAGGCTCTGTGACGCTCCACCACTGGCAGCAGCTGGCACAGCCCAACCTGGGCGGGATCCTGGTGCCCCGGCCCGGGGTGCTCACCAAAGACTTCAGGCAGCTGGACACCGACCTGGAGGAGGTCTACAGCCTCAATGACCTGGAGGAGGACGATGTGGACGCCAGCTCCTTCCAGCTGCTCCCTACCTCAGCGCCCGCCAAAGCCAAGGAGCGCCCCAGGGGTGAGCGGGGGGCGAGGGGACGGAGGGGCCGCAGCCCCCGGGGTGCCCCTGCCCTCCTGTCCCGGCTGGCCCTCGCCTCCCCCGGCGCTTTCCCCTCTTGCAGCAGCCCGTCCGTGGCACCCCGCGCTCCCCGGGGGGATGCTCCGCCTGCGGCTGTGCCAGGGCTGCTCTCGGGCAGCGGGATGAGCCACGGCCACCGCCCCGGCGAGCCCCTGCTGCCCCCCGGCTGCCTGCAAGGGGCCGCTCTGGCATCTCCTGGCCCGTCCTGTGCCGGCTGCCCGCTCTGAGCAGGCCCCGGGCGCAGTTGCTGCTGAATCCCCGTGCAAGGAGCTCCCAGCCCGGCTCTGGCTGCCCCGCCTGCCCTCCGTGCCCTGGGTCCTGACCCCTTGTCTCCTGTCCCTTCCAGTGTTCCTCTCTGTTAACAACCTCCCCCAGACCCCGTCTACCTTCACCATCACCACCTGCCACATCCTCCACCCCACCTCTGCGACCACCACCAGGTAAGGTGCGGGGCCCCCGCTGCCTGCCCCGGCCTTCCTCCTCCTCCTCCTCCTCCTCCTCCTCCTCCTCCCCCGTGCCTGGCTCCCTGCAGCCCCTGATGCTCTGAGCGGTGCCAGCACCAGAAATCTCCCCAAATGTGGCTGCTGGGGTGTCCGTGTGTCTGTGGATGGATGGATGGATGGACGGACAGACGGACAGCCTTCCTCGGCTGGGCTCGCCCAGGGGAGCAGTAAATGCTCCTGGCACTCTGGGGAACAGACACAGGTTTTTGGTTTTTTTTCCTCCCTCCACACTTGGGCAGCAGCCAGGAACTTTTCGCAGCCGGCTGCTGGGCTGTCCCCTCATTAACGAGCGCCGGTGATTAGCCCTAATGAGCCCCCCTAAGGCTCGCTGGGGGTTGGTGTGAGCTGGAGTTCGCTGTCAGACAAACCCCGGTGTCTGGACATTGCTGCTGGAGCTGTGCCCGTGTCCCAGCGTGTCCCGGCTGATGAGGAGCAGCCCCAGCACCCTCTGGGGGCTTTGGGGTCTCCTGCAGCCCAGGGCTCTTTAGGGGAAGGACAGGGGGTCCTGCCTGGCCCCCCCAGCTGATCCCCCTTCTGCTCTCTCTTCCCTCCAGTCTGTATCATGCCGTCGTGCCTTCTTGTGGGCCCTTTGAGGGGCTGAGCCTCTGCAGCCCCTCCCCAGAACCGGCTCCCCCCACGCTGGCGCTGGGCCCTGGACCCCCCAGCGCCGCCAGGGGACTCGTGAGGCTCCTGCTGGGCCGAGATTCCCACCTGGCACCAGGCACTGGATCGTGGAGGGCCCCCTCGCTGCACTGCCAGGAGCCCCAGCACTGTGAGCCCCCCGTGGCCAGGGGCAGGAGCAGCACCTTCAGCTGGAACCTGGTGGAGAAGCTGCAGCGCCTGGGGCTGGACAAGGTGGTGGCCAGAGGGCAGAGAGCTCCTGTGCCCTCTGGGGTACCCAGAGGTGACACTGCTGCAGAGCCCCCAGGCTCAGGGTGAGACACATCCTCTTCCTCACCCGTCCATGGGGAAATGGAGACGGGAGAAGCTTCAGCCTCAGCTCCATCAGTGCTCCTGGCACCAGCACGGAGGGCTCTGCCCTGGCTGCAAGGACAGAACTGGCCCTGCTCCCCACGGATGGGGGTACAGGGGGTGCTGGCTGGCCCTGGCCCTGCTGGGGCAGTGTGGACCCTGCACAGGAGCCGATTTCTGGCAATAAAAACTGTTCCTGCTTCTGCTGAGCCTGTCTGCGGAGCGAGAGGCAGCTCGGCCCGTCTGGGGCTGTCCAGATGCTGCAGGGATGGAGAACACCCAGTGTGGGCTCAGGTGTGTCCTGGGGCAACCCACTGGGGCCAGGGGGACCCCCTGCACCCCGGGCTGGGCCCTGGCCAGCACCTGGCCTGGACTGGCTTCAAAGGGAATGCTGGTTTAGCTCTTCCCTGCTCACTGAGTAGCAATAGTAGCAGCACCCACAGCTTGGGATGTTCCTGGGGGTGCTTCTGCTGCTCCCCCTAATTGTGTCCTTCCCTCCAAGCTGTGCCCAAACCCCTGGCAAATAAATGTGAATTCACAGAGCAGCTGCTGTGTGCTGTGTGTGCTGCTGTGCCCAGCTCAGCCTCTGCCCCTTGCATCCCTCTGGGGCTGGGGGCAAATCCCCTCTGGGGCTGGGGGCAAATCTCTTCTGCCCTCTACAACTGGGGGCAAATATCTTCTGCCCTCTGGGACTGGGGGTAAATCCCCTCTGCATTCTGGAGGCAAATTCCTTCTGCCCTTTGGGACTGGGGGCAAATCCCTTTTGCCCTCTGGGGCTAAATCCCTCTGGGGTTGGGGGTAAATTCCCTTTGCCCTTTGGGGCTGGGGGCAAATCCCCTCTGGGGCTTAGAGCAAATCCCCTCTGCCCTCTGGAACTGGGGGCAAATCCCTTCTGCCCTCTGGGGTTGGGGGCAAATCCCTTCTGCCCTCTGGGGTTGTGGGCAAATCTCCCTGCCCACCTTCCCAGGCTCTCCCCAGCACACACAGGAGTGCAGAGACCGTGGTGCCAGAGTTTTATTGAGGGAAAGGGCAGGCCCTGAGTGTGGCAGTGCCCTGCCCAGCCAGCCCAGCCCAGCAGCTACACAGCACCATCCTCATCCTCAGCGCTGCGGCGGCCAAAGTCCATCCAGTCGGGGTAGAAGTGGTCGTGCAGAGCCTCCAGCCCCTCGTCCTCATGCACAAAGGCCTTGTGCTTGTTCAGCTCTGCCAGGGCAAAGGCAGCAGTTAGAGCTGGAAATTGCTGGAAATTTGGAAATTGCTGGTATTTTCCCCCCTTCCATGGGGGCCAGGCTGTGCCCACCCACCCATAGCTTGCAGTACCTGTGAGGATGTGGGGCAGGAACTGGGACAGGAGGTGCTGCTGCTCCTGGGACAGCTGCTGGGGCCATTCCCGGCGGGCCAGGCTCGGGGGGGGCTCCTGGGGGTCCCCCGAGGCCGCTGGGGGCCGGCACAGGCTGGGGGCCACCGCCAGGGCCAGGATGAGGCACAGGCACAGGGACGCCTTCATGGCTGTGGGGACACTGAACAGGGGGGCAGCTGCAGCCCCTGGACTGGGACAGGCTCAGCCCCAGCCCATGGACGGTTCACAGTCCCCTCTGTCCCCCTCTTTGTGTCCCCAAGTGCCCTCCATCCCTTGCAGCTTCTCCACAAGCCTTTTCCATCCCTCTCTCCTGGCTGGTTCCCAATTCCCCCAGAATCAGAGTGAAGGCAGAGGGATCCACGAGGATCAATCCCACTTGTGGCTCCTTGCAAGGATGCTGAAAACTAAAGCCCATGGCTAAGAGCATCATCCAGCTCCTCCTTGAATCCAAACAGCTGGGGAGCTTCTCCTCCCCAGGGCATGGCCAGGCCCAGATCCCCTCTGTTCCCCTCAGTGGGACTCTGAGTTGCTTTGTCCCTCCTGTCTGCTCCTCAGGTTTTCTCCATCTTTCCCTCTCCCCAAGTCACCTGCAGCCAGTGCCAGAGCCCTGTGAGACTCTGAGACTCACCTGTGGGTTCTGAGGCTCAGCAGGGTGTCCTGGTGGGTGTCCTGGTGGGTGTCAGTGGGTGTCCCAGTGGGATTCTCTCCCCAGCTCAGCCCTGCTTTTAAAGGCACTGCCGGGGCTGCCACACCCCAAGGAGGCTCCAATCACATCCACCCACCCCCAGGGGGGCCTCGGGCATCTGTGCGTGCTCACATACACACAGACAGACAGACAGACACACAGACACACACACAGACACACAGGCAGACCCACAGAGCCACACAGACAGATATATATATATATACACATACATATATATAAAATATATATTAAAACCATTACATTAATTATATTACATTATATTATATTATATTATATTATATTATATTATATTATATTATATTATATTATATTATATTATATTATATTATATTATATTATGTATAAATATGCATATATGTATGTAGGGAAACACAGATGAATGCTTACATAAATACATATATATATGCATATATTTTTATGTACATGTCTACATACATGTATTCATACATACAAGTATTCACAATTATATATCCATACACACATGTTGGACTTCTAACATAAATGATTCTGGGATTATGTGTATATATATATACACACACACACACACACACATATATATATAAATAAAAGATATACACATATATATGTAAATATATTACATATTATAAATATATAATATATATTATATATTATATATTATATATTATATATTATATATTATATATTATATATTATATATTATATATTATATATTATATATTATATATAACATATAACATATAACATATAACATAATATATAATATATATACACATATATACACGTGTATATATATATGAAAATATATGAATATTTGTACACATATATCTAAATCTGTACACATTTATACATACATACATACATACATACATATGTGGTTATAAATAGCAATATATATGCAAATAACTGTATAAACACACATGCATATGTTTGTATGTATATACAGAAGTATATGTGTGTACATATGTGTATTCTCACATGTGTGTCTGCACACACACACACACACATAGATGTACCCACACCCTCACACCCAGGTGTGTGCACAGGTTTATAACGTGTTGTGCCAGGGCTGCCAAAGGCTCTGTGCCTCTGGGGTTGGGGGGGCAGTGCCTGTGAGGCCCCTCAGCAGGACACAGACCCCAGAGCAGCCCATTCTGCAGCTCTGGATCCCTCCCTGCACCCCGAGAAGCTTTGGGGTGCTGTGGCAGCAGAGGGCCCCACTGACGATCCTGTCTGTCCCCACCCAGCCCCAATGGATATTGACGGTTCCTGCTGCCGCTGTTGATCCCCCATCAGTGTATTTGCAGAGCCCATTTGTCTCCCTCCTTCAATAAACCCTGTGAGTGACATCCTGGGCTGGGGCACGTCACTGTCCCCTGTCCCCAAGGAGCTGTGTCAGCTCCTCAAACACCCCAAAATAAATGGGCTTTGGATGGAGGGAGGCAGCAGCACCCAGCACCCCTCAGCCATCGATCGCTCACTCCAACCAGCACCTTGCACAAGGAACAAACAAATTGTTTTCCAATTTCTGCCTTTTAATGGCTCAATCTGGACCCAATGAGCCGTCAGGGTGATGGGGACACGGTGACTCACGGCATCACCCTGACGCAGGTTTGTCACCAGGCCTGTGGGCATCGGGGCTGGACCCTGCTCCAAGGCTGAGCTGAGGATGCACCAAGCTCCCCTCGCCCCTGGGGCCAGCTGTCCTGGCAGTGGCCAGATCTGTTGCCAAGTCCACTGGGGAGAAATCCAGGCTGGACATGCTCTGACACACGAGGGGCACAGGAATTGTTGGCACAGCAGCAGCAGCAGAGATTGGGCTGGGGGAGGTTGTGGGCACAAAAGCACACCCTGGTGTGGATGCTGCCCTTGGTGCTGTCAGCACTGCTCGTGATGGGCAGGGCTGGTCACCTCTCTCACCTGAGGCATGGGCAGGGCTGGAGGCCACCAAGGGCTGGGCAGGGCTGGAGGTCACTCTGAGGTACAGGCAGGACAGGAGGTCACTTTCAGGAAGGATGGGCAAGGCAGGAGGTCATGAAAGGATGGGCAGGGCTGGAGGTCACTCCAAGACAAGGGCAGGGCTGGAGGTCACTGAGGTACAGGAGGACAGGAGGTCACCCTCGGTGCACTCACAGCTGCTTTACATAATTGCAGCAATTCTGTTTCCAAGATCAAAGTCTCCCAGGAAGGTGGCAGTGAGCTCAGTGCTCTGAGCACCCACGGGAGATGGGGACATTGTGGCAGGGGATGAAGGGCCAGGCCCTGCTCTGGGAGGATCAGGGTGGGAGCAGCACCCCAGGACACCCCAGCCCTCCCTGCTGCAGGGCAGATGTGCTGGGGGCAATGGCCCCCAGAGAAACCCAGGTTTGAATTCAGCATTTCAGAGCACTTCACACTGCTCCTGTGCCAGAGGCACTGCCAGCCCCAGAACCATCACTGCCCTCAGCCCATGCTTTTACTGAGATTCCATTCCTGCTTGTTGAGCTTGAGCTCACAAAATAGAGACAGCACTGAGCCCCTGACCTTCGGCAGAGCCTGACCCGGGTGGCAGCGCCTCCTCCTCCTCCTCCTCCTCCTCCTCGCAGTTTCTGGGAAGCAGAAGTGACCCTGCCCACGGGACTGCCAGGAACACAACGAGGGGATGACTCAGCACCCACCCACCCCTCGGCTTTCCCTCAGCTCCCAGCAGGAGCAGCACACACAGCACCGAGGGAACTCCCTGTTCCTGCAGTGGGGGACAACCCCCAGGCCCCCCAGGGCAGGGAACCCCACCAGAGGAGAAGGTGCTTTGGCCCCTGGGAGCGATGGAAGCACACACACACAGGCTTTGGAAAACCAATTTTATTTAAATAACTTTAAATACATTGCAATAAAACATTAGAAACGAAACCAAAGCCGTGTTACTGCACAGGGTGTGAGCTCTGCAGCTCCAGGGATGTTATCCTGCTGTTAGTCCTTGTCACGAGTTTAACCCATGGGACAGCACCTGGCACCTCAGGGCTCGCAGGTACCCACACCTGAGCTGCTGCCACGGTGCCTCCAGGTCACTCTGGTGTCACTGCTGTGCCCCCAGGAGCCAGCAGTGCCCAGAGGGAGCAGCTGGCACCAGGCAGGCCAGGATGGGAGCACAGCTGGACTGAGGAGCCATCAGCACAGGCCGAGTCCCCGGGCTTAGCTGGAGCTTGTGGCTTCAGGCTGGATGGTGCCAGCCCTTGGGTTAGCTCTGGGAAATGAGGGACAGCCAGACGAGATAGCATGGGCTCGTGTCAGTTTATTACATCACCAATTACAACAGTCCAGACCCAACAGTGGACCCAAGATCGTTACATTACACAAACCGGCTGCTTTTAAACTTATGACAAGGGACAGGTGGGAATTTCATGGTAAGGATATCTTCTTGCATAAAGCTCCAGTGGCCCACAGGCACTTAAAACCCGTGGACTTTCAGCTGGTCGTCTTTAGCCAGTCCAATCTGCAAGAGAGAAAACAAATTCACAGTGTGGGGTGATGCCTCTGTGCATCCAAACACTGCCCACACCCAGGGATCTGTGTGCATTTAACAGATTTGTGCTGATTTTAGGTAGTGAAATATAGGTCTTATAAGCTCTTGGAGATTTATTACACACCCAAGATAGCTCAGCTACCTTAAAAGGGGCATAAAATCAGCAGGATGGCTTCTGTGGTAGTGTTGGAAACAAAAAGGTTTTAATAAAAGGCAAAATAGCTAAACTCTTTACAGAGAAAAACCAAGCCAGGAGAACAGGTTCTTGCTGCTGGTAAAACACCTCACAAAAGTGATTAGTTTCCTTGTTCCCTTCTTTTTCTAGCAAATTGCTCGGGTGGGACTTTTTGGCTCCTGTCCAAATTAGCTATCCTTAAGTTTGAGGTGAAGTCCCCCAGGTCCTATGAGGTGTCTTTTCACCTAATTAAGAAGAGAAACTTCAGGGCTTATCTCCATTTTAAGGGCACAAAGGATAGTTTTGTCACTCCATCAACAGGGGGCACAATCCTACAGAAGCTGTCCTACCTCCACAAGGAACTGGCAGATGTTCTTGCGCTGGTCACCCTGCAACTGAATCACTTCTCCATACTCGGGGTGCTCAATTACAGTACCATTGCAGGCAAATTTCTGCAGCAGAGACAAAAAATCCTCATTAACACCACCAACATCCCTGCTGGGCGTGGCCGCTGCCCCACCCCCGAGCCCCACCTTCTTGAAGGCCTTCACCAGTTTCTTTTTATCGTAGTCATCCGCGATGCCCTGGACTGTGGTGAGGGTCTTCCTGCCGTTTCGCTGCTGGATCCTTATATGGATGTAGTCCTCAGTGCCGGCCGGGAGCAGGTCATCACCCTTACTTGCATCCGCAAAGGGGTCTGCGGGGAGATCCGTCAGGCCCCGCCCCAACAGCGCCCCATTGGCCGCCTCACCCGCCCATCACGCAAAGACCCCGCCCTATTGGCTGCCGCACCCGCCCGTCACATGCCAGCCCCGCCCCCACCCCATTGGACGCCGCGCCCGCCCGTCACGTTTGGGCTCCGCCCCCACCCCCCCCCGCGGCTGACGCAACCGGGCCCGGAATAGCAACTGCGCCACGGGGCGGGGCCGGGGCGGGGCCCGCGCGCTCCCCCGGCCCCACCGCACAAAGGGCCTCACCGAAGGGCTGGAGGTTCTGGATAGCGGACATACGATACGCTTCCCTTCCCTCGGCGGAGGCGGCGGCGGCTGCGGCGGGGGCGGCTCTGGCGGCGGGAGCGGCTCTGGGCGGAGGATGCTCTCGCGGCGGCGGCTCGAGGCAGTGTCAGGGGGGCGGGACTGCCGCCGACCGCTTATATACCGCCCCTCCGTGACGCCATCACGCACGGCCAACGAGGCCGGTGATTGGTCAACGCGCGGGGGCGTCAGGACGCATCGGGCGAACGCGGCCGCGCCCTGGCTGGCGCGGGGGGGAGCGGGGCGCATGCGCGGGGGGAGGGCCCGGCAGCGCGCGGGGCGGCGCGTGCGCAGTGCGATCCTGGGTCGGGCCGGGACCCCCCGAGCCCCCTCAGGGTCCGCCCCGAGACCCCCGCGAGCCCCAAAATCCTCCCGGGACCCCCAAAATCCTCCCCGAGAGCCACAAAATACCCCCACGAACCACAGAACACTCCCCGGGAGCGCTCAAACACCTCCAGATCCCCTCGGGCCTCCCCTCCAAAGGACGCGGTGCGGCCCGAAACCCTCATGGGGCCTCAAATCCCCTCCAGCCCTCGCAAATTTTATTGGGATCCTCCAACCCTCTGCAAAACATCCCTATTATGCCCCCCAAAACCTCTCTGGGACGCCCGAACTTCCCCGTGTGAAAATGTGTATTTTATGATTGGCTTTTCGCAAATATTAAAAGGAATGTTAGATGTGTTATGATGGAAAGTGATGCTGTATTGATTTTCTTAAGTTGTGTGTTAAATACAGTTTTAGGATGTTAAAACAGAAACTATGCTATGTAAGATGCTTTTTTTAAGAGAGAACTCATAGCAAGATAGCAGCCACAGGACACCTAAATCTTTCAGAGGAAAAGAATTTATTGCTCCATTATCGAGTTCTTCTCACCTTGCTCAGCCCTGAAGACATTTTAGGATTAAGAGGAAGAACTCGATAATGCCCAGACAGAATCCTGTGTTTGAATGGAATTTATGCATCATGGATGAGGTGTATGAATATGCAACAGGCTGTTGCTTTTAAGGGTTAACCCTCTGTTAACGTGGGTCCTTTTTTGGGCTTATTTTGCCCAGAAAGAAGTACCCAGACCATCCATAACTCTTTGTTTCTATTGTCTCATATTGTCCTAAATCCTAATTGTCCAAATTTCTATTACTATTTTTATAACCATTTTATTTCTATTAAACTTCAAAAATTCTAAAAACAAGTGATTGGCATTGTTCACACATCAATCCCCGGCCCCATCCTGGGGGTGACACGCCTGTCCCTGGCCCAGGGTGGCTCTCCTGGCCTGGCTTGGCCTTGCTGAGCCTGGCACTGTTTGGTCACCACCCTGAGCTCTGATTTTGGGTCTGGAGCTGCAGCCTGGGAAGGCTCAGGAGGAGGAGGATCCCACCCTGGCTCCTGGCTGGGTCAGTACATCCCAGTAACTCCAGTCACATCCCAGTCATGGTGCTGGGAAGGGACACTCCCTGTTCTTGGGGGCAAGGAGGGCAGTGAGCCCAAGGTTTGGGAAACCAGGGTCAGGGGTAGCTGCTGATCTCAGCTTTAATCCTGTTCTGACTCCTGATTTTAGGACCTGCAGCCTGGGAATGAGCTGTTAAACACGGCCATTCCATGGATTTAATCCTGTTCCTGACTCCTGATTAAAGCCACGGCCCTTTCTTGGTTTTAATCCTGTTCCTGACTCCTGATTTCAGGGCCTGGAGCCTGGCTCCCAGAGCTGGGAATGAGCTGTTAAACATGGCCGTTCCATGGATTTAATCCTGTTCCTGACTCCTGATTAAAGCCACAGCCCTTTCATGGCTTTAATCCTGTTCCTGATTTTAATCCTGACTCCTGATTTCAGGGCCTGCAGCCTGGTTCACAGAGTTGGGAATGAGCTGTTAAACACGGCCATTCCATGGATTTAATAAACATGGCCATTCCATGGATTTAATCCTGTTCCTGATTCCTGATTTTAGGGCCTGGAGCCTGGCTCACAGAGCTAGGAATGAGGTGTTAAACACGGCCATTCCATGGATGTAATCCTGTTCCTGACTCCTGATTAAAGCCACGGCCCTTTCTTGGTTTTAATCCTGTTCCTGATTCCTGATTTTAGGGCCTGCAGCCTGGCTCACAGAGCTAGGAATGAGGTGTTAAACATGGCCATTCCATGGATTTAATCCTGTTCCTGATTTTAATCCTGACTCCTGATTTCAGGGCCTGCAGCCTGGCTCACAGAGCTAGGAATGAGGTGTTAAACACGGCCCTTCCATGGATTTAATCCTGTTCCTGATTCCTGATTTTAGGGTCTGCAGCCTGGCTTGAAGAGTTGGGAATGAGCTGTTAAACACGACCATTCCATGGATTTAATCCTGTTCCTGACTCCTGATTAAAGCCACGGCCCTTTCTTGGTTTTAATCCTGTTCCTGATTCCTGATTTTAGGGCCTGGAGCCTGGCTCACAGAGCTGGGAATGAGCTGTTAAACACATCCCTTCCATGGCTCTCCCAGTGGATAAACCCCAAACTGGAGGGTGAGTCTCTGCACGGGGGCTGCTGCCACAGCAACATCACATCCTAAATCCAGGCACTAAAAATCCCCCACAGCAAATCTCTGACAATTAATGGGCTCAAAAGGCAAAAATCCAGCCAGAGCCTGAGCTGTCCTCTGGGTCAGAGCTGCTCATGGAGCAGGAGCATCACCCTGGGCCTGCTGGGCTGAGGATCTGTGTCTGGAGCTGCCTCTGGATGCCCTGCAGCCCCAGCTCCCTGTGTGGCTGCTCTGGAGCCATCCCTGTGGGTCTGACAGGTTATTGGCAGCTGGCTGTGCTGCCATCTGCAGCTCTGGCACACACCACGAGGGTGTTGCATCATCCTTGGGGGGTTATTTGAGATAAAGGCAAATGATTTCTCTTGCACCGGGCAGAGGGAATTGTTTGTGTTGCTGTGTTTGTGTCTCCCTGGTGTTCCTGGAGCATCTGTCTCTTGTGTTTGTGACACATCAGCTGGAGAACTGGCTGAAATTTTCCTAAGAATATGAATTTGCTCCATGATCGCCATTAACAAGCAGATGGTTCTTCTCTCTCCTCTTTCTGATCAGATTTTCCTCCTCTCCCAGAGCAGGAGCTGTCTCCAGCAGCCACACGGTGGAGTAGCCAGACCGGAGAAGCAATGAGAGCTTTGCACTCCATCTTTCTGCTGGAGGCATTTCCAACTCCAAGGGCTGCTCTTCAACACCAAGCACCCGAGCAGAGCCATCAGTCTGAGATCAGCTCTGGCCCCCCAGAGGGTCGATTTATCAGTGTCGCTTCTGATTTGCACATCCACACGACACATCCTGGCTGTGTCCTCACCACTGAGCCCTCAGAGCCTTTGGTGAACGCCAGAAGAGAGGAGTGTGTGTCAAACCCATCCCTGCTGAGGTCAGGGAAGTGTTAACATCTAAATTTTGCTGTGAGCAGGGTTCAGAGCTGGCACCTGCAGTTATAAGTGCCTTGGGCTGAGCCCCTGCACCCTCCTGCTCATCTTTGCCTGCTGCTCCCGACCTGGTGCCGCTCCCGGCTCCCCACGAGGTGGCAATGCCGGTCTCCTGCAGGAGCAGCTCCTCAGGAGCCCCGAGCTGCTGCCTTCTCCTGGTACCCAGCGCTGGCAGCCAGCCCAGCCTGTGCCCCCGGGCACCCCAATCCCTGTGCGGGGGCCGGGGCCGGGCCAGGGGAGCTGCCAGAGGCTGTTCAGGGGCAGCAGGAGGAGCAGAGGGAGCCCAGAGCCACCTGTGTCCTGACACACCTGTGTGCTGTGACATCTGTGACACCTGTGTGTTCTGACACCCGTGTGCTCTGACACCTGTGTGCTGTGACACCCGTGTGCTGTGACACTGTGCTGTCACTGCCCACTGAAGGCATCTGAGGGTGCTTCTGGGGACCATTGTGCTCCTTGGCAGCAAAGAAACGTCCTGGTGCTGAGGGCTGGTGAAATATGGGTCTCTTTGAGCCGGCTCTCATAAGGTCATGAGATTTATTTCACACCCAAGATAGCTCAGCTACCTTAAAAGGAGTATAAAACCAGCGGGGTGGCTTCTGTGGTAGTGTTGGAAACAAAAAGGTTTTAATAAAAGGCAAAATAACTAAACTAAATAACTAAACTCTTTACAGAGGAAAACCAATCCAGGTGCAAGAGGTCCTTGCCCCTGATAAAACACCTCACAAAAACCATTAGTTTCTTTCTTTTCTTCTTTTTCTAGTAAATTGCCCAGGCAGGACTTTTTGGCTCCTGCCCAACTGGTTATCCTTAAATTTGAGGTGAAGCCCCCCAGGTCCCATGAGATGCCTTCTCACCTGATTGAGGAGAGAAACTTCTGGGTTTATTTCCTATTTAAGGGGACAAAGGATAATTTTGTCACTCCAAAAACAAGGGGCACATTCCTACGGGCAGGGTCTATCCAGCAGCAGTGCCCCTTGCCAGTCCTGGGGATCTGAAGCTCCCTGGTACCCTGTGTGTGTGCAGCTCAAGGCTGTGTGTGGGTCCTGAGGCTCTTGCTGGGTGACCAGCCTGTGCTTCCAGCAGGGATCTCTCCCTGTTGGGTCCTGCAGGGCCTTTTCACCCTCTGCTCTGAGGTGGGGGCTTTGGTGCCACCCCCAGCCCAGCTGGGGAGTGCAGCAGAATGAAGGAATCATCCTGGCATTGGGCTTTACTGCTTCTCCCACAGCCCAGCAATGCCCTCCGGGTTGGCACATTCCTAGAAACCAGCTTTTCTCCTCCAACATCCTCCCTGCAGCCTCTGTGTGACTGCAGGACGGGGATTGGGGATGAGCTGGATGTTTGAGGGATATTTGATCCCATTAATCAGCGCTGGTGATTAAGCTGCTCCTGGAAAGAGCAGCAGGGTGAGCCCGCCTGTGACGGGGCCAGAGGCAGCGCAGGGATTCCCTGATCAAGCCCTACATTCCCTTTCTTTACACAGCTCTTCCTGGCGTTCCCAGCCCAGATTTGCAGACCCCGGGGTGTTGAACTGGCTGTTCCCACCCACAGTCGGGGATGCTCAGTGTGGGATGCTCGGAGTGGAGGCGCTGCATGTGCTGTGACACATCACAGGGACAGCAAGGGCCGGCCGTGGGCACATCCCGATCCCTGCCAACCCAGTCCGGGCACCGAGGTGGCCCCGGGTGTGTCACAGCCACTGCGTTTAAGGGAATTTATTCACCCTCCCGCTTCCCCTGGCAGGTCCCTCCCTCCCTCCCTGCGTGCTGTGACACCGCTGCTCTCCGCGAGGTGCCAGGAGAGCTCCAAGCACAGGCTGAGCCTCCCGTGCTGCTGGGGCAGGTGAGCGGGCAGGGACCCGGCTCAGCTCTGTCCCTCCAGGCCGGGGCTGGGGAATTCTCCCAGGGAGCTTCTCCAGGATCTTGGAGATGCCGTGGGTTTCTGTCACAGACACATTTTCTGAAAAATCCTTTCCTTAGGATTTTTCCTCCTGAGAAGCTGAGAGGCCTCAGGAACAAAATGCAAACAATGGTTATCTGCTGCTGTGGGATGCAACAGGTGCATCTGGGATTGGTCTCATGGGGTTGTTTCTAATTAATGGCCAATCACAGCCCAGCTGGCTCTGACTCTCTGTCCGAGCCACAAACCTTTGTTATCATTCTTTCTTATTCTATTCTTAGCCAGCCTTCTGATGAAATCCTTTCTTCTATTCTTTTAGTACAGTTTTAATATAATATATATAATAAAATAATAAATCAAGCCTTCTGAAACATCCTCATCTCTTCCCTCATCCTCAGACCCCTGTGAACACCATCACAGCTTTCCCCCTGTCAGTTCCTGGGTCATTCCCATGGGCTCTCTCCTCCACCCATGGGGATCCCCCTGGCCAGGCTCGATGCCCTGTGCAGACATGCCAGTGTTGTATCAAATAAACATCCACCTTGTGGGGATCACTGTGGTCTGAAAGCCGGGGCCTTGGCATCAGCCTGGAGCAAAGCTGAAATGGGAACAGGGAGGGTGGGAGCAGCTCAGGGCAGCAGCTCTGCTCTCCATCAGACACCCTCAGAACTGCTGGCAGCACTGGCCCCTGCCCAGCGACAGGTCCAGAGGGTTTTCTGCAGTGGAAGGGCCCAGACGAGGCACTGAGGGCAGCTTGAGCAGCTGGGAGAGGGGCTCAGCCATGACAGGATTTCCATTCCCTCTCCTGATGTGTTCAGGAGCTGTTGGCACCAGGCACAGCCAGGGCTGACTCAGAGCCTCGGCACGGGGCTGTGCTGGGAGCAGGGATCATCCCTCCCACACAGCCTGTTTGCACTTGCCAGGCCCCTCCTGCCTTGCTGCAGCTTGTCCCAGCTGGGCCATGGCACACAGAAAGGGGCAGAGGTACCAGGCTCAGCTCCCACAGCTCCCTTGCTGGCCAGCACAGCCAAGGAGCACACTGGGACACATGGGAGTCCCATGGAGACAGAATTCATCTCCCACTGGGAGCCCTGCGTGGCTCCAGCCCTGCCCCACCCATTCCCAATGCCCCATCCCTGGAAGTGTTCAAGGCCAGGTTGAATGGGCCCTCAGAGCAACCTCACCTTGAGGAAGGTGTCCCTGCCCATGGCAAGGGCTGGAAGTGGATGAGCTTCCCTTCCAAGCAAAACCCCTCTGGGATTCCATGATCCATCTGGGCAGGGCTGTCCTGCCCTGCTGCCCCCTGCTTTCCTCTTGCCCTTCCACTCTGTCTGAGCCAGGCAGGTCCCCTCTAATCTGGAGGGAATTCCCTGCTCTCCATGCCAGGGAGAGAATTTGGGCCATGGAGAGACCCTGGGATAAACCTTTGCTGGAACCTTGTGTGCCAAGGCAGGGTGCTCCTGAGCTGGGCTCCTGATGTGTGCCAGCTCATCACCAGCACTAGCATTGGCAACGTCTTTGGACACAGGATGGGTGCACTGGGCCCTTTCCTGCCATGGTGGGTGCCCAGCAATGGGAACAACCTGCATGCACTGGGAAGCACTGGGAGAGCCTCCTCCCAGGTGCCCTGGCACCCACCCTGTGCTGCCAATGCTGCCTGGCACAGTGGGGATCACAGCAGAGTCCCCTGTGCTGGCACAGGGCAGAGCGGACAGACCTTTGTGAGCAGCTCTCTGTGCCTGGGGCTGTGGGGGCATGAGAGGAGCAGCCCATGCCCTGCCTGGAGCCCTGGAGAATCAATGCCCACTGTTCACTGCCCCTGTGCCCCTCACAGGAGGAACCAGCCCGGCTGCCAAGCAGCTCAGGTGTTTGATCCTGCCCTGGTGGGACAGAGGATGGACACCAGGATGGGCACCAGGATGGGCACCAGGATGGACACCAGGCTGAAGCCAGCTCTGGCCAGGAGGTTTTTGGGGTGACAGCAGCAGGAATGACGAGCACAGGGCAGAGCTGGCCCCACTCTGCTGACTCGAGCACAGAGAGGGGCAGGTCAGGCCAAACACCTTGGTCAGCACCCGCCCTGCTCCAGTTCGGATTTCACTTACGAGGCAAAACCGTGCGGGCTGTGAGCTCACCCATCCCCAGCCCGGCCCCTTCCCTGCCCCGGGGCACGCACACTCATGCCATCCCCGCCTACACCAACCCCCCAGGGCCAAACACCGCTCCTTGCCTCGCTGCCAGCCGCAGCCCTGCCCTGCTGCCAGCCCCAGCACGATGCTGGCACCGCAGGGATTTGCCTCTTACAAAACACCCGGCCTTGGCACTCCCTTGCCAGGTCGGGAGCTGGGAATGGGGGGTGGGATGGCCACACTCTGGGGTCCCAGTGGCCTCAATCCCAAAGCCCAGACTGGCACTGGGTCAGGCTGGCACAGGTTGCAGCAGCAGGGGACACTCGAGGGGATGTCATTCCCTGGGGTGCTCAGCAGACACAGCTCTGTTTGCTGCCATGCTGTGCCCGGCCCCCCGTGCCTGTGCACACTCCTGGGGCTCCCCTGGCACCCCGAAGGTGCAGCAGCAGTGAGTTTATCCCAGAGCTGCCTGGCCACCTTCTCTCTGTGACCAGCAAGTGCCAGCCTGGCAGGGGGACAGGGAAACCCCAGCAAGCACTCGGTGACAGCCCCTTCTTTTGGTTATGAGAAGGCAGGGACCCCTCAGCAGAGGCATTTCCGTGGAACAGCGCTGCTCAGCTGCCGTGTTTGTGGCCACTGCACTCACCCCCTGGCATGGAGCTTGCTGGGAAAACCAGGTCAAGATGGAGCCTTGCAGCTGCTCCAGGTTCTGCTGTGCTGGTGCCACAGGCTCGGCCCTGCACCTGCCAGAGGCAGAGCCACAGGCTGGACTGGTGTGGGGCAGGAAGGGCTGGCAGATCAAATGGATTTTGGGGGCACTGGGAAGGTCAGGATTGGGGTGCCAGGGCTAATATTGGCCCTGAACCTCCCAACCCTACAGCAGGGTGGGCCAGGCTGGGCCAGGTGCTCAAACCCTGTAGGGCTGAGGTCACAAGTGGGCACTGCCTGGCTCCCCAGCTGTCCCCCTGCTCCAGGGCAGACTCTGGTTGCATTTATCCTTTTTGCTTCACTCCTGACCCAGGAATAAACTCCCCAGCACAGCCTCCCCTGCCCAGGGGCTCTCCCTGAGCCTGCCAGGACCCCAGCACAGGGCCCAGGGCAGGAGCCCCCCGGGCTGGGGGTGCTGGCTGAGCTCCAGGCATTGCTTTGTGTTCCCGGCGTTGTTTTGGCAGCCGGGGCCGCGTCCCAGCTTGTCCCCACGCCCGGCGCTGGGCTGTGATTAACGAGGCGGGTCCTGCCCTGTTCCCATCCCCGCGTCAGCGCCGCCGCCCTCGCTGGCGCTGCCAGGCGGTGCCCGCAGCCAGGTGTGCCCAGCCAGGTGTGCCCCAGCCAGGTGTGCCAAATAAGGAAACCACCCGCGCCCTTCTGCTTGCAAAACACTTTGGACTCGGTGCGGTGCTGACGCCGCCGGTTCCCAGCAGCTCCTGGGATGTGCTGGAGGCTGAAATGGCCCCTCTTGCCTTGCTGAGAGCCCCGGGACCCTGCAAAAACAGTGCCCTGAACCCCCACAGGGCCGGTGTGGCAGTGCCCTGCCAGCAGTGCCAGGGACACGGGGAGGGGACACAGGCAGGGACCCTCAGTGTGGATGTGGGGCAGCCCTGGCCATGAGACTGCCACCCCTTGACTCCCAGGCCCAGAACACGAAGCATGGCAGTGCCCCACTGTGCCCTGTGCCACACTGTGTCCTGTGCCACCCTGGCCTGGTTGGGCTCATCCGTGTCCCTGGTGCTGCCAATGAGCCCTGGTCATTGGTCACAGCCCTGCCACAGCTGCTGCAGCACAGCTGGGACAAGGCCAGGAGAGCAGAGCAGTTCCAGCCCCCCAGGATCACACAGGGGGTCACCAGCACAGGGTGGGAAACACAGAGCGGGTGGAGGAGGAGGTTGTGGCACAGCTGGTTCAGGAATTGGCTGCCTGGGTCTCTCCATGTTCTGGGTAACGAGGAGAGGCTCAGGAATGGGGGATCTCAGGACTTTCCCAGCTGGTTAAACATCTGGGATGAGCAGAATGTGTCCAAGGGGCTCAGGGGTCCAGCCCTGTCTGTCATTTGGGAAGGCTGTGTGTGGCTGGGGGTGACAGAAATGCCCCGAGCAGATATGGCCCCTCATCCAGTGAGTCCCATGTGTTCCTCACAAAGCCCTGGGTCAAAGCCTGGATCCCAGGCAGTCACTGGGGAGCTGTCCTTAGCCAAAGCAAAGGTGAAGGGTGACAAGGCTCCAACTGAAGGGCCTGACTGGCCACCCATGTGGCTCCAATCTCCTGGGGACACTGATGCAATCCCCTCATCCCCAGCTTCCAGTCAGCACAACCATCCACTCTGACCCCCAGGGAAGGGTGGTCAGACCCCAGCCATGCTGGGCACTGAGCTGCACCAACCCCACACTGGGAAAGAAGGCAGCAGCACCCCGTCCTGCAGGAGCTCTGGGGACAGCAGGAGCGGGTTTGGGGCTCTCTGCAGAGAGACAGAGCCAAAATTGGGCAGGCAGGAGCCCCCCAGTCCCACTGGGCTCCCTGGGCAGGGCTGTGGCTGGGCCACGCAGGTGGAAAGCTATTTCTCAGGAACTGGCTGATGGTGAAAGTTCTTTCCCAGGCGTGGCCCAGCAGGAATGTAAATCCTCTGAAGTCCTCATCTCCCCTGTAATTAGCGTCAGACAAGTTTCAGCTTGGAGCTGGGCCGCCCCGGCCGCGGGCGTGGGAGCAGGGGATGACGCAGCTGGCCTGTCCCTGCAGCTCACATGTCCCCTCCTGCCCCAGGAATGTCTGTGACTCACAGGGACCGGCCAGGCGCTGGGTGGGGGCTCATGCAGGTGTGGGACCCCGTGTTCTCCAGCCTGGACATGCCGTGGCTGAACGGCCAGACACAGCCTTGCCTTCATCCCAGCAGTGTCCCAGTCCCAGGAGGAGGTGCCTCCCTGGCTCTGTGAGGGGTCTGAGCACACAGGGCACTGCTGGTCTGGTCTGTGCCCCCTCAGGGTGTCCCTCACCCTGACCAATTCCACTGGCACAATCTCTGGGACATTGTCACTGGGCCAGTGGATTCTGAAGGGGGAATAGCTCATGGGGCTACCAAAACCAAACCTGAGGGTCATTGCACAGGACTGACAGGGTCTGACCCATCTCAGGGGAGCCTGTGCAGCAGGAGCTGGAGCTGGAGCTGGACATGGAGCAGTGCTCAGTGGCATCTCAGGGCCAGGGGCTCGGGGTGAGCCTGCTGGGGGCATCCCCCGGGGAATCACTCGGGAAGGAGCCCTGCACTGTGCCCTCATTCTATGGCCAGGCTCTCACCCCTGTGCTGTGCTCCTGGGGTCGGTCACAGGCCCGGGACTGGGGCTGAGCAGGGCCCACACTGCCAAGGCCCGGGGTCCCAGCAGTGCCCGGTGCCAGAGGGGCTCTCCCCGTAGCCTGTGTGTGCGGAACAGCCTCGGGTGTGCGTCAGAACTGTGAACACACGAGCGTGCTCACCTTACACACATCACACACCTCACACACCCCATACACCCCACACCTTACACACCCCACACACCTCACACACCTCACACACCTCACACCTCACACCTCACACACCCCTCACACCTCACACACCTCTCACACCTCACACACATCTCACACCCCACACACCTCACACACCTCACACACCTTACACACCTTACACACCTCACAACCTCACACCTTACACACCTCACACACCTCACACACCTCTCACACCTCACACACCTCACACCTTACACACCTCACACACCTCACACACCTCTCACACCTCACACACATCTCACACCCCACACACCTCACACCTCACACACCTCACACACCTCACACACCTTACACACCCCACACACCTCACACACCTCACACACCTCTCACACCTCACACACCTCACACCCCACACACATCTCACACCCCACACACCTCACACACCCCACACACCTCACACACCCCACACACCTCACACACCTCACACACCTTACACACCTCACACACCTCACACACCTCACACCTTACACACCTCACAACCTCACACACCTTACACACTTCACACACCTCACACACCTCACACACCTTACACACCTCACACACCCCACACACCTCACACACCTCACACACCTCACACACCTCACACACCTCACACACCCCACACACCTCACACACCCCACACACCTCACACACCTCACACACCTTACACACCCCACACACCTCACACACCTCACACACCTTACACACCTCACACACCTCACACACCCCACACACCTCACACACCTCACACACCTTACACACCCCACACAACTCACACAACTCACACACCTCACACCTCACACATCTCTCACACCTCACACACCTCACACACCTCACACAACTCACACACCTCACACCTTACACACCTCACACACCTTACACACCCCACACACCTCACAACCTCACACACCCCACACACTTCACAACCTCACACACACACCTCACACACTTCACGCACCTTACACACTTCACACACCTCACACACCTGCTCACGCTCTTCTCCTCCCCTCTCCGCCCGGCTCTGCCCGGCCGGCTCCGGTGCTGGCTCAGCACCCGCCCCGGCTCTGCAGCACCGGCACCGGCACCAGGGGCTGAGGGGGGCACGGCTGGGGCGCGGGGGCAGCGCGGGCAGGATGCGGGCAGGGACCGGCTGCCCACAGGGCACCTGTGCACACCCCAGTATCCCTCGCACAGCCCTGAACACATTGGTACCCCCTGGGCACCCAGAACTGCCCCGTCCCTGTCCCCGTCCCCGTTCCCATCCCCGTTCCCGTTCCCGTCCCCGTTCCCGTCCCCGTTCCCGCTCCCGCCGCGCTCCGCCCCGTGCCCGTGCCCGTGCCCGCCGTTGCCAGCAGGGGGCGCCCGTGCGCAGCGATCGCGCCCCCGGGCACGGCCGGGCGCTGCCGAGCGCTGTTTGTGGCTGTCCCGCCCGCTCCCACCGGGTACCCCCGGATCCTCCCGGCCCCACGGGGCACCCCCGATCCCAGCCTTGTCCCACTGGGCATCTCCGCGACCCTCCCGGCCCCACCGGTCCCCCGGTCTCATCAGGTCTCCTCGGATGCCCCTGCTCCCCGGGGGTCCCACCGGGTCCCTGTGCCCTGACCCACAGCCCAGAGCGGGATCCCAGCACCATTCCCCAGCCCAGATGCCCAGCTGCAATCTGATCACACCCGGGGTTGAAGGGCACCGGCATCACTGGGGCATTGGGACCACCAACACCACTGGGACACCGGGACTACTGAGCCAGCAGGGCATGGGAACCACTGGGACCATAGGCACCACCAGAACCATCAGGACAACAGGACTACCAGAACGCTGGAGCATGGGAACTTCTGGAACCATTGTCACCACTGGGATCAGTGGGGCACGAGGACCAGTGGGACCATTGGCACCACCGGGATCAGTGGGACACAAGGACCACCAGGACCATTGGCACCACCGGGGTTCCCAGCATTCGGTTCTGCCCAAGAGTCTCAGCCCAGCCCTGGAGGTGCAGAACCACATCCATGTACGGTACAGAGTTTATCCCAAGCATCCGCTGGTCCTGCAGCACTGGGCTGAGCCAGGAGTTCGGATTAACAGAATAATAACAGAGGAAAATCTCTTAATGAGTGCAGCATTAATTACTGTTACGTATCAGAGAATCCGCAGCGCTCCGGGCGAGAGCGGGGCCAGCGTGTGCCAGGCCCAGGCAAGCCATCACCTCCTGATGGGCCTTGGCTCTGCACTCCCAGCTCGTGTTCAGAAAATCATTAGTGTCATTAGACTCCAGGGTGGAGCAGTGTTCCTTGGCCAGGAGTGCCTGGGCATGGTGAGGGAGCAGGGATGGGGTCCCAAGAGGGGCTTTAGCAGGGCTGGGGTGAGGGCTCAGGTCCCTGGGGGGAGCCAGGGAGGGATGGGGCAGGTTTATTGCCAGAGGCCTCTGGTAGGCACTGAGTGTTTCAGTCTTGTTAATGACTTCATATAAAACTCCCTGCCAAGTACAGATTAATGAGCAGCCAAGTCATTTCCATCGTGTGGGAAGTGACAGCACAGCCCAGTTACAGGGACTGCTCTGAGGTGCATCCCCTGAGCACAGGGGCTGGGCAGCCCCCTCCCCTCCCAGCAGCTCTGGTGGCCCATTGTCCCCTCAAGTGCACAAGGTGACAAGGCCCTGCTGCACCAAGGCCATGGAGCAGCCCCACAGGAAACACCTGCCACAACCATCAGCCCTTGAGGAGCAGGGGCGAGGGAGGGCAGGAGGGATCCAGAACACACAGCATGTCCTACCTGAGGGGCCAGGCCACAGCCCTGTGCCAGAGGGGACTGAGACCACAGCTGGGGTCCCAGCAAGGAGAGGGGCTTCCCTGGGGCAGCTGGAAATCAGTCTCTGGGGGCTGGAAATCAGTCTGTAGGGGCTGGATATCCCAGTCTGTGGGGCTGGAAATCCCAGTCTGTGGAGCTGGAAATCACAGTCTGTGAGGGCTGGAAATCACAGTCTGAGGGGGCTGGAAATCACAGTCTGTGGGGCTGGAAATCCCAGACAGTGGGAGCTGGAAATCACAGTCTGTGGAGGCTGGAAATCACAGTCTGAGGGGGCTGGAAATCACAGTCTGTGGAGGCTGGAAATCACAGTCTGAGGGTGCTGGAAATCACAGTCTGAGGGGGCTGGAAATCCCAGTCTGTGGAGGCTGGAAATCACAGTCTGAGGGGGCTGGAAATCCCAGTCTGAGGGGGCTGGAAATCACAGTCTGTGGAGCTGGAAATCAGAGTCAGTGGGGGCTGGAAATCCCAGTCTGTGGGGCTGGAAATCACAGTCTCTGGGGGCTGGAAATCCCAGTCTGAGGGGGCTGGAAATCACAGTCTCTGGGGGCAGTTCCCATTGCTCCTGCCCATCCTCCTGGTCATCAGGGCTGTGCTGCTGGGAAGGGTCTGCATGGGGCCAGGACAAGCTCTGGATGCAGGAGGGCACTCAATGCCAGCAGAGGCTCCTGTGGAGGGGGCACAGGGCTGGTGGAGTCCCTGTCACCAGCAGCAGGTTTGTCACATCCCCCCGGGTCCTTTGGCGTGACTGGCCTCACCCCAGAGTGGGGTTTAAATCACGATTCCCTTCTGTGAGCACACGTGTCCCCAGGCCAGTGCTGGTTCCTGCCTCACCCACCACCAACGTCACGGTTGTCCCAAGCTGGGATTCCCATCTGGCTGAAGACCTTGCCCTGGGGCTGGTGTGGGTGCAGGATGAGTGTGGGAGCTGCTGCTCGTTGCCCACAGTCAGCAGAATGCTCATGTGGCTCCCTGCCATGCCCAGTGAGGGGAGCAGAATGAGCAGACAGGGTGTGATTGCATTGCCACACCGAGGAATGAGACATGAGAAAATGCAAGAGCTGCTGCTGCCTGGAAGAGAGATGCTGAAAAGCTAACATGGGAAACTCCAGAGGTTGGAGTTTGTCATGGAGATGGAGCTCAAGCAATTCCTGCTGGCTTGAGACTTTAGCTCTGTTCAGACATAGAAATATTCTTCTGTCTGAGTAAAACAAGCCCTGAGGTGTGTCCATCTGTCCTTCTTCCTCTGGTCAGCTGGGGGAGATTCACAGATCCTTGGTGCCACCCAGCATCAGAGCAGCTTGTGCCTTGGGCTCTGGGAATGCCCAGGTCTGCTCTTGGCTCTGCAGATCTGGGCATTCACCTCCCCCAGCGAGGGAGGTGGCTCATGAAGCATCAATGACAGGGCTGGGACCTCACCTGATGCTCTGCAAAGCACTCAGGACACGGGCCAAATGCAGGAACATCACCCTGTTCCACATGATCCACATGGGAGAGAGGAGAGGAGAGGAGAGGAGAGGAGAGGAGAGGAGAGGAGAGGAGAGGAGAGGAGAGGAGAGGAGAGGAGAGGAGAGGAGAGGAGAGGAGAGGAGAGGAGAGGAGAGGAGAGGAGAGGAGAGGAGAGGAGAGGAGAGGAGAGGAGAGGAGAGGAGAGGAGAGGAGAGGAGAGGAGAGGAGAGGAGAGGAGAGGAGAGGAGAGGAGAGGAGAGGAGAGGAGAGGAGAGGAGAGGAGAGGAGAGGGCTCATCAGTAGCCCAGGGTGGCCCTGATGTGGGGCTGCCAGTGGGGCAGCTGGAGGGCAGTGGCACAGCAATATCTGACTTTGCTGCAGGTTGGAGCCTGCAGAGGGACAATCCAGAGTCACTCCTTGTCCTTCCCTTCTCCCCACTGCCTCCTTTGCCTCCTCCTTCCCTCTGGGCCGGGCTGTGCTGTCCATCTCTCAGTTCCTTGGTGTGGAAGGAGGGGATTGAAGGGGGTGGCATCACCCCCACCCTGCAGCTTGGCTGGCTGATGGCAAAGTGCCCCGGGCAGCCCAGAGGGAGTTTCCATTGCACACACAAGCGCTGTTTCCTTTCATGGTAATAGGAGCCGCGATGGCTTTTTCCAGATAATGTGGGGGGGCCGTCAGGACACGTCCTGGCAGATGGTAAAGAATCGACAGCTGAGATAGAAACAAAGACATCATGTGTCACTCCACACCTTGATATATTTGTTCCCTATTTTCTGTTGTTGAGACTCACAGAGCAGCAAGGGTAGAGCCTGTGCCTGCCATTTCTCACACTCAGGAGTGCTCCTTTCCCAGCTCTGCAACCCTCAGTGAGCTCCAGCTGAGCTGGGAATCGCTGTGGAAGGCACTGGGAGAAGCTGGCCCACAGGGGAAAAGCAATGACTCCTAATTAGCTCCTATTCATGACATTAAAAGCACAATTAGCTGTTATTGTTTGAGGTAAATGCAACACAGTGACCATGGACGTTCCACAGCAGCTTTTCCCACTCTGGGCACTGCGTGTGCAGTGTGGTCACCCCAGTAGGAAATGTCACCTCCCCTCCAAAGCAAACCGAGGAGCTCAGTCCTTTCCTCCTGCTGCAGCACACGAGGCACAGATTGCATCTCCAGCATGCTTCTTGCTGGAACAGACTGATATCATCTCCTGAGCTCTATGATGTTCTTTTTTTCTTTTATCTCAAGGGAATTTGTTGTGGGTGAGTGCTTCAGGAGAGCCTGGGAGACTGAATTCTTCTGGTAGCATGAAATAGTTGAGGCAGAACTGCTCCTGTGTGTCCTGATGTAAACAGCCAGCACAGGGGAGCTCTGTGCTGAGGGTTCCTGATGTCAGAACAGTGTGGGATTGTTGTTCCAGGTGTGGGATTGGTGTTCCAGGTGTGGGATTAGGAGCTCAGTCAGGGGCCAGGGCAGCAGCTGCCCAGCAAGAGCATTGGTCAGAAAACACCAGGGAAAAGCTGATATTGCAGGACAATTTCCTGAGATTGTCTGTGTGACATCTGCCACACCTGGTAAAAGAACTGAAACCTGGGCTGAGGTTGTGATAATACACAAGAAAAGCTGTAAAAAAGGCCAGGTGTCCCCTCCCTGTGGGCTGTGGAAGGGCTTTGCCTTGTGTTTTAGGGCAGTTGTCACCTTCATGCAGACTTGGAACTTGGCCTACATTGTGGGGGTGACCTGAGGGGGGTCAGACCTCCCAGCACAGCTTTCAGCCCATGTGGGAGGTTCAGGGCCAAGGAGGGAATTGCCTGGAGCAGGAGGGTTGTTTGCTGGAGCAAAGTGAGCACATTTGGAGGAGCTGGGAGCAGGGGTGGCCCAGGGTGGCTCTGGAGCACAGCTCTCACACGATGGCTGTTGGGTAATCCTGTACCCCCAGAGCAGAGGGAAATGGGCCAGGAACAGCTGATCTGGGCCCTGCCAGGATGGTGCTGGGAGCTGAGCACTGTTCTCTGCTCACTCTGCTCTTTGCCAGTGCTGGGTTGAGCCCAGGTTCCCCTCCTTCCCCAGCTCTCTGAGGGAACGTGGGCATTCCAACCTCTCAGTTTTTGCAGCTTGGGGAGTCAAAATTCCAAATCTGAAGCCCATGGGTGTGAGGCAGTGCTGCCCAGAGAGCAGAGCCTTTGAATGGGAGGATCCAGAGTCTCTCTTGTTAAGCTGTGGCTTGGTGGCTGCCCAGAAAGTCACCCCACGCCCCTGGAGGGAGCGTGACTGCTGTGAAGTCCTGAGATCTAACAGGAGGCAGATAAAGCCTTGTTGTTCCTGTGTCCTTCGGGGAACATGAAAGAAAGGAGGCACCATGAATTACCGAGGGTGAGGCTCTGGGAACATCTGAGCACCTCCAAAATCAGTTAGTGCATTATAATGTGAAAACAGCCGGAGGGGGCTGGGAAGGAAGGAGCTCACAACAGGAGCGAGAACACAAAAGGGTTCCTAATCCCCATAACTCCTTCACTACCTCACAGGCACCTCTGAGAAAAGCTAAAATAACTTCTTTTATTGAGAATGCCATGGCTGGAGCCAGGCAGGCCGGGCTGGGTGTGCGATTTTCCACCGCACACAACAAGAGCTGGCGTCACATCAGCGAAGGGCCTTTTTCCCCAAGAAAGAATCAAACAGAGCAGTCCCACATTTCCTGCTGCTTTGCTGTTATTTTTCCACGCCAATACCTGTCCAGATATGTTGCTGCAATCATTCTGCTCAGTCCTTCAGTGGCCTGGGGCAGGTGTGGCCAGCACTGTCCCTCTCCTCTGTGCCAGAGTGGTCAAACCTTGGAGTTTGCAGGGTTGGGGTGTGTTGAGCTTTGCCCATCACCACTTTTGATAGAAGTGATGCTGCTCTTGCTACCATTGGCATCACTGTCTTCAGCTGCAAATCTGTAGGAAAAAGCCTAGAGCACAAACACTGATAAGGATTGATTGATCTTCCTGCTGATAAGGATTTATTCTACTCTTCCCATTGATAAGGATTGATCCTTCTCTTCCCATCAGGAATTGCTAGTAACCTGCTCTGCCCTACCTCTATCTTGTAGTTTCAGTCCCTCTCCTCTGATTTAGGATGTTTCAGCATTAAACCCTGCCTTGGTGTTGTGATACAGGACTTTTTAGCTTCTACACATTTTTTAGAAGTTACAGGCAGTTTCTGTGGGATTTGGGAAAGGTGGTGAAGCAAAGCAGGTACTGCTGGGAAACATTACTCATCCACCCTTTAAACTGACTGAAAACCCACCACTGCAGGGACTTTCCAGTCTCTGTAGGGAGATTCAGCCCAGGCTGGTACATAAGCAGAAATTGCTGGAGTTTATTCTCTTTTAAGCTGTAAGATTTCTGCCAAATCCTCTATCAGTACACAAATCCTGCCAGGTCTGTGCTTGTCCTGCAATAAAGGTCCTGACAGGAAAGTTTCCATCCAAAGTTTCCATCCGGCTTTGGCTTGGCCCATGTAAAGATTATGGATGCACAGAACTCTTGTGTGCATTTGGCTTTAGACTCTTTAAAAAAGCTTTCCTTGGGTTTAGACTCTTTAAAAAAACAAATAAAGGGATTTTTAGATGTTTGCAATGATACTTGCAGGTGACTTGGCGGATAACAGAGGATTCACTTGTGTTACTCCATGAGGGAGCAGCGGGTGGAGCAGGAACGGACACTGGGAACGCCAAAACATAGCCCGGAGCAGGGACCTGCACCACGCCAGGCGCTGGGAATCAAAGAGGAAAAAGGTCCCATGGTGGATGTGACAAAAGATGTGAAATCAAGGAGAGGAAAATGATGATTCTGGAATTTGGCTTTGGCTGTCAGGGGTGTCGAAAGGCGCCGGCAACGCCTCCTGGCCGGGCTATAAAGGGCCCCGAGGCAGCGGAGCGAGCACTCGCTGCTGCTGCTGCTGCTGCTGCGCTGCCGAGCCGCCTCTCCGTGCCCCTGCAGCCTCCAGCATGAGCACCTCTGTCCGCCAATACTCGTCCTCCACGTCCCTCAAGGGCTTCGGCAGCCTGGGGGGAGGCTCCAGCAGGGTCTCCTCCGTGCGTGTCGGGGCCGGGGGGTACCGGGCCCCCAGCGTGCACGGCGGCTCCGGCAGCTACTCCGTGTCCTCCCGCGTGGTCTCGGGGCTCGGCAGCGCCTTTGGGGGCAGCTACTGCAGCAGCGCAGGAGGGGCCCTGGGCGGCGGCTTTGGGGGCGCCTATGGGGCCGGCTTTGGGGCCGGCTTTGCGGGGGGATTTGGAGGCTTTGGGGGCGGCGATGGCATCCTGCCGGCGGGGGAGAAGGAGACCATGCAGAACCTCAACGACCGCCTGGCCAATTACCTGGACAAGGTGCGAGCCCTGGAGGAGGCCAACACCGACCTGGAGGTGAAGATCAGGGAGTGGTACAAGAAGCAGGCGCCTGGTCCTGACCGTGACTACAGCCCCTACTACAGGACTATCGAGGAGCTCAGGAACAAGGTAGGATGCTGGGGTTAGCGTGACATCTTCACCAAAGTCACTTGGTGAGTGTCTTCTTGGTGAGAAGAGATGACCTTTTTCGTGTTACATCTGGAGGGGAGAGGTTTATCAAATAGCAGTAATTAGTGTGAAATGAAAAGCAGAGCTTTGGAATAACAGTCACTATGAACAGCAGATCACCAGGCACCAGAATGGGGTTTCTGTTGACTGTTCTGGTGTAGGGAGAAAGATGGGGCAGGAAAGGACTCCCATAGTGATTCAGGTTACCTGATGATAATTGCTGCCACACTGTCACCTCCTGCCTTCCTTTTCACTACAGGACTTTTGAGGAGCTAAGGAACAAGGTAGGATGCTGGGATTATCACTGTGGGATGTGTCAGGGAGGAAGCAGAGAAGATGACTGTTACCTCTGTAATTAGTCATTACTAATTATGTTGTAAAAAGCGTCCCAGTGGCATGTGTGGAGTTCCCGGCTGGAAATTAGAGATGTCTCAATGTCAGCTTTTGGTTACATCCTCCTGAGTGGGACAAGTGGCAGCTTTCACTGGCAGGAACAGATCTAAGAGGATGTAAGGCAAAAATGAAGAAAACAGACAAGTCTGCACTGATCTTGTGAGTTCTTGGGAGTTTAAAATTAAGGTGCAGGGAAATTTGCAGCTGTGGGCGAACTATGAAACACTGATGTCATATTTGGAAACACTCAGGCAAAGAATTTGCAAACTTGTTTCAGCTCCTCCTGTGGTGGAGATTTAGATGATAAAAAGATGGAACTGACCAATAAGAGTCAGAGTTTTTTGCCTCTTTTGGCAATTACTGCCCCAGGGCTGGAATGGTACAAAGTCCCCAGCCCAGGCAGCTCAGGGGGGATTCCTCTCTGTTTGATTGGAGTCCCAGCACACCATTTTGGAGGAAACGCTCCAGTTTACATTGTTCTCTGTTACTTCCCATGCATGAATTGCCCCCAGGGATTCCAGAAGCTGTGGACAGCTGGAGCTGCAGGAGTGCTGGCAGAGGATGCAGGGAGCTCATTTTCCCCCCTCTCCTCAACAGAGTTCTCCTCCCAGTGTGGGTTATTTGCTCCTGCTTTGGTAATATGAAAATCAGAATCTGTAGGCACCTGCTCACTGCCTTTTGCTCTGTTTCTGCTGCCAACCAATTAAATCCATCCCAGAATAAAGTGTAACAAGCACAGACACCCCACTGGTCCCTCTGACCTTTCCACAAACAGCACCTGCCCTGGAGGATAGGAACAAAGGCCACCAGCAGATCTCACACATTTTATGTGGCCTCACTGCCTTTTGAAATGCTTACTGGTGGATTTTTGGAAAGGGAGGTCATGGAGTAACCAGCAGTCAGTCTCAGCTGCATCTCACTTGTCCTGATTCCAGACTTCTGCTAAGGAAATGCCAAACTTCCCCAAAAGTGTTGTTCCTGTCCCAACACTCAGCCAGGAGGAATTCCTGACACTCTTTTATCTTTCACTGCCCAGGTGTTGGCGGCCACAGTGGACAATTCCAACCTCCTGCTGCAGATTGACAATGCCAGGCTGACAGCAGATGACTTCAGGACTAAGTAAGACACATTTCCTGGAAAAAAATGGAATAAAGTGTGCAGGGAAGTTTGATGAAATGAGGAGAAAATCTTGTCCACACCCCAGAAAGGCAGTGTGGAAGCAAAGCCTTCAAAATGAGGGTGCAATTTCCAAAGCAGATGGTTCTCTCAGCCTTACAGGCACACAGGGATTATGTTGGTTCATTCCAAACCCACAATTTTATTCCTGTTGCTGATTTATCTCTGGTACAGAGACCTTGCCCTGTGCCTCACTGTGCTCTTAATGTGTGTGTGCAACTCCACAGAGCCCAGGGCAGTACCAAAGCCTGGTGTAAGGAGCAGGGTGATGTTATAGACTCAGGTGGACACTTCTTTATCAGTTTCCCCCCACTTTGCTCAGAGCTTCCCCTAGGAAAATTGTCAATGGGGCCATGTCACGATGCCAACAGCAGTGTGGAGGCACAGACAGGGGCTGTGTGTCCAGCTGGCAGGGCTGGTGCAGCTTTGCTGAGTGTGTTTGTGCCCCCAGGTTTGAGTCGGAGCAGGCTCTGCGCATGAGTGTTGAGGCCGACATCAACGGCCTGCGCCGGGTGCTGGACGAGCTGACCCTGTCCAGAGCTGACCTGGAGATGCAGATTGAGAACCTGAAGGAGGAGCTGGCTTATCTGAAGAAGAACCACGAGGAGGTGAGCACAGAGTCAGGCTCTAAAAAGGCCACTCTGGGTAGTGAAATTTGAGTTCTGGTCCAGCCTTTAAGGCTGTGCTGGGTTCTGAACTGCTGGGCAGGAGGTGAGAAGTGCTGGTGAGGCAGCAGAGGGGATGCTCTCTGGACAGCAGCACATCCTCCCTGGAGCCTGTGGAAATCCCATTCACCATTTGCCACATTAGTAATACCCATTGTGGCTGTTAGAGGTTTATTAATAGCCCTTGCAGCTTCTGGCTGGGAAGGACAGTTCCCTGAGAAATGAACCACCTACAGGCACTGCTTTATTCTCTGGAAAATTAACTCCAGTGGGGATTTCACAAGAATTTGAATGATTTTATTTGTGGTCATGGAGCAAATACCCCAATTTGCTCCCTTTTGATCAGCCCCCAAATGCTCACTTTGCTGAAGAGCTCTTTCTCAAGAGGAACATTTTAAATGCTGGTTCTTGAATTGCATTATGATGATGTGCTTCTCTTTTTGTGTCAGGAAATGACTGCCCTGCGCGGGCAGGTGGGTGGGGAGATCAGCGTGGAGATGGACGCTGCTCCTGGCATCGACCTGACCAAGATCCTGGCGGAGATGCGGGAGCAGTACGAGAGCCTGGCGGAGAAGAACCGCAGGGACGCCGAGCAGTGGTTCTTCAGCAAGGTGAGGAGCTGGGGCTGAGCACTGAGCACAGGGCTGGGGCTGGGGCTGCTGTACAGGGGGAGTGTGGTGGCCTTGGAATCTGCTTTCTCATACAAAATCACATCATCATTGGAACATGACGAGAATAGTGGAATAGAATAAGGAGTTGTAGTGGAATCATATTGTTTGTCCTGAGGTGGTTAGGAGAGCAGCAGCTGCTCCTAGGATGGGTCAGGGGCTAGGGAGGGTGTACTACGTGACAAAATGTGCTTGGTGTGCCACTGAGAGTTAGATATTTTCATGTTGGTAAAGGCTCAGTAGGAGCACGAAGACATAGGCTTGGATTATTGCTACTGCTACCTCTAGGATGGCTAGTAAGAAGAGAATTAGTAGAGTTAGAAGCTAAACTGCTGGTATTGTGGAAAGTAGGGCTGCTGTGGCTGTAGAGATGAGTTGGATGAGAAGGTGGCCTGCTGTGAGGTTTGCTGTTAGGCATACACCCAGTGCTAACTAGGCTTGTTGTTTCCATTAGGATTAGGGCTGGGATTAATGGAGTTAGAGGTGCCTTCTGGCAGGAGGTGGCCTAATGGGGCGGAGGGTTGGTTTTGCAGTCCTGTTAGGAGGGTGGCTAGTCTTAGGGGGAAGGCCAGGGCTCTGAGGGCTTTGCCTCTCTGCAGACAGAAGAGCTGAACCGGGAGGTGGCCATCAACACGGAGCAGCTGCAGAGCGGCAAGACGGAGATCACGGAGCTGCGGCGCACGATCCAGAGCCTGGAGATCGACCTGCAGTCGCAGCTCAGCACGGTACCAGGGCTGGGCATGCAGGGAGGGCAGTGCAGGGCTGTGCCCACCCTGGCCACCCCCTGAGCCCATCCCCGTGGCCGTCCCGCAGAAAGCGGCGCTGGAGGGCACCCTGGCCGACACCGAGGCGCGCTACGGCACCCAGCTGGCGCAGCTGCAGATGCTGATCACGGGCGTGGAGGAGCAGCTGGCCGAGCTGCGCTGCGACATGGAGCGCCAGAACCACGAGTACAGGGTCCTGCTGGACGTCAAGTGCCGCCTGGAGCAGGAGATCGCCACGTACCGCCGGCTGCTGGAGGGAGAGGACGCCCAGTGCGTGAGGGGCTTCGCTGGGAGGGCTCTCACTGTCATGTTTTCTGAAAAATCCCCGTGCCAGGATTTCTGTTTGAGGTTCCTCGGCTTCCCTGGAGGAGAAATGCTGGCGAAGGGATTTTTCGGAAAATGTGACAGTGACAGAGGGCAGCTGGGAGGAGATGGATCATAGCAAAGGAAATAGAAAGTGAACCACCTGCATCCCCTGGAGGGTTCTCTCAGCCCATTCCCTGACCCATTGCATGCAACAGTGGCTCTCTTTTCAGTCCCAGCAGTCCACAACAGCTCAGTGGTTCTAACAGCCCTGCAGCACCCTTGGGTTCCAGCTGCCACCCTTCCATGTCTGTGTGATCCCAGGCAGGTGCTGCACTGGTGTCTGAATTACTGTGTCACACACCCATCCTTAGCAGTTTCTTCCTTCAGTTGGGACACTGGCAGTTTCCAGAAGCATTTGAATCATGTATTAGTACATAGTATTAAGGCAGGGTTTAAATAATGATCTCATCGTGGACATTACTCACTTTTTTCCTGTTTCTCACCTCCTTTTCCTTGTTCTCCTCCCGTAGCATGTCTTCCCACTACATCTCACAGCCTGTGAAAGAAGGTAAGGACAGGTCTTGGCTGAAACTCTGATCATACACAGCTCTCATACCCTCACCCACCTTCTTAGCACAGACTGCTTTTACTTTTCTACTAAAGTTACTATTTGATTATATTTCCAAAATTTGAACTTATATACAAAATTTTACGATACAACAAATTTATTATATAACAAATATCACGATATACCAAAACACGTGTCAGAAATTATCTGAACAGACTGAATCTGTACAATTTAGCAGTGGGAATGCGGTGCTATATTGGGTTTCTGATGTGATGATTGTAGTAATAAATCTGTAAGGTCTTTAAGGCACTTCCTACTTGCTGCCATGGCAGTAACATCTCCTTCTTTCCCCACTGCAGGACCAGTAACCACCCGCCAGATCCGCACCATCTTCGAGGAGGTCCAGGATGGGAAGGTGATCTCCTCCCGGGAGCAGATCACCCAGGCTGCCCACTGAGGCACTGCCTCTTCTGCTGCAGACCCTGCCCAGCACAGCCAAGCAGATCCCAGCTGATGTGTTCTTGCCATATGGATCACCAAAAGCACCTTCTCCCACCATCACCCCCCTCCTTACCCTCTCTCACCCTTCTCTCACAGAAATCAAATAAAGCTTCTCTTTGCATTCCTGCAAACCCAGGTCTGGTCTCAATGCTCTTGGGCAGTCCCACTCCTGCAGCTGTGGGACAAAGCTGGGAGAAGCAACATTCTCCATCCTTGGTGTCCTGATGGTGGGGCCTGCACACCCACACCTCTGTAACTCCTGAGACCTGGCAGCTTCAGGGGAGAGGGTGTGGGGGGAGTTTGGAAAGGAGCTGATCTCAAGGGGGTGGGAGATGAAGCCTGTGAGAATCACAGATTGGACAAAGCGCTGCTCCCCCACTGCAGTGCCCAGCAACAGCAGGGCTGAAGCTTTAACCCAGCCAGGCCAAGCAAGTGAACAAAGCCCAGGTGGTGCAGACAGGACCCTGTAAATGCCACGCCCCAGCTCTGCCCCAGCAGCTGCTCCTCATTCTGGATCCCAAACTTTGGGGTGAAACAGTCTGATCTGCAGGCAGGACAGGGATCTGTCAGGAGGGCTGCTGTCCCTCCAGACAGCCAAACTCAGCTCAGTTGGGCTCCTGCTTCCAAAGGCGCCACTGAAGGGTGAGGAAAGCAGTGATGGGAAGAGAAGGGTATGGTCTGTGCAAGGAAAAGGATTAAAATTCTTCTGGGAGCTCTTGTGGCACTCCCCGGCTGCCGGTGGCTGCTCCTGACACAGCAGTTCCCACTGCTGACAGCCAGCCCAGCGTTCCTGGAAAGCCAGTCCAGACACATTCTTGGCTGCGTTCTGACACATTTATTACTTTGTAAATCCAACTTCTAACTCAATGAAATGAATCAGAGCAGAGCGACTGAATGAGAGTGAGAGCAGAGCTGGCCACACAGCTTTGAAACCCTTCTCCAGAAATCTGTCTGGAATGTAGGAGCAGATAAGAGAGAATTCTTTATTTTCCCCCAAACATTGGAATGATGCCTGCAGTGCATCATCTGCCCTGCAGCCAGGCTGGCAGGGCTCCATGGTTTTGAGGCCCCCAACCCCCTGCCCTGCAGCTCTGCCCAGTGCCTGGGCTGTGCCCTCCCTGTCTCAAGCTACATCAGGGAAGGTACAGGTTGGATATTAGTAATTTTTTTTTTTCACTGAAAGAATAATAAAGTACTGGAATGCTCTTCCCAGGGAGGTGGTAGAATCACCAACTCTGGATGTGTTTAAAAAAAGACTGGACATGGCACTTGGTGCTACAGTCTAGTTGAGGTGTTGGGGCATAGGTTGGACTTGATGGTCTTAGAGGTCTCTTCCAACCTCATTATTCTGGGATTCTGGGATTCTGAGATTCTGGGATTCTGAGATTCTGGGATTCTGAGATTCTGGGATTCTGGGATTCTGTTCCCTTGGTGCAGACCCCTGTGACTCTCATGGGGTATTGGCTGCCCTGAGCATCCCCAGCATCCACTGGCCAGAGGAGACACAGTTCTGGTTTGAAGTTTAATGCTGAGGATCAGTGAGCTCGTCAGGGGGTTGGGATAAAGGCTGCTGCACACCCTTGGCTGATCCACGGGTCAGCAGCAGCACAATTCCCCAGCCTCCCACCCCGAGGCACTCCCAGCCCCAGCACCTCCACGGTCCTGCAGACTGTGCTCCCTCCACTCCCACAGCCCCGAGGAGAGAGCCCAGAGCAGCCCAGGGACTCTCCCTGGGGGAATTCGTGTCCCACAGCTGGGTAAAGACGGGCTGAATTGCTCAAGATCAGATACCTGAGAAGGGTCGGGACAGACACAGCTTGCACAGCCACACCCCATTCCAGGTCACCTCTTAGGGACCCTGTTGTCCCCACGGGTGGTGCAGGGACCACCAACACGTCTTGCAGCCCCTCTGAGTCCCCTGCCATGCCTGTGGCCCTCTGGCTGTTGCAAAACCCAGTGCAGGGATGCTGTGGTGCCTCTCTGGAATTCACCCTTGCTTTGTGTTTTCCTCAGGTAAAAGTCTTGGCGCACCTGTGTTCCTATAGAAACAACAAACAACACTTTGCTAATGAAATCCCCTGCTTTAATTACTCCTGCACAGTGTGAGGGAGGTGTGGAAAACAGATGTCAATTTTCTCCTGCCTTGAGCATTAATAATTAGTCCTGACCTTAGGAAACCTCACGGAGGAGGGAGTTGCAGGGGTGGCTCACGCTGACAGGCAGCAGCAGCTTGAGGCAGGTCTCAGAAAGTGGGAATTTAGTCCAGAAAGATGGTTTGACTTCTCAGGCAACACTGAATTCCTCTCACAGAAAAGACCACTTCAGAAACATACATTAATGCATGGTTCTCAGCTCATTTTAGGAAACTTTTTGATGATAATTTGATTCCAGAGCAAACTTTATAAACATATAAAAAGAGGGAAATGGTATTATCCAGGTAGAATCTGCATCTGCTGATATGTAATTTTGGAGCCAGAACTTCACCTCCATTTTCCCCCAAAGTAAGACCAATTGTGTGTTTGAACACCATTGTGCTACCATGAAGCTCCTGTTATGTTGTAGGACTGGAATTCTGATTTTGAATAATATTAAAAATGAGCTCACAGTGTGCACGTGCTCAAGAAGAGAGGCAGGATCTGGTTTCATACTCAGCCTTTTACTTCAAAGGGTGTGATAGAAGCAACATGCAGTCCTTGTGGTTGTGTTCAATGGGAGGTCATGGAAATAACATCCTTGAGTGCTTAATATAGTTTTAAGTCTTAATTAATGCTCATGATTTTAATTGCTGCCCTGTGGCATTACCAAAGTATCACAGATATTCTGGGCTTTTATGGCATAGCAGATCAATGGCAAACAAAAGATGAAAGGAAAGGCAATTGCCCATAGAGGAAGAACCGCGCATCACCCGTGTGACACACAGGTGACAGTGTGACACTGTGCCACTCTGAGGGGCTTCGCTCAGGGCAAGGCTGAGCGTTTGGACTCACACAGGGGCTCTGCACCGGCTTTGTCTCTGAGAGTGCCCTTTGCCCACATCCCCGCTGCAATCAGAGAGCACAAACCGCGGCATTGCCCGGGCAGAGGTGAGGAAATGAAGAGGGGGACGAAGCACATTCCTGGCATTGCCACGTCCCGGCCGCCCCCGCCTGCTGCTGCACCTTTTCCATCCGCACCTGGGCAGGACGAGCGGCGAGTGGGCGTCCCCTGGCACGGTGCCCGGCGCTCACACGACAGCAACACTCCAGGGGACAGAGCCAGAGCCAGCAGAGGCTCTGATCCTCCAGCTCTCCGATCCTCCAGCCCTCCGAGCTGCACGGACTTGTCTCCATCCACCAGTGAAGATAGGGAACCTCCATAGCAGCCAACCCTGATATTCCAAGGACACATCCCACTCCTGTACCGTCTCCAGCTTTCTGCAGATGGAGGGGAGGGAGTTGTGCCCTCTGAGCTCGTCAGCAATGTACCTTTGTTCTTCCTTCCATACCCTTTCTCCCCTCCTTTGGCAAATGATCTAAGGAAGAACTTGGCTGTTGGGAAGGGGCTGTTGGGGCCTGTCTGCAGAGACAGCCCAACAATCCACCGTGTGCACACATGAGCAATCCCTTCCCCTCCACACCCTGCAGGATGAGCCAGGCACACTCACATTGGTGGGTTCTGCCTGGGCCGTGGGTCAGCAGGGCCTGGCCACACCGCTGTGCTCAGTTCTGGAGCCTTTTTGCTCGCCAGAGGTGATCTCTGTCTCTCCTGAAGCTCTGTTTAGATGGGAAGCGTAAACTCCAAATTCACAGTGAAGCTGTTCTGCCTGCTCACAACTGACAGAAAAACATCACAGCAAACATCACTGGCACCAGCTGCTGAGCTGTGCTCCTGTTCACAGTGCTTACACACCAAAAGCTTTTTCCTTATGTCCTTCATCTACTTTCTGCTGTCCCACATTTTCCGTGGAGATCTCATAATTCTCAGCAAGCCGCCATACCCTGTCCTTTTGGGAAGGTTTGCTAAGCTCACAAAGAAAACAACCCATCCTATGACCTTTCCACAGTCCCCCACTCTTGGGTGGTCTCTGAAGTGAAGACTCCAGTGAGCCCTGGAGCACAAATTCCCTTTTCATTGCTTTTTCATGACTGCTCATCCTTCTCCCTGCGGATAAAAGAGCGGACTTGTATTTCCAGGATTGGCAGCCAAGTTCCTTCCAGCACCATTGTACTCAGGGGCTTTGGAGGTGCATTCAGGGTCTCACAACACAGCTGCTGTCCCGGCAGGTGTGTGTGTGCAGCCCAAGCAGGGACAGGAAACTGTAGCTGGGACAAAAAGCCACAGTAATAGAGATGCTGAGCTATTCCCTCAAATCCTGCACCGCTCTGTTTCAAAGCTCACCGTGCAGAGGGAATTAAATCATAGCCCTGAGCAAGGAGCCTCCTCCTTTTAATCACACCTGACAATTTACTTGGAAACGGAAGAAGCATAAAGATGCCCTTTGTAAGAGAAAAAGCTTCAAGTGCAATATGACAAAAAGCGTGAATAGAACAAAGGCAAAAATGACGATTCTGGAAGTTGGCTCAGCTTTTATGAGTGATGGAAATCGTCGGGAATGCAAGGAGAAAAAAAAAAAAGTAAAAAAAAAAGTGTGGCAACGCCTCCTGGCCGGGCTATAAAGGGCCCCGAGGCAGCGGAGCGAGCACTCGCTGCTGCTGCTGCTGCGCTGCCGAGCCGCCTCTCTGTGCCCCTGCAGCCTCCAGCATGAGCACCTCTGTCCGCCAATACTCGTCCTCCACGTCCCTCAAGGGCTTCGGCAGCCTGGGGGGAGGCTCCAGCAGGGTCTCCTCCGTGCGTGTCGGGGCCGGGGGGTACCGGGCCCCCAGCGTGCACGGCGGCTCCGGCAGCTACTCCGTGTCCTCCCGCGTGGTCTCGGGGCTCGGCAGCGCCTTTGGGGGCAGCTACTGCAGCAGCGCAGGAGGGGCCCTGGGCGGCGGCTTTGGGGGCGCCTATGGGGCCGGCTTTGGGGCCGGCTTTGCGGGGGGATTTGGAGGCTTTGGGGGCGGCGATGGCATCCTGCCGGCGGGGGAGAAGGAGACCATGCAGAACCTCAACGACCGCCTGGCCAATTACCTGGACAAGGTGCGAGCCCTGGAGGAGGCCAACACCGACCTGGAGGTGAAGATCAGGGAGTGGTACAAGAAGCAGGCGCCTGGTCCTGACCGTGACTACAGCCCCTACTACAGGACTATCGAGGAGCTCAGGAACAAGGTAGGATGCTGGGGTTAACGTGACATCTTCACCAAAGCCACTTGAGAAGAGAGTCACTTTTAAACCTTTTTCATGTTACAGCCGGAGGGGAGAGGTTTATCAAATAGCAGGTAATTAGTGTGAAATGAAAAGCAGAGCTTTGGAATAACAGTCACTATGAACAGCAGATCACCAGGCACCAGAATGGGGTTTCTGTTGACTGTTCTGGTGTAGGGAGAAAGATGGGGCAGGAAAGGACTCACATAGTGATTCAGGTTACCTGACAATACTTGCTGCCACATTGTCACCTCCTGCTTTCCTTCTTACTGCTTGTGCCCCATAGCTGCTCCCTGTGAGGCTCCTGATGGAGCTATCAGCAGGCAGGGACTTGTTATCTCCTGGGCCTGTTCACTGCTGAGTGATATGCAGATGGAGATGAATAGTCATTCTCACAAGTATCCTACGAATCAGATTTACCCCCTATCCTTTGAGGAGGGTAAAGGTAGAAGTTAAAGTAGAAAGAAAGTGTCCTATGGGATGTTGTTCTTTGGGAGCTGTAGACACAGAATCCAGTCCAGCATTGGAACACTCTGGGCTATGGTAGGTGCTGAAATCAGGTGTGTGCTCTGCTGTAAAATTCAGCAGATGAAGTCATGGCCAAGGTAATTTCTATATTCCAAGCAGCTCCCTGGATGTTTTTAAACAAAGTCCTTCTGCCAGAGCACCAGAATCTGCCCATCCCTCCCTGGCCTGCCATTGCTTGCCCCCCCTCAGCCCTTATCACTCATCCTGAGTGAGCTCAGGCTCACTGAGGGAATGAGGTGTGGACGGTTGGGCAATGTCATACCTGGTCTTAAGAATAAATTCCTGGGAAATGGGGCAGGGTCAGCCCCTGGGGGGAACTCACATTCCGAAAATTTCTTGGGCTTCACCCTGGGGGAAAGGGCTTGCCTTGATGCAGGAAGCTCCTCTGCAGATTCCAGCATGTCAGTGTGCTCTGATGGAGCACAGAAACATCTGGAGGCAGGATTTGAGTGATGAAGTGCTGGGTCTCACAGAAACCTTCTGCTCCTGATCCAGGGGAAGGCAGATCCCCTCCCTCCCTCTCCCCTGTCAGCTGGGAAATGACCACATCAATATTCCTGGATTATTCCTTGGATATCCTCTGAAGCAGGAGAATTTACAGTTCTTCATTAGCTCGTGGCTACAGAAATTCCTGCTCACTAAATGGCCAATCATTTTCATAATGTCAGAGCAAATACTGGCACCTCAGGTGTAATTATGAAAGCCAAATGAGGTAGGCACAAGGCACTCCCTTCCTTCCTCAACCCTTTTTCCTTCTTAGCTGGGCTGCTCCCATTCCCAAAGCCTGGAGTGCTGCCAGGGCTCGGCATGGTGTGAGCACCTGGAGGTGCCACCTGGGCATGGCAGTGCCCATGGCAGTGTTCCCAGGAGACTGAGCCTGTGCTGATGGGAGATGGAAACGAGCACCCCATCTCCTTCTCTGCAGAGCCCACATGGAAGTCCATGGCCCAGTGCTGCTCCAGCCCTTCTCTGGATGGGATCACTCAGTGTTTGAAATGACTTTTGAACTCTTTCACTTATCCCCCATCAGATTCTTTCTGCAACTGTTGAAAATGCCAACATCGTCCTGCAGATCGACAACGCCAGGCTGGCAGCAGACGACTTCCGAACCAAGTGAGTCCAACACCTCCAAGAGCTTTTGTGAAAAAGGGGGGAAATCCTGGCTGTTCAGGGTGCTTTTTATCTGCATCTGGGGTTGCTCCACTGGAGTGGGAGATTTGGGAATAGTTCATTTCTTCCTGGGCACAGCGCTGCTATTTCTTCACGTGAGAGCTGTGCACACACATTGAATTAAAGATTCTTGGCAAAAATACACTGAGCTGGGGAAGGAAAAGATAAGAAAAGTGCTGTATCAGGTGGGTATATGCAGCTGTGTGTGTTGTCCCCAGGTTTGAGTCGGAGCAGGCTCTGCGCATGAGTGTTGAGGCCGACATCAACGGCCTGCGCCGGGTGCTGGACGAGCTGACCCTGTCCAGAGCTGACCTGGAGATGCAGATTGAGAACCTGAAGGAGGAGCTGGCTTATCTGAAGAAGAACCACGAGGAGGTGAGCATGGAGTAGGGCTCAAATTAGGACCTACAAACATTCTTTGTGCACCAGGGAAACAGTCAGGCCAAACACACAGGAGTCTCTGGAATCAGAGCTGTCAGGAGACACTAGAGCAGGAAAGGGGAGAGATATAATCCCTTCAGACAGGACCTCCAGGAACTCTGTGGAGTTCCTGCACTGGGTTCAAATAAGAAATTTCTCACCATGGGAAGATGCCACGTCACTCTTGACATGTGTTGTGTCTTTTTTGTGTCAGGAAATGACTGCACTGCGCGGGCAGGTGGGTGGGGAGATCAGCGTGGAGATGGACGCTGCTCCTGGCATCGACCTGACCAAGATCCTGGCGGAGATGCGGGAGCAGTACGAGAGCCTGGCGGAGAAGAACCGCAGGGACGCCGAGCAGTGGTTCTTCAGCAAGGTGAGGAGCTGGGGCTGAGCACTGAGCACTGGGGCTGGGTTCGTGGCTGGTGCCAGGGCTCTGAGGGCTTTGCCTCTCTGCAGACAGAAGAGCTGAACCGGGAGGTGGCCATCAACACGGAGCAGCTGCAGAGCGGCAAGACGGAGATCACGGAGCTGCGGCGCACGATCCAGAGCCTGGAGATCGACCTGCAGTCGCAGCTCAGCATGGTACCAGGGCTGGGCATGCAGGGAGGGCAGTGCAGGGCTGTGCCCACCCTGGCCACCCCCTGAGCCCATCCCCGTGGCCGTCCCGCAGAAAGCGGCGCTGGAGGGCACCCTGGCCGACACCGAGGCGCGCTACGGCACCCAGCTGGCGCAGCTGCAGATGCTGATCACGGGCGTGGAGGAGCAGCTGGCCGAGCTGCGCTGCGACATGGAGCGCCAGAACCACGAGTACAGGGTCCTGCTGGACGTCAAGTGCCGCCTGGAGCAGGAGATCGCCACGTACCGCCGGCTGCTGGAGGGAGAGGACGCCCAGTGCGTGAGGGGCTCTGCTGGGAGGGCGGTGGGAGGAGATGGGTCACAGACAGACACAAAGTGCCCAGGGTGTCAGCCCAGTCAGAGCTTTCAGGGCTGGTTTCTGTGTTCACACCAGATGTGTATGCCCAGTGCTCTGTGCCCGGTGTCTGGCTGTAGTGGGGTGTTGCTGTGGTTCCTCTGTCCCTCAGGAGAGGCCAAGTGGAGCAACACTTTTACCTCCATGAGCCTTCTCTGCTTTTCTCCTGCCTGAATGCAGAGCCTGTGTAGCAGCAATAATCAGTGTTGGTCCCTAACACCTCTTTGGTTTTGTGCTTCTCTTGTAGCATCTCCTCCCAGTACTCCTCGGCCATGTCCTCACACTCTGGCAGAGACGGTAAGAACCCCCCTTTCCACTTAGCCTGGTTCTTTCTCCTTCCCAGTCAAAGCAGGGCTGTTTAAAGCAGCATTTCCCACTCCCTTGTGGAATTCCCACCAGCTCTTGAAGAATATTCACAATCTGATAATGTTTCAAGGAATTTCTCTCCTTCCTGCCGTGAATAATCGCCGCCCTTTCCTTTGCAGTCGTGACATCGTCCCGCCAAGTGCGCACGATCGTGGAGGAGGTGCAGGACGGGAAGGTGGTGTCCTCCCGGGAGCAGGTGGCACTCACCACTCGCTAGGACAGCCCCTGGCCCAGGAGAGCATCAGACTGAGCCAAGAAGTGCCTGAGGCCATGTGTGCTCCCTTCACCTGCTCTTCCTCATGTGTTGCCCTCATTCCATGCAGGTGTCTCTGGACACACTTAATAAAGCTTTTTCTTCTCGCTCATGCAACTGCAGACTTGTCTTGTCTGATCACTGACATGTGATCCCTCAAAGCCTCTGGGTTCTGTGTTCATGCCAGGGAAAGTCCTGAGAAACCACAAGAAGCCAGTGAGAGGAGGGGAATGGAGGGACATGGGTTCCACCTGGAGGGACAGGGGCTCTGCCTGGGACAGCTTTTTCCTAATGAACTCAGTGTGCTTGTAAATACATGGGACTGGCTAAGGCATAAACTGTGTGATGAAGGCAATTATGGAATTATGAGGTTTGAGGTCAATGTGCCACACAACTGGTAATTAAAGCCAACAAAATAAAGCTCAGTTCTCACACTCTTAAGATCATAAAAAGTCACTTTCTCCTGTAAGCTGAGCTTAGATGGCTTCAGCAAGGCTGCTGCTGTCAGATGCTCTCTCTGAGACATGAGCCCAGCATCCAGCTGTTGGCAAACCTCATCCCTACAGGCCTGCTGTCTCTTTTGACTGCCTTTAAATCATACTGTCAGACACAAAAACTTTTACAGGGCTATTCATGCTGCCCCAGGGCTGCACTTGAGGAACTAAAGTAACCATTGCTTAATCTGCACAGGGATGAGCAGCAATAATTTCAATCACTGTCGTGTGTAACAGATCACTGCTAAAACCCTTCCTGAAACTACCTGAGAGGTAGAAATGATGCCTGAGGCTGAGCTGCTGCTCAGGATTAGTGACTCAGCTGGGCAGCAGCAGGTTCTGGCTGTGCCTGTGCCCACTCGCCTGCTGGAGAGCGACCAAGGGAGAGCCAGAGAGGAGAGGAAATTGTTTTAGAGCCAAAAACCTGATGGAATCACTTTGATCCAACTTCATGCTTTCTAGTCTGTGGTAGCTGGGAGCCCTGTGCATCAGCTTATGTCCATCCCACACCTCAAGGACACAGATCTGGGCTCAGACCAAAGTGAGAGGGAACAGTTTGCATTAAATCAGCTTCCCTTATAACAATGGACAGCTGAGGCTCAGCTTGCTCATCCTTTGGGTGATCAGTGCTTCATTCACCCTCCCTGAGTCTCCCCACAGCATTACAGTCCCCAGGGTGCTCCCTGGCCCCAGCAGGTTTGGAAAGAGCTGATGAGGTCACACTGGGCATGACAGGACAGGCAAAGGAGAGGAAAGGAGATCGAAGAAGTGGGGAACCTGCCAGGTCTATCCAGAGAAGGGAGTGTGAGATTTTATCATTGTGTATCATCATTCAGCAATTACAGAAAAGGGCAGGAAACGAGACACAGAGAGTGCAGAGTTCATGGACTGTATTGTGCTTCTCCCTTTGCTGGAATGACAGATCTTCTTTGGGGAAAGTCTTCCAGGCCAAACAAACCAGAGCTATCTCAAAAATGAAAACCAGATCAAGGAAAAATGTACCTGAGCCTCAAGTTATCTCAGACTCTCTGGCAGCAGGCAAAGCTGCAGGCTGGAAATTCTGAGCAAACTGCTAATGTGCTGCCTTTTTTTTTTTTTTTTTTTTTTTGGCATCAGAAGAGTGTTGTAGTGTTGTTATACTTTAGCTGTAAATGGCTTTTTAAGTCTTGAACCATCTGCAGAATGCCCCAAGTGTATGAACACAGAAAAGCTTTCTGCAAACCACAAATATAACTGATTAAATAGAAGTAGGAGGCTAAAAGGAGACGTCAGTCCAAGACTGATTTCTGTGCTGGCAGCACAGAGAGATGTGGCCCCTTCTGCAGCCAAAAGGGCACAGGGGAGAGATGGATCCAGCAGAACACCCAGTCATCGCTGGGATCTGAGATATTTCCATCAGCCAGCAGGAGCAGCAGAGATGAATCCTGAGGAGAGCTGGGAGAGCTGATGGAAGAGCCTGGTTTGTAATCAGTGGATTCAGTTCCCCTGGGAGGACCTTATCAGGGGATATTCATCAACATATATTTGCATCAATGAAACAGGCTTTAATTCTGCACACAGCTCAGTGTAACCCTGTTATCACAGGCAAGAGCGAAGTCCAAGCTCAGCACAAATGATCTCTGTGTGACATTATAGTGCTCTGAAGAAGGAAAGTACCACAGAACTATAATGTAACTTACTGCTTGTTATTTACCCTTTGCTACACACATTTGTGTCTGTGAAACAGGGACAAATTGTCTGTCCAAGAGATGGACACACACTGGTTTTGGAGAGCATTTTACAGATTTGCTGCAAGCTGCAAGTACAAGAAGAAAAGTCTTTTTAGGATTCAGTTGGGAATCACAGAGGCAAGACCTCATTGAATGATGGTGAAACTTTACGGACAACAAAACAAAAAAATGGAAACTTTAAAATGGAAAAGAAATGAAAACATCCTTTAAAGGTATTTCATGATGGAGACATAGAGAGAAATCAATGGGACGTGCCCGTGTCAAGAGTAATATAAAATAGCAAGAACACAATGAATAATACTGAATTAAATGCCATCTTTCCAATCTCTAAAGCCCCATGTGCTCCTCAGACAGTTGTTTTTACAATGCCCTCGAGGAGGAGGATAGTTGTTATTGTTGTTTCCATCCTACAAAGGATGAAATCGAGACTTGGAGGAGCTGAATGATTTGCCTGGAGTGACTTGCAAAGCTGGGATCAGACCCTGGAGCAGCTGGTGTCACCAGAAGATGGAGATGAGCCCCAGGACAGCCAATAGCAGGCTGACAGAAAGTGGCATGACAGGTACATCACCAGCCAGATAAGCAAATACTTTGTAAATACTTTGTAAATTGAGAACACCAGGATTTTCCATAGGTTAACATGGAAATTCAGCTGACAATGAGAGAGAGGAGCTCGGGGTGCCTCTGGAGGAGCCTCTCCCTGGCCAGGCTGGTGGGTGCTGGCAATGCCTGGCTCCAGCTCCTCCCCTGGCCCTCCTGTGCCTGGGCACCAGCAGGGATTTGGGGTTTGGTGCTGTATCTGAGTCACTGAGTCCCCAAGGAAGTCCTCTTGGATGTGACAACACCTGGTGATTCAGGGAGTGTTTGTAGTAACATGAAATGCTGGATCTCCTTCTTGGGGGCACATTAAACTTCATCTGCATTAGCCTGAGAAACAGTCTTAAGCCTTAAAAGATATCCTGAGACTCCCAAAGATTTCCTGCAGGAAAATCTAATCTTTCCCATTTCCATTGCCCAGTTGAGTCTGATAATTCTGCTGTAGAGGACTCTTGGGAATAACTCCAGCATGTTCACCCTCTGCCACCACCCCACTCTGTCACACAGCCCAGGACGCCGATGGAAACCTGCAATCCGATCCCTTCCTTTCTGTTTTGTACAGAGCTCATTACGCGGGAGCAACACCTTTGCCTGGGGGAGGCTCTTCTGCTCATTTGTTACTTGAAGTAGGAATTTTTCCTGGTCAGACCTGTGCTGCTGTTCCTGAAATGCCCACGGGAGATCCTCATGAGCCGTCATTCCTCTGCTCCCCTGTCATTCCTCTGCTCCTCTTCCTCCCTGGGGTGCAGCAGTGCCTGCGAGGGGCTCCCAAGTCAGGCAAGGACAGCTCATCAGGGCATTGCCCCTGGCTGCCTGCAGGGATGTGGGGAGCAAATTTCCGTCTGCAGACTCCAGCCAGGAAGTCAATCAAGGCTAATTCTGGCAGGAGCCTTCCATTAGGCATGGAGATGCCGTCATTAGCAGATCTCCTCATCACAAAGTGAAAATGGCTTTAGTAAAATGAGGGCTGTGACTGCTGGCAGGGCTTGAGGTTTGTTCTCATGGAAAAGCAAGAGCTGGTTTTAAAGAAAATTTTGAATTTTGGAAAGGAATAAAGCTGGCATGAAGAACGCACAATTCCAAGAAAATAATAATAAATTACTGTTCTCCTTTACAAAAGCTGTAGGAATTCTAATCATCTTTGGTAAAGCCTGAAGGAAAGAGTGAAAGAGAGAGAGAAAGAAAGAGAGAGAGAGAGAGAGAGAGAGGAAGAAGGGAAGAAGGAAAGGAAAGGAAAGGAAAGGAAAGGAAAGGAAAGGAAAGGAAAGGAAAGGAAAGGAAAGGAAAGGAAAGGAAAGGAAAGGAAAGGAAAGGAAAGGAAAGGAAAGGAAAGGAAAGGAAAGGAAAGGAAAGGAAAGGAAAGGAAAGGAAAGGAAAGGAAAGGAAAGGAAAGGAAAGGAAAGGAAAGGAAAGGAAAGGAAAGGAAAGGAAAGGAAGAGAAAAAGAAAGTTTGGGTTGGGACCTTAAAGACCATCTCATTCTACCCCCTATCACTTCCCACTGGACCAAGTTGCTCCAAGCCCCATCCAACCTGGCCTTTAAAAATGAAGAACCATATAAATCTTGATTAAATGAAATTAAATGTTTACTCAGCAGTCACTTTATAATTCTTTGGTAGAAAAAAGACCAGTTGTGATCAGGCTGCAGGTGGGCAGCCCTGCCTGACCCTGATCCCTGGCTCCAGGCAGGGTCTGGCCATCACTGTGGCACCAGAGCACCCTGGCTTCCCTGATGATGGCTCTTAGAAAGGATGGGCCCCCACAGAACCACCCCAGAGTTCAGGAGTGCTGGATTTGCAGTGTCAAGATAAAATTGAGCTTAATGAACTTGCCCAAATGGCAGAAGCAATATTTGTGAGCCAGGCTGCACCTGACACATTCTTTATGCCACGTGTCCAGGTGACCTGGATGCCAAACCCAAAGCTGAACCACATGTGGGTGAGAGCCAGCCAATATTAGCATTGCTATATTAATGTTATTAATAAAATGAAAGATTCAGATGACAAAACATTTTAATTATTTCCCTTCTTCCTCAATTTAGCATTCCAGAAATAAAAAATTAATTTAATAAACTTTTAAAAATATATTTTCTGTTGTCCTTTCTAAATTTAACACCTAAATTGTACTGGGGAGTTTTCACGGTGCTGGTTAGAACTGGATCAGACTTCTGTAGAGTCATGCATCTCCTGAAATTCTCCACATTACTGCTTCAGAAATCTTATGAAACATCCTGTGTGGCAGTGAATATTCAGTGGACCGCATGTTTGGTGTCCAGGAAATATCCTTTCATATTTTAGATAAATACTTGACTATTTTGTCTACTCTTTAAAGCAGCAAAACAACCCAGACCTCTTCAAGGGGATGTTTTGATGGATCTAGAATAAAGAGAAGGGATAAACCAGCCCTGGTACATTCCAGGGCAATATTCCTCTGCGCTCTCCTGGAGCATTTGAGCTCTAAAGACCCAGACCAGGGGCTCACTCCACACCACGTGGAATGGAACAGACCTTGCTGCAGGCCCAGAGTGGTCTCCTGGCCCTGGTCCCAGGGACTGAGGCCAGCTGAGTGAGGGGACACCCTCATTTCTGGTCACAAAGGGGTCGAACAGGCTCTGTCAGATAGGATGCCTTTCCCACAGCTTTCACTTTCCGGGTAGGCTCGCCCACGCCGGGGATGGATAATTGCTGTGGCGCTTCATTCCCCGGGCACTCTTGGGTATCGTCGGGTTTTTGTGTCACTGTTGTTGAGTTGTCATCACAAGTCAGACCTGATGATTCAGGAAGTAACATTTTTGATGTAGTTTTGAAACACGCTTCTGTTAACCAAAGCATCTTTCTGTTGTGGGATTTCTGGAGACAAACGCCTTTGGGGAATTATTTCCGGCTGAAAAAAAAAGAAAACACCTCCTAGCCAGGTCACAAGGAGGAAGAATAAACAGCCCTTCTCCAGTGGCACGATCCACAGGCACTGGTATAAATAGAGGACCAGGGGACAGAGGTATCACAGTTGGATCCTGCAGCCACCCGAGCACTTGCCTTGGGCTCTGTTGGCTCCGCACGCACACCATGAGCTGCACTGTCAGGCAGGTCGTCACCACCTGCACCCAGGGCAGGGCCAGCACGGGCAGCAACGCAGCTGGCACTGCCAGGAGGGTCTCCTCTGCCTCCTCGGGCAGACACGCTGCCTATGACTTGGGAGCTGTGGTTGGCAGCTTCTCCGGCGGCAGCGTGAGCGAGGGATTGCTCGGGAAGCAGCTGAGCGCCGGCAGCGCGGCTGGTGGCAGCTTCGGAGCCACCCAGAGGGCTTGTTCTGCCCTGGGATTCAGCACAGGAGGAGTCTGCGCTCGAGGTGGCTTCCCCAGGGCCGGGGCTGGCTGTGGGGATGGGATCCTCTTTGCTAACAATGAGAAGGCGACTATGCAGAACCTCAACGACCGCCTGGCCTCATACCTGGACAAGGTGCGGCTCCTGGAGGGGGACAACGCCGACCTGGAGTGCAAGATCAGGGAGTGGTATGCCAAGGTGGGGCCCATCTGTGAGCCACGGGACTACAGCTGCTACCACAAGGAAATCGAAGACCTTCAGAACCAGGTAAATCCTTGTTTGTCAAGAAAATCCTGCTATTTCTTTGGGCTTTGCTTTCATATTTGCACAGAGCCTGTCAAAGGGCAGAGGGAACAGCTCTGGAGCAATGGTTTATATTAAATGATGGTCTATGGGAGGGGGATTCTGCATTTACTGAGCACTGATGCTTCAGCAAGGTTGGGTCCACCCAGTTGGCACATGGGTTTCCCTGATTAATAACCCCAATATATGGAATTATCATAAAATACCCCAGGTAAATGTTTCCTCTAGGGTCTTCTGGAGGCAGAGGAAGATGCAAGCCCACATATTCCTCTTATGATTTATTTTCCAGATCCTGTGTGCAGCCATGGAGACTAACAAAATCCTTCTGAACATTGATAACAACAGGATGACTGCTGATGACTTCAGAGTGAAGTGAGTAAAGTCCCCTGCTGGCCCGTGGAGGGGCAGGTGAAGGGTGGTGATGGGGACATCCCAACCCTCTGCCTGTCACACTGCATAGTAAAACAGATCTCTGACACCACTGGCAATGTTCATAGCACTGCATGCGTGGAGGGAAAGAACTTGTTCCTCATTTTTTCCCCCAACCTCAACGGAAGGCCTTGCCCTGCTTTGCTGACATGCTGACCTTGGTTTAAGGTATGAGACCGAGTGTGGTCTCCGGCAGAATGTGGACGCCGACATTTGCAACCTCCGGCCCGTCCTGGACCAGCTGGCCAGCTGCAAGACCGACCTGCAGCTGCAGTGTGAGGCTCTGACAGAGGAGATGTGCTGCCTAAAGACCAACCATGAGGAGGTCAGCTCTCTCAGGGCACTGAGAAGAAGGAAAATCTCCCCAAAGGTGGATGGATATTACTGATACAGGCACGTGTTTCCTGCAGGAAATGAGCTGTCTGAGGAAACAGGCCACTGGGGATGTGAGTGTGGAGGTCAATGCCTGCCCTGGCCCAGACCTGAGGAAGATCCTGGAGGATCTGAGGTGCCAGTACGAGACGCTGATGGAGCGCAACCGCAAAGAGACGGAGCAGTGGTACGCCTGCAAGGTACCTCGTGTCCTCAGAGCTGCAGCCAGCTCTGCCCCAAGGGGGAAAGGGAAAAATGAGGCATTAGGAGGTGTCCTCATAACAACAAGTGTCACAGATGTGCTCAGATCTAACTGTACTGCCTGATTTCTGTGTTCATCCACGGCAAAAGGGCCACCACATGGTGTCACTGGGTCAGAGTGGAATAAACAGGGTGTCAGCCTTGGGTGTGCTCAGGGCACTGCAGGGTGTGGGGAGGTCCTGGACACCACGAGATGCAGCGAGGAGGTGAGGAAAGGGCTGTTCTTTTCTGACCTTGCAGGTGGAGGAGGTGAATCTGGAGGTGGTCACAAGCAGCCAGGAGATCGAGTCGAGCAACAAGCAGGTGACTGAGCTGAGGCGTCAGCTGCAGGCCCTGGAAATCAATGTACAAGCCCAGCTCACTATGGTAGGTGATGCCACAAGGATTCACAGCTCCAGCTCTCGTGAGCAGGGCTGTACCTGTGTCCAAACCAGGTACCTGTGAGTTTGTTCCATTCTCAGAAAGAAAACCTGGAATCCTCTTTGACGGAGACCGAGTGTCGCTACAACAAATACCTGGCTGAGCTGCAGAACCAGATCTCCTGCGTGGAGCAGCGGCTGGCTGAGATCCGAGCGGAAATGGAGTGCCAGAACCAGGAGTACAAGACCCTTCTGGACGTCAAGTGTCGCTTGGAGCAGGAGATCCAGACCTACCACTGCCTGCTGGAGGGTGGCCAACACGACATCATGTATGCAAACAGAGCTGGGCACCCTAAAATCTCTGTGCTTTGCCTTACAGGGATATGAAAATCCTAGTAGGAAAAGCAACACTGTGGTGAGGAACCAGTGCCGACCTGTTTCCAGACAGGGCTGATTAGAAAGCCATGAGACATCTGAGGGTTTGGTTCTGATAAATAACCAGGGAGCACACCAAAGACCATTCCTGGTCAGGGAATGGGCTGGGAGAGCCCCCAGAGCTGTCCCAGCCCCTGGCACAGTTCAGCAGCTCTTTAAGGGCAGCTTCACCAGGAGCTGGACAAAGAGTCATGTAACTGAGTTTTATTGGCTTGCCAGAATGAGACAGGTTTAGGGACTAGCAGCTAATTTAACTGAAACGATGAATTATCTAAACATTTTCAGTTTCGCACAACAAGTTTAATTAAAGTTTTGGAAGTTTAATTTGTATGCAAAGCAGTTGGCTCTGCCCTGCCTTCCATTGACTGAGGTTTTGAAACAGCCAGGCTGTTAATTCCAGACATTGGCTGCACACACACAAAACTGCCCTGAGCACCCACCTACTCCTTTTGTTTTGCTGGGAGAGGAGCCTTTGGAATGGTGGTGCCCTGATGTGGGCTCCTCTGGACTCTCCACTCCTAAATTATTTACAAGAAAAGTCAGTTTTTGTTCCAAAATGCCTGTTGCAAGGGCTGAAGTGGCACTGTTAGTGCTAGTCTGGGGTAACCCTGAGTGCCAGATGGAAAAGCATCATCACCAAAGGACGGGGGCACAGAGGTGGCTGCAGCTGGCCTCGGGGCTGGGAGGGGGAGCTGTGGCTCAAGAGACAGAGCTAAAGCAGCGAGGAGGGCAGGGGGAGATCCCCAGGGGGGCAGTGCTGGGGTCTGGGTGTCCAGAGCTGTCTTTTTCCACAGAGGGGCGGCAGGAAGAGGAGTTGGTGCCACAGCAGCTGGCAGAAGCACGGGGCTGAAGGGCAGCCTGTGCCAGCCCTGCCTGCCCTGAGCCCTGCCCGGCCCAGGGTCTGACAGGTGAGGGGGTCTCCAGGGAAGGGGGACCAGGAATGGCTTCTTTAGTGCTGGGTACCAGAAGGATGAGGGGTCTCCAGGCTTTTCTGGGTGATGAAGAGAGGCTGGAGAGGGTTTTCCCTGGAGAGAGGCTGGGCTGGAGTCAGACACTGTGATTGTTGGTGGGAGGGAACTGGGATTAACTGGGATGTGGTGGGAAGCAGTGATAAGGGATGCAGCTATGGGATATTTATTTATAAACCTCTGCACAGAAATTGTGTTTGACACTGTGGGGTGCCCATTTAAACACACAGTGTTTAAATGTGTGTTTAAACAAGGCTTTCAACACAGCATGGGAAGGAGGAACTGGCAGGGAAATCAGTCACAAGTCTTTCAACAAGGATAAAATTTAGCAAAGCTTGGAGTAGAGGGAAAGAGAAAAGGCGAAGGGGTGTAAGAGAAAGGCACAGGGTGCTGAAAAAGTTATTCTTCTCATTCTCCTTCAGGTCACTGCAGACCAGAGAGTCCCTGCCAGCCCCACTGCACATCCCCTGAGGAGCTCTTTGAAGAAAAAGTCTTTTGGAAAATCAAGGCAAAATAACCTGGGAGTTCTCAGTTGTGCTCCGGCAGCACTCAGAGGAACTCTGCAGGACAGCACCTCCTGCCTCCCCTGGGTTGTGGCCATTCTCTAACAGAGACCAAGGCTTGTCTCCAATAAAACTTTGCTCCTGCTGATACAGCCTTGAACCTGAGAAATAATTTCTACAAGTGAATCAATATACAAGTATTTAAAAAAATATGTTATAAATCCACCTTTAGTTTCCAACCACACAGCAATCACTACAGGGATAAAGGAAAACAAGCCATCAGTGCTGCAGCTGAACTCAGGCCGAGGATAGGGATGGAGGGTGGAGGAGAAAGACCAGACAAGGTTGTGGAAAGGGATATTTGCTACCAGAGGAGGTGGCAAGAGCCAAGACATGAAGCAGAATGTGGTGAGGAAAGAAACACCCAGGGAGGCTGAGCAGAGGGCAGGGAGGGAGTCTCAGGGCTGTCTGACTGACAGTCTGCTACCGAGAGAAAGAAAAGGGAGTCTTCACTTAAGCAGACATATGCTAATATAATATAATATAATATAATATAATATAATATAATATAATATAATATAATACATAATATCACACAATATAATGTAACACACAACACCTTTGAGTTATTACAGATGCACACTAACAGGATAAAATCAAGAACAAGTTTTCTCAAATAATACCAAAGCAGGAATTTTGAAAGCCAGGCTCTGCTGGTCTCTCCACTCCTTTCTGGTGGAGGAAAACAATTCCCAGAGAAAACACTAAATAAAGAACCTCTAAATGGATTTGTAAAAAAGGCAAACAGGAAGAACCAGCTGGCAACATGTAGGAAGATAAAAGGGTGAGACAAATTAATATGTGGGAGAGAATTTTTTTAAAAGTGAGACACAATAAACAGACAGAAAGAAAAAAGCTGCTGGCATTTTATTAGCCCAGAGAAAGGAATGGCAAACACATTTAGGAACACGAGTGCATTTTGCTGTGTGTGCAAGCCCAGGCTCAGGATCCAGCCTGTCCCTCCTCGCTGGCAGCAGTGTCCCAGCCATGGTTGGATGTGCTGGGAGTGGTGGCACAGCCCTTGCTCCTCACTGTGGGGCTCTGGCAGCCTTTCTTTATGAAATGCTGGATGGAGTTTGATGAGTGACCTTAGACATGAAGGTTTCTAACAAGAAGGCTTTGGGGGATACAATGAGTCTGAATTAGGGCCTGTTTCTAAAGAGAGAAACAGCTCAGACAGCCCTGGAATGGCCTCTTCCTGGGCTCTGTCCAGGACACTTGTTAGCCCTGTGCAGTAATTGCTCTAATGAGCTCCTGGACAAGCTCTGTGTTACTTTCCCTGCTCAGTTCTGCATCTCCCATTCCTGCAGCACTAATTATGCTGAGCATTTTGGGGTGATTTAACCCACCTCACTGCTGACTCAGCACCTCTGAGGTCACTGCATTGCATCTGTGCAGAAACACAACTCTGCCTTCCCTGCCCAGTGTTTATAACCTGGACAGGGATGGGAAATGGTGACAGCTGTGGAGACAGCACAGGAAAAGACAGGGAAGGGAAATAAATGAAATGGGGAGGACACAGTGCATGGAACAGCAGAACAGGAGTGAGCTGGGACCTGCACTGCACAGCAGCTCACGGGGTGTGCAGCTCATCTGAGCTCCTTCTGTCCTCCTGTAACATGCAAATCTTGCAAAGCAAGAACAAACAAGCAACTCCAAGACAGAGAGACTTGGGCTGAAGGTACAGGGCAGAGAGAGGAACCCAAGGATACAAAGAGCAAGGGGGGATGCCCCTGGGAGAGGCAGGGGTGATAGCAGCACTGGGGCTGGTAAGCAGACAGTGAAATGCACTGTGACAGCTCAGCAGATGTGTCTGTGTTGTAAGAGAGCAGGAACATGGGAATTACACCACCATCAGGAAAAACCCCTGAGGAATTAACACACCAGAGCTTTAAGGGATCAGTGAAGAAACGGGAAGAAAACAAATAATTTTGTAAATTACTAATGCTGGAAATCAGCCATGAGTTCCAGACTGCATGGCACAGACAATTATCTCTGATTACAGGCACAGTGCACTTGGAAAAGCAGGCCATATTCTGGTGTGATGCATAAACTGTAATTTCTCTACAAAAGTCTGTTTCATAGAGTATGCAGACAGGCACAGACCTACAGCCACAGTAACTCTTTGTGGGGTTTCGATTTTTGTTTATTGGCTATGTAACATTTGTAAAGAATTACAAGAGATGAGCAAACTGCTGCTGTAACCCAACAGGAGATTTCTCAGTTCAGTACACTGAATAATAGAACCTAAACTGCCAGTATGAGCCACATTATGGAAGTGTATTGAAATTAAGAGAGTTTTTAGCACAAGTATGACATGAAGATAAAAGAAGACGGTCTGGGGGGTTCTGGCTGTGCTTCACCTTTGCCTGCCTGGCTCTGTTGCACCCCTGGACAATGTCTGAGTGCAGGAAGCACCTGGAAACTCCAGGCTGTCAAGCTGTGACCTGATCCTGTGGCTCTGCAGCACAGACCACAGGCTGAAGCCTTGGTTTCCCTCCTGTCCTGCACTGTGCTCAGCTCTCCATGGAATTGCTGCAGTTTCATCACCCATCACTATTCCCATATATCCTAAGAAATTCTCCAGTCTCTCCTCTGCTGTGATGACCTGCAGTGCCACCAGAGATGTGCCTGCTGGAGGCCTGACTGCACTGTCAGCACTGTCAGCACTGGGCAGGTTCTGGAAGGATCTAAAACTCTTCATCAAGTGAATCAGGGGAGACTGAACTTTGCTAGGAAAAAACCTGGTTGTGTCCACCTCCATGTCCTGCTGAACTTTTCCTTCAGCACTGCAAATGCTCAGAGTGTGCAGATGTGAACACTCAGCAAGAAAGAAGCTGGAACAGAGTCGGTCTCCAAGGTGTATTTAAGCCTGTGCTGTTACCAAACCCACTGTGGTAATTATTTCAGTTGCCTTACAGGATTTGGCTAAACATGGTGGTATAAACCAATGAGTCACTAGCCAGGGAAAAGTCGTGGTCTGCATTTGAAAGATGGGAGTATGGGGCCTGGAGCCAGCTCAGTATCACATCAAAGAAGAGTTTAATAAGTGATGCCTAATGGCCATTATGCAAATTATTAATGGTAATTACAAGTGACAAGATAAAATCATATTCCAGTGTGGTTGCACAAACATCACTGAGGCAATGCTTATGAAAGCAAAGTTCTGTTGAACCAGACACACCTTTCTTGTAGTTGACACAAGAAAACATTATCAGCTTTGATAAGCAAAGCGAGGTGAGCGTGTGGAGCCGGGCTGGGCACAGCGACAGCCACAGGACCAGACTGTCCTGCCCACAGCACCCCTTGGGAATGTGGCATCCTCCTGCCTCTCCATGCCTGGGCACCAGTACTCACCCTTATCCCCTCTTTCACTCTCTTTTCTCATCCATCAAGCACACAAGTCTCAGCAGCACTGGAACTGACACTGTGTGTGACCACTGCTGGTTGTCCTGGCCAAGGGCCTCTTGTGGCTTCCTGCACCTGAAACCAATTGTTTCCTCCAGTCCTACACTGAGCTGGTAAATCCTTTAGGGACACGTTTATGTCTTAGACTTGCACAGTCCCTTCCCTGTGTTCTGCCCCAAGGCTGTGTCCCAAGGCTACAGGAATAGAGTAATAACAAAAGCGGAGGTAAAGAAATCAGTTTAGTGGGGGGAAAAGCCAGTACTGAGGGAGCACAGACCTGTCTGTCTTGGTGCCGAGCCCTGGAGCCCTGACATGGCCATGAGGACAGAGACAACACCACAGTTTGTGTTTAAAATACCACCAGCTTAGCCAGGGACCAGCTTCTGGGTGCATTTGCTGTATCAGACACATGTTCCGTGCCCCAGTGAAATTGGCAGGAGCCCATAAAAACTCCAAAGAATGTAATTGTATCCCAAATACGAGTTCTTGGGAAGAATTGTATGCTCATGTCTAATCTTCACAGGTAAATTGGGATTTGAGAGTCTGTGGACCATTCCACCAGGACATGAGTGAAAGGTTGTACAGTGCTGCTGCTGTTTGTTTTGTGGAGCAAGACCTGCTCCTTCCTCCCATCAGAGAGCTGCTGAAGGAAGCAGGGCTAGGTGCTCCATGCCCACCTGTAGAGAAATGCCCAACATCTGCAGTGTCTCCCCTGAATTCAACAATCTGCAAGGGAAAGAAAGGCACCCCCAGCCCGCCCCATCTCTGCAGGTTGTGCTTGGGTAACTCCTGAAAACCTCTCCAGCAGAAGCGAAGCTCCAAGCAAGCATTATATTAATTTCTCTTGGCTCCAACAGCCACACCCTGTCTTCAATTATATTCCTCAAAATGACAGATGAAAGCCAGATTTGCTCCCTCTCCTCCTTTTTGTTCATGATTTTCCCGACTGTGAGTCTAGGCTGTGTGGGGAGCACAGGGGCTGTGTCTTGGGGGAGGATGGACTTGTATTTCAGGCACTGCAGTCTCAGGGAGGAATCCGAGCTCCGACAGACTTCAGCTCTGTCCTTAAGCAAGTTATTTCCCTGCACCATATGAATAATGAATATTCCTGGATGCCGCCAGCCTTGGGTAGGCGGCTTTTTTATCATTTTTGATCTAAGTAAAGAAATAAATTATCCCACTGGAGAGTGGAAAGCTTTAACTCATGCTGGTGTGAAGACGATCCTATCTAAATGTACTTGGGGACACTCTCCTGCCATGGTGACAGCATGAGTGAAAGCAGCTGAGGGTACAAGTGTTGGTTTTCTCTGCTCTTCTTCCCAGAGGGGACGCTGCTCTCAGAGCTCCTGCAGTGTCACCCTCACTGCCAACAGGGATCTGTCACAACTGCTCCTGTGCATATGGACATCCTCCAGTCAAAGGCTGCTTTGTGAGTAAGAGCTGAGTGGAAATTCCACGCTGTAGGGAACAGAAGCCATCGTCCCCCGGAGAGTGGAATATCCTCTCATTACAGCGACGGCTGGAGAAGGACACTGGCACTGGTGGAGCCAGTTCTCTGAATTCTCCCTTGGCTATTGCCTGCCTGGATGGGAGGTTGTGCTCCTCTGACCAGCCAGGCTGTGCTGATACCTGCTACTGCTCAGAAAAACTCCATTAAGAAATGCAGAAAGCTTTTCTCCTTCTTATTTCGTGTGCAGCACAATCTTCGTAATGGCAATCTTCGTATCCAGGGATCTGGATATATCACTTGTGGATACTCCCTTTCCTGTCATCTCTGTCTTTATCTATCATCACCACAAACGGAGAAAGCATGGACAGCAATTAAAGCAATTGAAAAATAACTTCAGCGAGGTCCTTCATGCAGTTGACATCAACCTGTGTGTCACTCATGCACAGGGACACTGAGCAGGACTGAGCTTCACAGTGCAAGCAACTTGACTTCTTGTGTTTGCATAACTAAAGACATTTAAGCCATAAATAGGGAACTAAATCCATGGGGGATTTACCTCAGTGATTTTGGAAATCTCACAATAGAGCAGATATTAAGAGCTGTGCCAGGTGACCAACATCCACACCACAGTGTCTGTTGTCTCTTCTCTATTACAGTCACAACTGTTCACACTTTTCAGAAGTGAGAAATTCTATTAGTTTTCCATTTTTTGTTTCACAAGGTCTACCATGTGATATAAAAAAAGGTTATTGGACTAAGAATAAATACAAATTAATATAAGATAAAAGGCACTTTGATGTTATAAATACCAATGGTTCTTCTTTGTACATAATCTAGGGCAACTTTTTTTCTTGACTTGTTGCAAAGTTTGCATCATACAAAAAAGCTGATGACTCATAAAACACTATTTTACTTTTTGGAATAAGCTGCTGACATGTAAAGTATCTTCCTTGTGAACTGGGATTTCTAGAGGGAAACTGCCTATGGGCTATTTAATCTTGGCATAAACAGCCAGACTAGCCAGCCCCGTGGGAAGAAGAAACACCCCACAGGTGACACCCCCTTTGGAAGGTATAAATGGAGACCTGCAGCAGCCGCCAGCCTGCAGTCGGACTCAGTATCACGCTCTGCATCTTGCTTTGGGCTGTGGGTTGGCGCTGCAGCTGGGCCTCGCCATGAGCTGTAGTATCAAGCAGACAACTGGCTCTCTCAGGGGCAGGACCAGCGGCGGCAGCTGTGTGATCGGTGGTGGCGGTGGTGGCGCGGCGCGCATCTCCTCGGTCTCCTCTGGAAGATACACCACCTGCGGGATAGGCGGTGGCCGAGGCTTTTCTGGGAGAAGCTACTGCGGTGGTGTGAATTATGGAGGGGGACTGAGCACCGGCAGCTTGGTCGGTGGGAACTTTGGAGGTGGCTTAGGAGCCACCGTCCTCGGAGGATGCCCAGGCATGGGGTTCAGTGGTGGCAGCGCTCGCTTTGGCGGTGGCATGGGAGGTGGCATGGGGATGGGTCTTGGTGGAGGTGGTTTTTCTGGTGACGGCATTCTTCTTTCTGGTGACGAGAAGGTCACCATGCAAAATCTGAATGACCGCCTGGCTTCTTACCTGGACAAGGTGAGGTGCCTGGAACAAGAGAATGCTGACCTGGAGTGCAGGATCAGGGAGTGGTATGCCAAGCAGGGCCCTTTTTGTGAGCCACGGGACTACAGCTGCTATTATAAAGAAATAGAAGATCTTCAGAACCAGGTAACACCTCCTCCCAGCTGCTTTCTCCCTTTTTCTGGTGCTGGTTGATAACTCAGTCCATTATCAGGAGTAAAAAATTGTTGTAAAATGTCTTTTGTAAACAGCTATTACAACTTCTGCCCGTGGAAAGCCCAGAGCTTAGAGATAAAACTGGAGAGTTTGTCTCTGTTGCTGTTATTCATCAGATATATTGAAGGGGAAAATGTTACTTCATGGAATGCATCTGGATGGGCTCAGTAGTCTTTTTTAATCTAGTTTGTGCCAAAGTGGTCAAATAGGTGCATGGCAAGAAGAGAACTAAAAGATAAATAAATAATGGATCACATCAATTTACCTGAATTTATGTTATTGTCATAGTCTTGCAAAATTTCAGTTAAACCTTATTTCCTTTTCCTTATTAGTTTACTCTTTCATGTAGAAGTGGGAAATATAGGACATCTAATTAAAACTAAGAATAAAGAGAACATGGCCATAACACATTTAGAATGGGCAATTTAAAATTCAAAATCTTTGCAAAGTGTTTGGCAAATATTTAAGATGTCAATGCACAAAGAGTAAAGAGAAAAGAATCCAGGAAAGAGACTGAAGAAGATAGGCTCATCATTAATTAATTTAAATAAAACTTTAAATCTCATAAGATTTAGATTTAATGGGCTGAGGTGGATTGTAGCAGGTGCTGGACAGTAATTACATCTCCTGTACTCTCTGCACCTGAACCATGAATTTTATAATTTTAATGATTTCACTGCCCTTCCCTGAATATCTCTGTGAGTGATGCACTCCTCAGGTCCCCATCCATAATACCCAGGATTTTGAAATAAGAGGGGAGAAAGAGGGTGTGGTTGCACCAGGCAATGGGTGCTTTGAGCCCAAGGACAGGAGCAGAGACCTGGAATAAATGTTCTTTTTCCAGATTGTCTGTGCAACCATAGACAACAACAAGATCATTCTGAACATCGACAACAGCAGGATGACAGCCGATGACTTCCGAGTGAAGTGAGTACCTGGGGCTGTCCCCTCTGCTGTCACCCCTCTCAGGGCTCTCAGCTGCTCTCCTGTGACCCAGGACAGGCTGAGGCTGTGCAGAAGAATTCTCTCATCCAGTGTCTAATTAGCGGCAATTCCAGGAGGGGGAGTTTGGGATGCCAAGCTGGTTTAGAGTGGAGATTAAAGGAAGCAGAAGGGATCTGCAGACTGGGAGCAGTGAGGGTTCAGCCAAGCTGCTGCTCCAGCATGCACTGTCTTATAGAGGGGAAAGTTTTAGTTTTTCCTGTCAGAGCTCAGAAATGCAAGTGGTGTCAGACACTGAGTGCTCTTTCTTGCTTCCCTCCTCCCTTGCAGGTACGAGACGGAGCTGGCGCTGCGCCAGAGCGTGGAGGCCGACATCAACGGGCTGCGCCAGGTGCTGGACCAGCTGACGCTGTGCAGGTCTGACCTGGAGGCACAGCTGGAGTCGCTGCGGGAGGAGCTCTGCTGCCTGAAGAAGAACCATGAGGAGGTAGGTCCTGCCCTCTCCTGTACAAAGCGTTCACTCCGGTGGGATCCATCGCCCCGGGGTGATGGAGACCATCGCGTGACCCAGGAGCTGTGAAGATCCTGGGCTCCGAACTTGGCTCCCTCAGTTCTTTCTTTTGTTTTAAACCTGACCTGATCTGGATGGTGTTTGCAGGAAATGTGCTGTCTGAGGAAGCAATCGACTGGAGATGTGAGCGTGGAGGTCAATGCCTGCCCTGGCCCAGACCTGAGGAAGATCCTGGAGGAGATGAGGTGCCAGTATGAGACGCTGATTGAACGCAACCGCAAAGAAGTTGAGGATTGGTACGAGTGCAAGGTGAGTAAATAATTCCCACAGCTCTGACTTTCCCTGGCTAACTCCCAAGCAATCAGCCCACAGGGATTTATTGCATGTAAAACCCACAAAAAAGCCTGTAAGAACATTTAGCATTTCTTGACACTGACCAAGTGACACAAGGGAGGGACACTGCCATCCTGTGTCCCTGTCATGGCCTGAAGGAAGCGCTGCATGTTGGTAGGATTTGAGGTATGAATTCTCTACAAAGCAGTAAGTGGTGAGAAGAACAAGAAGCAGCTTAATTAGAAGAACAAGAGGAATGACAAGCCAGGTTTTACACTGCCATTAGGATGAGAGTTTTCACCCAAACCTTTCTCATTTCATGTCTTTTCTAACTTCTTTGCTCTTTCCTTAATACTTGATCCAGCTCATACTGCACATTCCCTAAAGCTCTTTACCCTGGATTGGTGATTTCAGATTGAGGAGGTGAATCGGGAGGTTATTACAAGTGGTCAGGAGGTGGAGACGTGCAACAACCAAGTGACTGAACTGAGACGCCAATTGCAAGCCCTGGAAATCGATCTCCAAGCTCAGCTCAGCCAGGTGGGTGATGAGCTGGTGCAAACCTCATCCATCTCACAGAAGTCATAGCTAAATGCAGTGTTTCTCCTGCCTGTGTTTGTCTTATGTCCCATGTCACCCCTCAGAGGGACAATCTGGAGTCCTCGCTGGCGGAGACGGAGTGTCGCTACAACAACCACCTTGCTGAGCTGCAGAGCCAGATCACCTGTGTGGAGCAGCAGCTGGGTGACCTGCGGGCAGAGATGGAGTGCCAGAACCAAGAGTACAAGATCCTGCTGGACGTCAAGTGCCGCCTGGAGCAGGAGATCCACACGTACCGCTGCCTGCTGGAGGGAGGCCAGCAGGACCTTATGTAAGTGGGCTTGGGACACACCAAAAAATACAATAAAATACCTGTGTCCTGGTTATTTCAACATAAGAGAAAAGTGAAGGACCTGCTGAGCTCATTCTCCCTTACTGACCTATTTGACCTGCCTGGTGTCAGGGTGGTGAACTGCTTCTTCTCCTGTGCTGTTGGTGCCACAAGGAGAATTAGAATTGCAACATTTTTCTGCTGAAAATGGAAGCAGACTGAGAGCAGCAGGGGTGCTGACAATCTGTAGCTCTAGCTTATCTGTTATTTCTGTCACTAAAATATTATTTTCCTGTCTTCTCAGTCAGCAAGGAGGAATTGGTCAGTCTTCAAGTCTAGGAGGAGGAGTTGCAAGAAGCAGTGGGATAGGAGGAGGAGGCATCATTAGGACAAGCCACACTTACACTTCGTCTGCCCAGATCCCATCCTGTGCAGCTGCGGAGATCCAAGGTAAGAACTGTTCTGCTCTAAACATTTCCAGTCTTCTCTGCTCTATCCAGCACTGATGGGCTGGAAGAAAGATCTTTCCCATGTAGCTTACAGGTGCTACTTGAAAGTTTTATTGTGGGGCCCTTGGGAAATACAAGACAGGAGCCACAGAGGAGTGGCTGAGAGGAGAGATTTTGGGAGCTGGGACTCTGCTGGGATGCATGAGAATTGCCAGAGGGAAGAGGGACACAAGGGAGAGGGACAGAGCCAGCAGGCAGGCAAGCCATGGAGAACCTGGGGAAAGGACTGACGTGAAATGAGGGATAAAGGAAAGAGGAGGAAAAAGAAAGGTACTCAGAAATCAGGTGGGCAAAGAAAGGGCAGAAATCATGGGAATACTGGCAGATAACTACTAGGCATCATTCACAGCAAAACTTCCAGCCAAACTGAAAAAGAAAGAAGGAAATATAGTGACAGCTGGGCCAGGAGAATGACGTGAGCAGGGGCATTGATGTAGCATGGACCCCACTGCCATTCCCTCATCCAGATTGCTGCTGGAGCAGTGTCTGCAGCTTCCACCTTTTGGCATTTTGATGCAGCCTCTGCTGCAGCCAGTGACAGATCCATCTGCCAGGCTGGCAGGAGCCATCAGATCTTCCCAGGAAGGGGCAGTATTTATCTGAAATTCTAATTGAATTGGCTTGTGAAACGATCACGTGTAGAGAATGACAGTGTGGGAAAGAATCTATTTTTGCTATAAACACAGTAATGTTTCCTTTGATCTCTCCAGTGCCTTGCCGAAGGATTTGTGATTAAGCAGAGAAATGAGAATATCCAACAAGAGAAGCCTGAAGCAGAGCTACAGATGAAGAGAGAGAATATTTAGTGCATGTGTCTGCAGAGAGCACGGAGCGTGCTCCTCTGTTGCTCAGCCATGCTAAGCAATGTGTCAGAGGGATGAGCAGAGCATTGAGCCACATTCTGCTTTATTTTGCTATTTGCTTTTCAGTCTGTATTGCTGTGTGTGGCCCAGCACCAAGACTATTGCTGTAGTCAGCCAGGGCTATGATCACTTATGTACCTGCTGCTGAAAAATGTCTCTAATAAACTTTGCTTCTGCCTAATGCAATCAAGAACCTGTGTCTGAAACTGAGTTCCTTTTGAACACCAGCTGCTGATCCATGAGCAAGGGGCACCTAAAGTGGTCAGGATCACTCTGAACTGGGAACAAAGCTGCTTTGCCAGCAGGAGAGAGGGGCCTTGCTGACCTGGCAGGTCTTGTGCAGCTTGTCCTCCCTGTTGTCACAGCCTGAGGCAGATGTTGCCCATTCCTGTGTGACACCTGCCCTGATCCCCATGAACAGGTCTGTGTCCTTCCCACACAGCACTGGGCTGAAACCCAGTTTTAGAAGAACTTTGAAAGTCAGTGATGGAACGTCCAAAGATAGTTTGCCTTGGTCCCAGTCTAGTGCTGACAGATCTGGGCTGAGCACTCTCATGCTCTATCTCCCAGTCCGGGGACTGTTGAGGATGAAATTTTGGTGTCCACAACTGATTCCATTTCTGCTGACATGGCTTATGTTCAAACCTATCCCTTTCATTCTATGGGAATCTTCACACTGGGAAAAGGACTGCAGGCAAAAGGTTTATCTCCTCTCTTTTCACACAGGGACTGTGTCATTTACTGGTCATTCTCTGATTGCCAAGAGTTTCAACCTGAACATCGAGAGTGGTTGAAAGATCATCTCTGTGTTAAACACACCTTGTCTGGGAAGCTGCAGAGGGCAGGGTGGGAACTGAAAAGCTGCAGCTTATCAAAGAATAGATTTGAGAAAAAAGCCAGGCAGGGCCTTTGGACACCCAGAGCCACCCAATTGTCACAGACCAGGCAGGTCAGTCCCTCCCTGGCCTTGACCAGCAGCTGGTGCTGAGCTGGTTTTGTCCTGGCCCTGACCTGCAGAGCAGCCGTGGGCCACGGTGAGCTGGCAGAGTCACTCTGGGTTTGGAGAACTGGCAGTTCAAAGTGTTATGAGGGTGTTTTGAGGATTAAATTGTTGGTCCAGAAAGCCAAGCAGTGGTGGTTTTGGTAGTGGTGTGCCTGTTACAGAGTCACATTCACCTGTGAGATGACCCCAAACTCCTGATTATTCCTTTTCCACCAAAGGCTGGAGTTATGGAACAGCCAGACTCAGGACAGGAGGAGAACAGGTACAAAGACAAAACCACCTCAGGACTGGACATACAGTATAGTGTGGCACACTTTTCTACTGCCAGTTCTTTTATAAAGACACCAATTTCTCTGATGAAACAGAAATTTAACATGGGAGCAAGTGCCTGAAGAAATTCAACCACTAATGTCTCAGGGAGCAGGTGAAAGGTGCCCTTCTCCTGTTGTGAGAGGCCACAGAGAGAAGATGTTCCAGTGATATTTCTTTATTTCATCTACCACACACTAATAGTATCCATGGGCAAGGCAAGATAATGCAGTGCTGGAACACCTGCAATGACTCAGAGAAGTGGCCAAAGGTAGAAGTTTTTAACCAAAACAAATTAAGCATTATTTAAAGTTCAGTTCCAGCCCTGCATGAAGTACCAGACTTGATGCAGAATTCTTTCAGTAGATATGTATGGCCAGTGTTTCACAAGAGTTCAAAAGAGATACAAATTGTGGCTATAATGGCAAATTCCCTTGTGTTGGACTCCAGTGGATATCCTCGTTGTTCTCAGAGCTCTGGCTGAGAAGTTAAAAAGCAAATCTTTCCCTTTCCATTCCCACTGTCTCCTCCTGCCTTGTTCAGTGCAAAGACAGACAGTGACATAACCCACTGCTGCACTTTTTGGCCTCAATCCTTCCCAATCTGAGTCCTCACACTCTTGTTTCTAGAAATACAAAGACACTGCACTGAGACTCTTCCAGTTTCCAGTCTTCTGGAAACTCTTGGCTACCTGTGGTACATAAAAGCTTCCCAGTCTCTCCTGGCAGCCCCAGCTGATTCCCACCAGCTGTGGGCTGGTTCCTCCTCTTGCGAACTGCTACTGACATCTAGCTGCTCCTCCAGATTCCCTGGGCTCATATCAAAGGCCTTCCCACCCTTTCCACCACATCCAGCAGGTCCAAAGCATGCACTTTCATAAAGGAGCTGTCCTGAATTCCTGAGAGGTGAAAGAGAACTAATGACATGCTCAGAAAGAGACTCTAATGATCCAGAAATTATGAATATGCCTCTGGAAAGGCCCTGGGGGGTACAGCCTCAGCTCCTGGGACGCTCTGATGTTGTTTGTGGACCTACAAGTTGGGTTGAGTCCTGAAGGCAGCTCAGGAGAGGCAGGTTGTGATTAACAGTTCCCCAGCAGAAAACACCCTGGAAACGCTTCATTTATTAAAGAGCTGCAAATTATGGAGCTGCAAAGGTTGGAAGCCACATTTCCATAAGATTTTCCTATTTCTTTGTGCTGATGAGACAGACCCAGGAAGCTCATGAGTTCAAATAACTGAATGAAAACATGAGGGAAAGCTTAATTTAATTTTTTAAGGAACAATTACTTAGTTTTGTCTTAGTGCTCTCATTTCCTGGAGACAAACAGGATAAAAACAAGGCAGAGGGAAGTGTGTGCAGGAGAAGGTCTGGGCACAGGGGGTTGCTGCAGGCACCCAGAGCTGTGAGGGGCAGAGGGGACTGAGGTGTCCTGGAGGAGCAGGAGCGTCCCCAGCCTGCAGACACCCTGCACTCCCACGGAGCACAAGTCATCCCGTGTTTCTGCCTGAGCTACACTGATGTGCCCGGTGATAACTGCGGGGCTGGGGAAGGAATGTGTGCTCACTCAGGAGATGCTGGCTGCACACAGCTGTTGGGAAATTCCTGAGGAATCATCGGCAGAGCAGGCGAAGCTTCCAGCGACGCAGCTTTCAGCAGTTTCGGTTTGCTCCTGCCACCACACCCTGACTCCCAATTATCTTCTCCAGTCCTAGCAATGAAATCTGGTGATTCTTTCCTATACTCAATAAACTTCATTTGAGCTTTTAGCTATTCTGAGCTTTATTTCTGTGTGGTTTTGGGCCAGAGGGAGGCCCAGTGTGTCAGGGAGGGTAGGCGGACGTGCAGGCACTGTGTTGGGTCCAGCTGCAGCTCGGCCAGCTTGGAGTAAATCACTTTGGGAAGCATCTCCAAACCTGTCTCCAGCCTGCTGGAGAGATCACTGGAATGCTTCTGCCTTTCATGGCATGGATAAGGAACATCCAAAGGGAGACATCTTTTTAACAGAAATAAGAATAAGAGTAATAAAATGATAGGTAAATCCATGAATACTGGGGAAAGTCAGTCCTTAGGTAAAGAGATCATTTACCTGCCATAACAATAGCTATTCCAATCCACAATCCTGACACTCAGTGAGGATTTCAGCAAGAGTTTGAGCTCACTTTTCCCTGCTGAAGGAGGTTTGGAGAATTTCTTACAAGGAGCTGTTGGGTTCAGAAAGCCATGGAATGCCTGTCCCTTGCTGCATGGCCACTGGAAAGGGGGTCTCTAGGGAGAAGGCCAGTGCTCTGGAACCTCAGCAAAACATCTCATGAAAAGAGGCTTAGCCTGAATTTTGATTACAAGACTGTGAAAGGATTCATACGTTTTATTTTCTTTGCTTAATTAAGATTTGGAAACATTACTGATAGACAGTCTCTAGTTTGTACCAAATCCAGCTTCTCCAGCCCAGGTAGAACTCCGCAGGGCAGTGACTGCTCTGCAGCTCTATCAGCAGTTCTGTCTTTATATGTCCCAGGACAGCAATCCCAAAGCTCTGATTAAAATGCAGCATGTATTGACAGAGAAATTGGCCATAGGATGTTTCCACTCCCATCCAGTGTTTCAAACCCACCCTTTCCCAGCAACAATTACAATCCATAATAAGGAGAAGTGCAGAAATTATCTTTCACTGAACAACAGGAAATACTTAAAGCACTTTTACCTTCCTTTACACACTCCACATAATGAAACAAATCCTTTGTGGATTACTGGAGAGCCACAATCATGTATGAAGAACCTTTCATCCGTGCCCATTATGAGTTCCCTCCTTGGTCTTACTTGTCTCACAGCAGAGTGTTTCAGATTTGTCATCTTGGCAGTGGAGAGATTTAAAGGTTAATCTCTGTGTCTCTGATCTTTCCAGAGTTCTTACATCATGCTTCATACATCACTCGAAAAGCAAACTTAGTATTTCTTCTTTCTGTTTCATCTTACATATCCCAACCTCAGCACCTTGCATGAAAACTGCTTATTCAACTCAAAATAAAATGAAAATAAATTAATGAGAGATAAAGACCTCTTTGATGCAATAACCTTTAATGATTTCTTCCTGGTATGTAATTTAGGACAGTGTTTTTCCTGGCTTAACGCTGTAAGTTTGCATCATAAACAAAAAGCTGATGATTCATAAAACATTATTGCTAATGTATTTTTGAAATTAGCAAGAGACATGTAAAGCATCTTCCTTGTCTACCAGGCTTCTTGAAAGGAAACTTCCCTTTGAGAAATTATTCTTGGCACCAATGGCTGGAGTAGCCAGCCTTATGGGAAGAAGGAGCAGAGGTGACACCCACTGTGGAAGGTATAAATAGGGATGGGCGGCCAGGGCCAGCTCGCAGTCTGATTTCGTATCAAGCTGTGCATCTTGCTTTGGGCTTCTGCTTGCATTTCCCACCGCTGTCGCCATGAGTTGCAACATTAAGGAGACCATTACTGTGTCTAGCAAAGGCAGGAGCAGCGGTGGCAGCTGCATCATTGGTGGTGGTGGTGGTGGAGCACGGATTTCTTCCTTTGGCATAGGCAGTGGCAGAGGTTTTTCTGGAAGGAGCTACTGCGGCGGAGTGAATTACGGAGGGGGACTGAGTGTTGGGAGCTTGGCTGGTGGGAGCTATGGAGGTGGCAACTGCTATGGCAATGGCCTCGGCTTTGGCCTCGGAGGCGGTGTGGTTGTTGGGGGTCTTGGTGGCGACTGCTTGCTTTCATCCTGCGATGAGAAGGTCACCATGCAAAACCTCAATGACCGCCTGGCCTCCTACCTGGACAAGGTGAAGTGCTTGGAGAAGGAGAATGCTGAGCTGGAGTGCAGGATCAGAGAGTGGTATGCAACACAGGGCCTCTCCTGCGAGCCCCGCGACTACAGCTGCTACTACAAAGAGATTGAAGATCTCCAGAACCAGGTAAACCCCCCTCGGGTTGTTCCTCCCCTTTGGAAAGCTTATTCCTGAGTTTGTGTTTAGAACAAACTGCAGTTGTGGGAGGGAACTCTGGTGCTTGTGAATGTCTTTGCAAACAGAAATTTTGGCAAATTCCCCTATGACATTGCTGAGTGTGGGTGCTGCAAGGTGGTATGAGTGTGGGAGAATGCTCTGAAAGAGGAAAAGGATGCTTTGCTACATTGTATGTGACTATATAATTGCAAATGTAACCAATGTACTCGGAGAAAATATAGTGGTGTCAGCCACACAGGGAGAGCAATGCAAACTAAGGCACAATCAAAAACATACACTTTGAATGTTTTGTCAGACTTTATCAAATGAAAGATTATAAATCTCTAGGTGGGAAAAGCTGAGAATTGAAACTGATCGTCACAGTGACACAAACAGCCTGACATTAATAAGTCCACAATGAAATGTATGGCTGATCTTAAGGCTTAAAGACCCCTTCCCTCCATGCTCCCTGAAAGTCCTTAAATCTGAAGGCCAGAACATGCCAGCTGGAATGTCAGTTGAGATTTACTATCTTAAGGAAGGTTCTTTAGGTTTATTTTTTGAAGCATCTTTGGAATTTGCCTTCAGATCTTGAAACTGGGAAGTTCCATCCCACAACTCTTTAATTCCCAGCTCTGTGTGGCTGATCTCCTTTCTTCTGTGAGTAAAGGAGGCAAAGCCACCTCCCTCAGCTTCTCTGCTTAAGGGACAAGGTTACTTATGTAAGAAGGTAACAGAAAAAGAGAAATGTGAAGAGTTCCTAGCTAATTGCAAGGCAGAAAATCCTACAGAGTAGAACAGCAGACAGGAGACATCTCTCATGGTTTGCTGTTTTCCAGATTGTCTGCGCAACCATTGATAACAACAAGATCATCCTGGACATTGATAACAGCAGGATGGCTGCTGACGACTTCCGTGTGAAGTGAGTGCCCCTCTGTGAACCTGCTGCCTCCCCCCTGCTCCTTTCCCCCTCCCTGGGAGGCTCAGAGCACTAATTACAGAGGCTCCAGACACGTCTCCCCACGCCACTTCGGTAGGGCAGGATGATGAAAGGCATTTTGCTCCTGGTCACCAGCCCTCCCTTAATTAGTGTTCAAACATTTAGCAACGGCGGCGTTTGTGGTGAGGCTGGGGACAGACAGCTCAGGGAGTGGCTCCTTTTCACCCCAGACCAGCACAGATGGGATCAACAAAGCAGAAATGCAGCTGAGTAAGTGACACCAAATATACAGTGAGACGGAGCAGGGAAAAAAAAACCCAAAAAACATGAGGAAGAAAAGCTTTCATGTAACAGACACGAAGTGGTGCAGAAATCCAAGGCACGCAGAAATCCAGCAAAATGCAGGTCAAAGCATGGAGCTGGGGAAGGAGATCCTGGCAGAAACAGAAGCCATGTGGGACGTCCCCATCCTGAATCTGTGCTTTATGTCACAACCCAGGTACGAGACGGAGCTGGCGCTGCGCCAGAGCGTGGAGGCCGACATCAACGGGCTGCGCCAGGTGCTGGACCAGCTGACGCTGTGCAGGTCTGACCTGGAGGCACAGCTGGAGTCGCTGCGGGAGGAGCTCTGCTGCCTGAAGAAGAACCACGAGGAGGTAGGTCCTGCCCAGCCCTGCATCATGGCCCTGGCAGAAAGCTTTGCCACTGTGCTTGGAATGTAAATGATCCACTTTCAGGCCACAGCTTTCCCACCGAACTTTCTGGGGCTCAGAGCACTCTGCCTCAGAAGGGAAGGGAGATCTGGCAAGGGCAGTGCTTGCACTGGGAATGCCAGAGGGGAAAGCTGCTGCTGACTGCAGTGGATGAAGAAACAAATTAGCCAACAGATTCCCTGGAAAAACACTTGCACCATCCTCCAGTGCCTTTCACAGCCACAGCAGGGAGGAAGGTCTCACAGCGAGGGCAGTTCTTGGCCACTGAGCTTTGCTCTTCTGTGCTGCCTTCCAAAAACCAGTATGATCTGATCTGGGATTTATTTCCAGGAGATGAGTTGCCTGAGGAAGCAATCAACTGGAGATGTGAGTGTGGAGGTCAATGCCTGCCCGGGACCAGATCTCAGGCAAATCTTGGAGGATTTGAGATGCCAGTATGAAACACTGATAGCGCGCAACCGCAAGGAAGTCGAGGATTGGTACGAGTGCAAGGTAAGCAACAAACCAAACTTGTGCTGCAAACCAGACTGACACACACAGCCCCGGGCCCAGGAGCCTTTCAGAGACCAGACATGGAGACAATAAGCAGTTCTTCCTTCCCAGTGAAGCCCAAGAGCAGCACTTAACATACCCTGTGTTCCACAGGAGCCACAGGCCTGTCTGACCAGTTTGTTATGTCCCATCTGGAACAGCAGCATTTACCTCAAGGCCTTGTTGTTGGAACAGAGATATTCCACATTTGGATTAAAGAGATTTAATAGCCATGAGGTTAATGGGATTTGTAAAAAGAACAAGCAGGGGAGCTGGTAGGGAACACCCTGTGCACATGGAACCTGCCTTGCTCCCTGTTTCCTTTTCCTCACCATGTTCTGCCCCTATCAAAGCAAATCCAGCATACCCAGATGTGCCTAAAGCTCTTTACCCTGGATTGGTGATTTCAGATTGAGGAGGTGAATCGGGAGGTTATTACGAGCGGTCAGGAGGTGGAGACGTGCAACAACCAGGTGACTGAACTGAGACGCCAATTGCAAACCCTGGAAATCGATCTCCAAGCTCAGCTCAGCCAGGTGGGTGATGAGCTGACTCAGCTCCAACTGGTCATTGCTGGGTTTCTCAGCAGAAACCAACCAGCACAATGGTGGCGAATGGCCCGTTCATTTTTTGACTGGAGGGTTACACTAAAATCATTGTTGTTTTTTTGCTTATCTTATCAGAGAAATAACTTGGAATCATCTCTGGCTGAAACGGAGTGCCAGTACAACTCTCTCCTCAGTGAGCTACAGAACCAGATCACATGTGTGGAGCAGCAGTTGGCTGAAATAAGAGCAGAAATCGAGTGCCAGAACCAAGAGTACAAGACCTTGCTGGACGTCAAGTGCCGCCTGGAGCAGGAGATCCAGACCTACCGGTGCTTGTTGGAAGGAGGACAGCAGGACCTCATGTAAGTACCTCTCCAGGTCCACTAGAGAATTAATGAAAATGTCAGGGATCTGCATTACAGATTGGGTATACAGCCTGATCTTCAGTCCTTCTTAAGGCTTTCTCTGAGATGAAGAAATTGCCTCATTAACAACTTCCTTGTGATGAACATCTGAATCAGAACTAAATGTCAGTCCTTGGGATCTGCAAAGTAGAACACCAAATCTGTTAACTGCTGGTGACAGCAATGTCACTGCTGGCATTAAGTTCAGCATTGGTGACAGTCCCTTTTTTATAGTGAGATGGATGAGAACTGTCCATGCCAAGGGGGAGCACAAATGTAAAGCAACTCTGCAAGTGAAAGAAAATGTGATGTAAAATACTGTAATGCCTATAAAGGCCATAATTTGAGACTTTGTGTCAGAAGTCAGTCAGCAGTGACATGCAAAGTTCTAAAATTCCCTATTTCTCTCACCAAATTTATCCCACTAGTCACGGAGGAGGAATGGGAACTGGCGGAGGGGTCATTAGGACGAGCCACACCTACACAACAACTTCAGGTGCCCACTGCCAGGCCCAGGTCCCACCCTGCAAGACTGGAGACATACAAGGTAAGTGTTGTAAGGGCTGCATTTTCACAAAAGGAGAACTGCCTTTGTTCATTTCCTCATGCACTGAGGCCAGGAGACAGCACATTCCTGGATGTGTCATTGGCATCCTCTCAGAGTCACTGTGCCACAGGGGGGATCTGATACCGTGGTGGTGTCACTGAGAAATGGGTTTAGAGAGCTTGGACTGAGCATGGGATAGAGGAAGCAAACAGGAGACAAAAAGGAGCAGTAGAATGCAGAGGAGAAGGCCGGGGAGATAAAGCATGATGGGGAAATTTGGAAGAAGATGTGAAGGAGACAACAGCCAAAGCTTAGCAAAAGAGTCTGGAAAGAGTGAAAAGTAAACCTATAACTTTACAAGTGAAAATTCCCATTAAAGCAAATTATTTAGGGAATTTCTGGAGCTTCCTGGGTTGCTGCCAGCTGCACCAGCTTAGCAGTACATTCCAGAAACAAGGGCACCACCAGGATCTGATATCTGTTATGTGAAGGATTTTACTTGTGTTCCAATCCAATAACACTGCTGTGTTTTCTCTCCAGTGACCTGCAGGAGAATTTGTGATTAAGGAGAAACAGACTGGAAGGTGACAGGGAAACCCAGAGAACAGTCCCGGCTCACTGCACCCTCTGTGCAGAGAAAGTAGAAGTAACTCAGTGATGCTTGGCCACGTAGCTAAAGGGGGTGTCAGGAGCCACCTCCTCTGTTCTGCTCTTCTGTTCTGCAATGCTGTAACCTCTAGAAGTTACCTGAGCTAGTCAGGTCACTTATGTACCTGCTGGTGAAAAATGTTTCTAATAAAACTTTGCTTCTGCCTAATGCAATCAAGAACCTGTGTCTGAAACTGAGTTCCTTTTGAACACCAGCTGCTGATCCATGAGCAAGGGGCACCTAAAGTGGTCAGGATCACTCTGAACTGGGAACAAAGCTGCTTTGCCAGCAGGAGAGAGGGGCCTTGCTGACCTGGCAGGTCTCGTCCAGCTTGTCCTCCCTGTTGTCACAGCCTGAGGCAGATGTTGCCCATTCCTGTGTGACACAGGGGGAGTCAGAGAAAGAACAGTGACAGAAATTCCCAAGGCTCAGGCAGATGTGAATCCACACACAGGTACCACCTGAGCAGCCATCTCTGGTGCACATGTCCAGATGTGTCAGGTGTTAAACTGGGAGATGTGCTGGTGCTGGGGGAGCACAGTGTCTGCCACACACATCTCACCAGGTGTCTCCTGGCCCTGCCTGTCCCCAGACTCGTGCAGTGAGGGCATGTCTGAGCAGGGGGATGCTTCTGGGCAGACCAGCCTCACCTTCTCTGTGTCAAACCACTGCCCGGGGAGGGGACAGCGTCCCTGCCAGCAGGGCAGCAGATATCCTCAGCTCCTCTGCCCTTCAGATAGCCAAGGGGTGGTTGGACATCCACAGCTGTGCAGAGACACCCACAGGACTTCTGGCTAATGGCCTGGAAGCCGTAAGCTGGTTTTGTACCTTATGTGACATGCTACAAAGATTTCTCACACCTAAACACGTATGGAATATTTTGGACTCCTTTGTTGAGAAATTAAAAAACATTTGAAACATAAAGGCAAATTCATTTCCCCAAGTCGCGCTCCTGACTGTGCCACACGCGTGTAAAGGAGCATTTCTGCGTCTGCTGTGGCCGGAATAAGCCGGGAGCAGAAAGCGGCAGAGGGAGGGCGGAATTCTGGCAGTGAGGAAGCGGAGAAGGGACAAGAGTGATCCCTGGCGGCCGGGAGGCGCTCCCGACCAGAGATGCTCATCCCGACAGGGGAGGAGGAACGGGGGATCCTGCCGGCAGCGCTGCACCTTCCTGGGCCGGGCCAGGGTCTCCCCCTGCTCTTCCCAAACTTGAATTTCTCCCTTGAACAACGCCCCGGAGCTGCTGCTCGCTCCTCCCAGCAGAGCAGCGTGAATCAGATCCTCCGTGAGCGAGAGGCAGATGCTCATCGAAACTAAAATCCTGGGAATTTGGCATCTGACTTTTCACCTTCTGCTCCATCGGCACTGCCCCTCTTGTACCACAGAATGAAATACCGAACTGAAGAACCTGTGAAAATATTTACACTGGGTTGGGTTTGGTTGTTTTTCCCAGAGGAAAGAGAAATTTAAAATACCTGTACTGGGTTGGTTTTATTTTATTTGTTTTCCCAAGAGACACTGAGCATGCCTGAGAAAAAAGGGCAAAATTGGCCAATCCAAAAAGTGTCCAGTTTGGACCGAGTCTGAAGCAGAGGTTTGCCATTAACACTGTATTTCTGTATTTAAAATCACCAAGAAAAAAAAAAATTAACAGAAGCTGGAATAATTAGTAATCTTGACTGATTGCAAATGCTTCTTGCGCTGAAAAACAAGGAAATTGAGAAAGTGTCTGGGAAATCCTGGCACTTCCCAGCTCTCCCCATCAGGTGTCAGCTGCTCCCAGCTGGCAGATCCCAAGGAAACACTGACCTGTCAGTGTCCTGGTGCCGAGCCCTGTCCTGTCCCTGCTCTGCCCCAGGTGTGCAAACACTGTAACCTGAGACAAGGTCTGAGACTGCTTAAAGCCGAGTTTACATTTTCCTAAGGGGCCCAGAGACGCTGAGTTAAATAAGGGCTAATCCCGACTGTGGCTAAGTGGAAATAGTTGCTGTTAGCCTATCCAACAGAAGTACAATTATATGTGATTAAAATGATATAAAAATGCATTGATCCACCACCGTCTGCAGCAATTTCAGCCCTGTCCAGCCCCCCGGGTGGGCAGCGCTCCCTCTGTGCCACCGAGCTCACCACGCCGAGGGATCCCGACACATTGTACGTGTCAACACACATACATTTTGAGATTTTTTTTGGAGATGCAGGATGAATGACCTGCGCTGCAGGTGCTCTCTAGAGGGCACTCGGCTCCTGCGGCAGAGGCAGCGCTGGGGGCTCGGCTGGTCCCCTCCCAGCGGGATGTGCTGGGGACACCCCAGTGCCCCAAACACAGCCCTGGCATCCTGCTCCAGCCCCGCCGGAATTCAATGGTCACACTCTCACAGGGCTGCTGTGTCCCGGATTTGTGTGTGACTGCAGGGATGGCGCAGCTGTCCCGGATTTGTGTGTGACTGCAGGGATGGCACAGGTGTCCCGGTTTTGTGTGTGACTGCAGGGATGGCGCTGGTGTCCCGGTTTTGTGTGTGGATGGCACAGATGTCCCGGTTCTGTGTGTGACTGCAGGGATGGCGCAGGTGTCCCGGTTTTGTGTGTGACTGCAGGGACGGTGCAGGTGTCCCGGATTTGTGTGTGACTGCAGGGATGGCGCAGGTGTCCCGGTTTTGTGTGTGACTGCAGGGATGGCGCTGGTGTCCCGGTTTTGTGTGTGGATGGCACAGGTGCCCCGGTTTTGTGTGTGGATGGCACAGGTGTCCCGGATTTGTGTGTGACTGCAGGGATGGCACAGGTGTCCCGGTTCTGTGTGTGGATGGCGCAGGTGTCCCGGATTTGTGTGTGACTGCAGGGATGGCACAGGTGTCCCGGTTTTGTGTGTGGATGGCACAGGTGTCCCCCTGCCTCCCGCACGTCCCAGGTGTTTGTGCTCCCGTGCGGGGGTGTGCGGGATGGGCGCAGACTGAAACTCGCTCACCAGTTTGCTAATACCTGTTTGTTTTCCAAACTGCACCGGAGTATTTTGCATTGTGTCGTTAGTGGGAGCACAGTGAAACGCAGGATCTCCTCATGGTTGTAAATGTGCTGTAATGACCCTTTGCTAATGAGGGTCTTGCAGGTGAGACCCCAGAGAGAGAGCTGGGCCAGGGGCTGTTTGGAGCCACAGTGAAGCAGCTCCAAACCAAAGGGTTTGTGCTCTGAAAGTCTCTTACAGCTCTGACTCACCTAATTACTGCTCCTATCACAAGCACCATCTCTGTTGGGTGGTGGAGCTTTTGAAGGTGCTCTTTAATGTTTCATCACTGCTCGGCTCTGCAATAGGGAATGAGTAACAGATCAGGCAGAATGTGGGCAGGAATGATGCTGTTCCTGAAGGAGGGATGTTTGCTGCACCGGACTCTCCCACTGCCCTTCCCAGAGGGCAGCAGGTTACCTGTCCATGCCAAGGCCAGCTTTAACTGAGCAGTGGCTGAACGTGTGGCACTGGGACCACTGGACACAACAGGACAGATTCCAGGGATGTTCCCTGTGACCACACACCTTGGGGTGTGGGTGGACACCAAGATTACACCCTGTCTTGCAGAATAGTTCAGGAGAGGCGGGACTTTCTCACTTCAAAACAGATATTTTAAAACCCTTTGCTTAAGAAGAGCATAAATAGTTTTTTGGCATAAGGGAATCACAGAATTATTTAGGTTGGAAAATCCTTCTAAGATTCTCGAGTCCAGTCCTTCACCCAGCACTGCCAAAGCCACCACTTGCAGATGATTTTCACAGAATATCACTGAGATCTAAAACAATGCTGTGTGTTTTGGGCTGTGGGAACAAACCCAAGCACTCTGGTTAGGAGCCCCATGCCTGGAGAAGAATGAGGCACCATCTTTTGACAGAATTATTTCTAATTATAAAAACACATTTATAGAAAATCACACTTTTCATGGGAAATTGTTGGAACTGAGCATTTTCAACCTCAAATATTTCTGGATGGAACTGTTGCCAGGCACCCACAGCTGTCTTAGTGGGGGGACAAAAGACTCCAAACACATTGTACCCTCACTACAGAGTGAGCAATTATGAATTGTTGGGTAGGAATTACTTTTTGCTTAGAACTCTCAGTTAATCCACTATTGAAAGAATAAATGTGATTGAGCTCTAATATATTACAACTGATCTAAATCAGATTTTTCCATTTTCAAACATCTAGCTTTTTATTGGATAAGAAAAAGGTCCTCATCATTTAAATTTTAATGGGGAAGAGAACAGCCTAATGCTATGTGTCAGGCAGCTGGAGCTCACTGGAATGAAGAGCAGAGTACAAACAAGAATGATGTTCATCCTCCAACACAGTCACACTGCACAGTCTGCCTTTCTTTTCTACTATGGAGAAATCCTATGGGATTACCTGGTGATAATAAAACTGCCTGATGATCATATAATGGGAATTATTTTATAACATATAATTATGAGAATGAGTCATATTCCCCAGGCAAATATTTCATCGTTTTTCTCTGTGTAGCAGCATAGAAGAATTGAATTTTCCAACAAGACCTGGCCAGAAGCAGGAAGGATGGAAAAGGATCCCAATGAAGCACGAAAAACGGGGACAACAGTCCAGTTGTGACCCCACAAATGTGCTCAGCAGCCTCGGTGGTTTCTCCCAAACACAACAGTGTGGGGAGGGTGTGGAGCTGGGCAAGGTGGTCCTGGGGGCTGAGAGGAGCTGGTGTGTGCTCAGCCACAGCCCCAGCCCCTTCCTGCTGCCACACTGCCAAAGGAACAAACTCTCCTGCAGCCTCTGCTTCAGCCAATCTGGGCTGTGCAGAGCACAGGAGAACCCGGGCATTGAAATGCTGATGAATTCCTGCGGTGCTGGGTGAGCAGCTCAGGCTTAAATAGTCCATCCTACTCTTTGGGCAGAGCTCAGGCTTAAATAGTCCATCCTACTCTTTGGGCAGAGCTCAGGTTTAAGTAGTCCATCCTCCCCTTTGGGCAGAGCTTAGGCTTAAGCAGTCCATCCTACTCTTTGGGCAGAGCTCAGGTTTAAGTAGTCCATCCTCCCCTTTGGGCAGAGTTCGTAATTGTTTCATCACAGGCAAAGGGAGAGGCCTCATTGAAACAACTGTGGAGCCACCTGCCTCCTCCTCCTCCTCCACATCCACATCCCCCAAACTCTCCATCCTCCCATCCCAGTTTCTGGCTCTGCTGCAGTGAGCAGCACCAGCCCCAGATTCTGTAACATTTCACTCTTCCATTTCACAGGGACTGCTGCAGATCCTTCCAGTTCCTGAAGTTTATTGCAATCATTTTTATGTGAAGGTTTCCCAACCCTCCAGCTGCACTTCAGCAGCATCTCTGGATTTTGCTGGAATCACTATCTAAGATCACCAGGAACCTCAGTGTGTTGCAAGGGCCTAGACAATACTCTGAGACAGAACTGCAGAGAAAATTACCAGCTCATAAACCAGCTTCCATCTTACAACAGCTCTGAAATAAAACATTCCTTTCAGGAACTGTAACTTCTATCTCTGGTCCTGGCCAGGATTTCCAGACATGATGGATCTGTCAGGCTTCTTCAGTTCTAAGGAGCTAAGTTTCACTCTTGAAGCACATTGCCTTCACAAGTTCTAGGGGGGAAATGGCAAGAAATCTTCCTCTCATGTATTAAAAATGAAGCTACGAAATTGCACACAAGCATCCTCACTGATATCTAACCATCCAAAAATGTTCTTTTGTCAAGGGAAGACAGGAAGGTTCATTTTCCTAAAAGGAATGACTGATACAGAAGATGTAATAAAGTAATAGAGGTAAAAAAAACCAAAAACCCAAACCAACAAACAAACCCTTTCTGCAGAATTATACAGAACAACATGGATTCGTTCCCATGTCTCTGTATCAGTTAAATGGGACATAACCCAAGTGGTTCTTGAGCTAAAATAGCTGTGAGTATACAAGAGAATTTCATTCCCTTTGGGAGAAAAGGATTTCTCAGTGGAGAAAATGATCCCCCAGACTCCACTGAGTGCTGAGGTGAACCATTGAAATTTCTACAATGCAGGGGAGGCCCTGCTCCCTCAGATGTTTCAGAGATGAAGTAGAGCAGCAGGTGGAACGTGAGGCATGTCCTCTGCGTGGGCCAGGGTGTGCTGGGAGGGGCCTCTGCCAAAAGCTGTTTCCATAAACAGTTGCTGTAACAAACAAAACTTAATTAGCAACAAGCACCACCACAAAGGCTGAGTGAGAAAACAGTAATATCCCAAATCAATAGAGGAAATTGGGTGTCACAGCTCCACCTACAAGGTAACAGACTGGGATTTGCTAAGGATCAGGTACCTGGGCAGGAGGAGAGGGGTGAGAGGTACCCAGGGGAGAAATGTCTGAGGCTCAGAGTGCTGTGAGAGCTCACAGGGCAGATGTACAGCTGAACTATCCACTGCATTGGGCTAAGATACAATCTTAAAAGAAGAAAATGGAAGACAGCAGATATTTCCTACTTTTGATCATGTTATGTATGTGAATAGAAACAAAATCTTAAGGAAAAAATGCTGTTTTGATGTGGTTTATTGGCTAAATCCCCAAACCAGGAATTTGACCTTTCTCCTCCAAGTATTGTATTTGTGCTGCATAGGGAAAATATCCTGATAAAATTCTGAATCCCCTTCAGGAACATGACCAATGACACTCCCAGCCTTGTCAGGAGAGACCAGGTCTCTCAACCATCCTGTACCTGCATTTGGTCCAAGGAAGGGTTTTTCCCTGCCACAGCTTGCCACACTTCCTTCCCTCAGCCTGACCCAGAGCAGTTCTGCAGTTGTTGTGATACCATTTTTCATAATTAATTTGTTATTTATAAAACACAATTATAGAGGTGTGATTGAAATAATTGCTGCCATGTGATATTTGCCATTATTCACTGAGTTTTTATGAGGTATTACAAATAAGTCAGAGTGGTTCTGTGTACCTACAACGTGCATCCTGCAGTGGGCTTTCCAAAGGTAATAAAGGATTGCAAATAAGGAGCATACAGCATAGGATAATGAAAAACCTATGAAAATCTCAGTTAGCTATAAAAAAATCAGCCAGAATTCCTTGACAAATATCTGAGGATTAGAAGAGAGATGGGAACATCCACTGCTGTCCTGGACTGTGGCAGTGTGGTGTTGTGCTGGGAGGGCTGTGACCAGGACGAGGTGAGTGGGATGAATTTGTTTCGGGTGACTGTCAGCCCATGCACTAGATCTCAACAGAGATCTCCCTAATTCAGAGCCACCCAACAGAAATTACATGTTTTGTGGTAATAAACAAATGGTCACAAACACTTAGAGGAAGGGTTAAGCTTCCTGTCACTGCCAAGCATCTCCCTTTGGCAAATTAAGCCTTGTAACCACACATGGAAAGCGGGTACTCCCTTCCACGGTGACACCCACTGTCTCAGGTATAAATGCAGAGGAGGCTGGCTGGAACTTGGAGCTATGATTCCAGAACAACTGTAGGACCAGCTTTGACTTTTCTCCTGAGTTATTTGCTGCTGCCACAATGAGCTGTGGCTCCAAGCAGCCCCTCAAGAGCTGCCTGCGGGGCAGCAGCGGTGGAGGGGGCAGCTCTCATTCCTCCTCGAGGACAGTCACCTCCAGGAGCAGTGGTGGTGGCAGGATTTCTGGCAGCAGCTGTGGTGGAGGAAGCTCCAGGAGCAGCTGTGGTGGAGGCAGTGGCTATGGCAGGCGCAGCAGCTATGGAGGAGGAATGAGCAGCAGCAGCTGTGCAGGGAGACTGGGGGGTGCATGCTATGGAGGGGGAATGGGCCACAGCAGCATGGCAACGGGCTTCAGGCCTGGGAGTGGCTTTGGGGGCTTTGCTGGAGGGGGGGCTGCTTTCAGTGGGGGCAGCTTTGGCAGTGGTGGCTTTCAGGGAGGGAATGTGGGAATTTTCTCCTACGATGAGAAGCTGACCATGCAGAGCCTCAATGAACGCCTGGCTTCCTACATGGAGACAGTCAGGAATCTGGAAAAGGAAAATGCTCACCTTGAACAGTTAATCAGGGAGTGGTACCAGAAGCAAGGTCCTATTGGCCCAAAGGACTACAGCCACTATTATGAAAAAATTGAAGAACTTCAAAAGCAGGTAGGATGCTCTTTGCCAGAGAACTTGAAGGACTGACAGACTGAGAGATTCACAGGAAATGTTTTCCTAACATTTTGTGTCTCTTCTAGATTGTGGCTGCAGCTGTGGAAACCCACAAGGTACTTTTGGAGCTGGATAACACAAAGATGACTGCAGAAGACTTTAGAATAAAGTAAATATATATTTCTCTTTTACAGGCACTGACTTCCTTCCTCCTGCTTTCCTGAACTTAGCTTCATAGATTCATTCCATAAACAAATATCAATCCACAGGGACTTGGCTTTCTCCTGCTTCCATGGCAGCACAACTGAAATAATTTGTGAAGCTTCAAATTTTTCAGTATTCCTAGAGTGGTCTTTGATGGGGATGCTGCCTATGGCTGCAGAGCCAGAGCTTACAGAAAGTTTTATTTTTAAGAAAATAAATGTTGGGATTATCTATCACTGAAAGCCAGGTTAACCAGATAGATGGAATCTGCACAAAGTTGTAGTAAGAAGAGAGGATGAAAGAGACCACAGAACACATTTTAATACTAAAGTTTGATATTAATATTAAACTTTGCATTTATTTAGTATAAAGAATAATAACTTCATGTTATTAAGTAATATTATTAATTAAATGGCTGACCTCTGTGCCTGTCCCTGGCACAGGTACGAGATGGAGAGCGGGCTCCGGCAGAACGTGGAGGGCGACCTCAACAGCCTGAGGCCCATGCTGGACAACCTGACCCTGGCCAAGTCCGACCTGGAAATGCAGTTTGAGTCTCTGAAGGAGGAGATCATCGACCTCAAGAAGAACCATGAGGAGGTAAGAGCCAGCTCCTTGAAATGCACACTGAGATGTGGGAATCTGACATCCAACACTGACCAAGGGGCACGGCCAGGCTGCTCCAGGGTTCCCCTGAGCTCAGCCCCCTCAGCAAACAAGGACTGGAAAGTCAAGGCTAAATAATTGCAACACAAACCCTCCAAATATATATATAAAATATAGGCATATACATATATACATATATACATACATATATGTCTGGGAGTTCCTGCTCCCAGGCACCCACAGCTGTTTTAGTGGAAGGACAAAAGATTCCAAACACATTGTACCCTCACTACAGAGTGAACAATGATGAATTGTTAGGTAGGAATTACTGTCATATATGGATATGTTGTTGAAAGGCTCTGTTTGTGTTCATTGTCTTGGGGCCTGGGTTTTCTCTGCAGGAAATGAAACAGCTGCAGTCCCAGTCCAATGGGGATGTGAATGTGCAGATAAACACTGCTCCAGGAGAGGATCTGCTGAAAAAACTGAATGAGATGAGACAAGAATACGAAGCTATAATTCAGAAAAACCGTGCAGAGGTTGAGAAGTGGTACGAAAGCAAGGTAAATGGTGACAGCTCTTGGTAAGAACTTCCTGTAAAGGAATGACACAACATCCATTGATTTTACAAAATAACAGTAGAGTCCCTTTGGTCAAAATGAGGTAAATCACAAGTGGGCTTGAATTGCTCTGGCAGAGCCACACAAGCAAGTTTAACAGCCCCATTCTATCAGTGCCCCTTCTGCAAATTGTTGTGTTCCAGATGGTCCCATGATAAACTGCCATGTTTGCACTGTAAGTAAAACTCAGAAGCTGCAATTCCCTACATTCATTTTTCAGATGGAAGAAGTGAGTCAACAAGTCCACTCAAGTAGCCAGGAAATAGAATCAAGCAACCAACAGATCTCTGTGCTGAGACGTGAATTTCAGAGCCTGGAAATTGAGCTGCAGTCGCAGATCAGTCAGGTAGGTAACAACTGATCCTCATCCCCTGGTGAGCAAAGAACTCAGGAGCTGCTGGAATGCCAGGATGCCAGCTGTGACAGCCAGTGAGCATCCTTGGCACACCTGACACTGTAGCCACATTTCTCTTCACAGAGAAAAGCAAGTCACAATTCTCCCCAGGAATATTTCTGGGTTTCACATTCTCTGAACGTCAGAAAAAGGGAAAACACAATTTTTATCATTTGCTGTGCCTGTGTGTGTACAAAAGTAGAATGCAATGTGGAGATTGTTTACCCACAGTGATGGTGTTTTGTCTCCTTGGCCTATCAGGGCCAGGTGTGTGTGTGTGTGTGTCAGGACTGTCACTGACAGTCACAAGATTCTGTGCAGTGTGAGCAGAGTGAGTGCTTGGCAGATTCAGCTTAGATGTAATGTAATATAATGTAATATATTAGAGAATAATATAATAAATATTATATTATTTATTATATTCGTCTATGCTATATTATAAAATATAGTATAGAATAATATAATAAATAGAATAAATTTAATAGATATAATAATTAATTAGCCTTCTGATAAGATGGAGTCAGATGCATCATTTCTCTCCCCTCGCTGGGCTTGCCTGCAAATTCTATATGACACCATGTGGGACTTCTCTCATGTTGGGCATGAGAATGAGCTAATCCTGCCCCATTCCCTTAAACATTGTATTTTGTTTTCTCATTGCAGATAGACTCTCTGCAGTCCAACCTGGAAGACACAGAGCGTCGTTACAACATGCAGCTGCAGCAGATCCAGAGCATGATCGGGCCCCTGGAGGAGGAGCTGGCCAGCATCCGCTGTGAGATGGAGAGCCAGAACGAGGAGTACAAGATGCTGCTGGGCATCAAGACCCGCCTGGAGCAGGAGATCCAGCAGTACAGGGCACTGCTGCATGAGGGGCAGCAGGGCATTAGGTACAGACATCAATTAATTAACTTTCTATCGATGCCATCACGGAAAGAGGACAGCAGTAATGCTTGTATTAGGAACTGGTGCAAGGGATTAATCAAAATATTTACTACAAGCACAAGAATTCACATGGAATCTAAATTTTAGCTGGCAGCATGCAAAGCTGTACTTGTACAAAAGTGTTTAGAATTGTAATTTGCCATTTCTTCCCCTAAGTACAATCAAGAAGTGATGGCACATCAGGAGATGCCATTATTTGGGAAAATGAAAGGTAAGAAAGAAATAACACACCCCTTCCTCCTTACAGCACTTCACAGGGAGGAGCTGGTGGTGGATCTTCAGGAGGAGGAGGAGGTCATGGAGGAAGTAGTGGATCTTCAGGAGGAGGAGGTCATGGAGGAAGAAGCTGTTGGTCCTCAGGTGGAGGAAGCAGTGGAGGAAAAACCGGAGGATCCCATGGAAGATCTTCCTCTTCTGAAAGCGGAGGAGGAGGGAGTGGAGGAGGAAGTTCAGGAGGTGGAACCTGTGGTAAAACTTCAGGTGGAGGAGGTGGCAGTGGAGGAGGAGGAGGAGGGGGTAAATCCTGCCTCTCCCGCTCTTCATCTTCCCAGTCCCAGCCTGGCGACTCTTGTGAAAGCCCAGGTAAAAATGGAATTAAAAAACACATCCTGCAATCCACAATTCTCTCTGAATAGCAGGAAAGGATCTAACAGCTTCCTTCCTGGAAATATTTTTGCTATTTTTCCCAGTCTTGTTTTAAGGCCACTGTGACATTTATTCTTAGTGATAAATCAACATGAGCAGCACAAAGGATGGCACGAAGAGTTGCGTCAGAGGATGGGTGAAAAGAGGAAATGGAGGGGGAAAAGGGAAAATAGTGCCAAATCCAAAGTGTGCAGGGAATTAGGAAAGTCAGAAGTTAGAAATGTGACTGATATTAAGCAGGGGTTATTTAAAGCAGAATAGAATAATTGGAACATTCAAAACATTTAAAAGTGTCATTGGCTGCAAAATACTGAAGCAGTAAAAGATGGAGAGTGACCAAAGGTCCTGATCCATATCTGACTTCCTGGCTCTGGTTCCAGGAAGTGTTGAAAACATGAAGCTCTGCCTGGAAGGAAATAAAACATTGGAGAGAGGAGCAACCATGGAGGAAGTGTCTGAAGCCATAAAACAGATGAGAAGGGGTAAGGGTCCAGGTCCAGGCAGCGCCTCAGACAAAAGCCTGAAAGTGGTGAAAATGAGTAGAAAGATGTCATTTTTAGAAAGATTCAACTCCACTTTTGGTTTTCTATGAAAAGATGGAAAATGGTCCTGCTTTGAGGTTGGCATTTACTCCTTATTATGACCAGGTTCAGTCAGGCTCTGTCCCAGACACAGTTTCCACTGCAGACTGACAGTCAGTCGTGACATGAGAGCTGGCTCTCACCCAAAGGGCCTGAAGCCATCAGTGCAAACAGCAGGAACACTGCACAGACACTTCTGATGCTGAAAACAAGGCAGTGAATTCAGGAGCATTTTGTGTCATGAAGAAGATTATTTGGTAAGATTTGGCGTAGATGAGCTGTAGTTTTTAAAATTTCCTACATGGGCTTTGCAAACTCCTCTGCAAAAATTTTTTCCTCTGATCAAACATCCCCTCTGCCCTGCAACACTCCAGGGCAGTGGAATGTTATATATTAATATTAATGTTATATTAATGCTTGGTATATATATAATGCTTGGTAGGCAAGATTAAAGCATATTATGTGTCATCTCTCTTTAACTTATAAAAATCTACTGTAAATATCCATACACACACAAATGCAGGTTCTAAGTTCACCTGTATTTGGTTTGTAGTGCTGCAGCCACACTAATTTTAAGTGATTTGCACTGCCATGGCTCAGAACAGAAGCAGACCCAGGTAGTTAATTGCTAAATCTGCACACACGCTGTACAAACTCAGGTCTGGCACTGTCTGGACCTTTCCAGAAGTCTGGGAACAACCCTGATGCATTGAGAACTGCACAGGTGATACTTAGGAAGTAACATAAGGTTAAAAATGCTGAATTCTTCAAAGAAATTCTTGTTTTCCTCCATCTTTCAACAGGGAGTTTTAGAAAGGTTGAGGAGTGATGAGCAAGACCAGCATCTTCCACTGCACAACCTCCCAGTGAGGCCTTTGGACCAAGCAAGACTCCACTGAGCAAGGCTGAACGTCCCCTGCCACGAGCAGGAGTGAACTCTTGTCCAACTTACTCAACTCTGCTCACTCCAGGGGCTCTTCTGAGCTCTCTGCATGTCCTGTCTGCTTCCTCCATCTGTGTTTCTGCTCCAAATCACTGTTACCTGAGTTAATCTCCACTGTGATTGGTGCTCCTGTGGAATAAATGCTAATAAATCTTTGCTTCTCTCTGATGCAACCAGAAAGCTGTGTCTAGTCCAAGTTTCTTTAGCAGAGATTTTTGTTTGAATCAGTTATAAATATCAAACTCTACCTGTGGAATACACAATGATGTATCAGATTACCCACAAGACCCAAAGTTTTCAGGGACATATTCACCACTTAAGACTAACTGGGCAAAACTTTGCAGTCTGCAGTGCCAGGAACAATGCTCTGTTGAGGGAAAACTCAGTCAAAACCCTTCTGCTATTGATTTCCATCAGGGACAAAAGGCTGGGTTTAAGGAACTGACTATTCCCCATAAAACCTCTTGAAAATACGACCTCTGTTGGGAATTTCACTTGAAAATAACCCAGGGGGTTATTTGTATATTATGTATATTTGTGTATTATGTTGTATTTTACACAACACCTGCTCACAGATTCATCCTTTCTCCTGTGCACACCTCTCCCCTCACCTGCTTAAGCCCAAATAGAACAATCACTCTATGAGTCTTTATCTCTCAGTTTTACAACCATGAGGTTTGTTTTTTCTCTCTGAGGAAGGCATCACTCATGGGAGAATGTTGGGAAAGCCAGACTGAGTGGGAGACCGTGGGAACAGGAATCCCAAACTCCTGAGTTCCAGGCAGACCTGTGCCAGTGATTCACAGTGTTGCCTTATGCTGGGCTCTCAGCCATGAATTACTATTGGAAAACAAAAAAAAAAAAAAAAAAAAAAAAAAAAAAAAAAAAAAAAAAAAAAAAAATCTGATTTTTTTCCTGACCAGTGTCCCTCTGGGGGCTGGAGGAACCAGCTCACCTGCATGAAGGACTCCTGCACACACAGGCATGTGCTGATGCACCTGGCCTGACATCACAGCAATGCTGGGGATTGTTTGTCAGGATACCCTCAACTCCCAGCTGTTGCAAAATCACCTTTTCATATTTAACCCCTTGCAGCATCCCACCACACTTGTCTCTGTTCTGCTACCTGTCCCCTGACCCTACTATCTCCAATTGCTCTGCTCATTTACCACCTCTGGCAGGTGGTGCCAGCTATTCCTCAGACTCTTCAGGGCGCTCAATTTACAACCCAAATTAAGGAATATTCCCAATCCAGGAGCCCTGCTTCTCATCCCTCCCCTAGCAGCCTGCCAAGTTAACCTCAAAAATGTTGCTGCTCAGGGTCTGCTTCCTGGCTGTCCCATGGTGATTTACAGTTCTCTGGCCTCACACTGACACCCAGGAGGCTGTTGGGGTGCTTGGATATGATTTACTCAGAGGAGCAGCCTGTCCATGCTGGACGTCACTGCTCTCTGCCACTGTGGTGCCCCTGACACCTGTTTCTCCTGTCCTTTCCAAAAATACAACTTACTTTTAGTATTTTAGTGCTGGTTATCAGGCATGTCTGCATTTAACCCTGCAGAAGAAATTCTCCTGAACTGACCCCTGGAGGAGCAAAGCAGAAACTGGGATTTGGAGCGTGGGAAGGGCAGTGAGGCAGCTCAGGGGCTGAGAACCCAGTGCTGAGCACAGACACGTACCAGGGTGCAGCATGTTGCAATACTCAATGCACTTCTGCTGCTGATTTAAATGCTTATTTTAATATGTTATAATCAGTAACAATTTCTGAGCCATAAGGATAAATAATATACTACTACTACTTTTGCTACTCAGCATTGATTGTACTGTCTTTTCCTTATCTAAAACCTGTGGCTTTCTTAACAAGATGTTTTTATACTGTTTATACATTTAATGAGTTTGCATCTTCTACAGTGTAAATCAGCTTCATAATATGATTTACTGAATGCTATGGTATGGGACAAAATAAAGACAAACCACCAAAAAACTGACAAAACTCCCTACTTAATCATGGCATTAGGACTCATTACAGACAAAAAGGAGACTAAAATGAGATGGTTTCTTACCAGACCCCAGAAGAAAAGCCAGTTTTAAGGATTCTTTCCTTTTTACATTTTGTATTACAAAATCTGCACGTGGGTTATCACTGGCACTTGCTTACTGAGAAAACAGGCTTATATGGAGGAGCAGAGCTGGAAAACTCAAACCATTGCAAAGCAGGAGTAAAAAATACAAACATTGTCGTGTCAGGTGTCAAAGCTTGGGGAGGCTCAAAGTGGGGCAGCAGCAATACTGAGGAGTGAGGAGAACTTTGCACTTTTTATTTGCATGCAGTCATTAATCAGCATAATAAGCTTTAATTTTATGAGCACAAAGTGTTGCAATTCGGATACTTATCTGGTGCTCCTATTAGTGCTCTGAGAAGATAATTGTCCTACATGTTGGGACAAGACCTTCAGAGCAACCTTAGGCAAAAAGCAATGTGCACACACTCCTGTGTTTGGCTTCAGAGCTCCCAAGCAATCCATGTGTCCATTTGAAAGCACAGATGTCGTTTCCAAATTGCCTGTGTGTATATTGTGCTGATGTCTCTTTTGTTGAGCATTGATTGTCAGCCCTGTTAGTTGCCAAATGCTCCCCAGGCCATCTTCATGGGCTGCAGAATGAGGACAGCAGGTACATCGTGTCACAGGGGACAGGCAGAGCCCACCTGGGCCGTCCCTGAGTGTGTAAATCCTCTGCAGAGCTCAGCCCAGCAAGACCTTCCTCCCTTGCTGTGCTGCAAGGAGAGCAGAAGCCATGGATGTTCTCCTTCCCCACCCAGCATGAGCCACAGCAGTGCCACCCTCCATGTGCCATCTCACAGGACTCTGCACTGAGCACAGCCAGCCAGGTGTGGGTGCCCACAGCTCTGGGGGGCTCTGAGGCTGCCCAGCCCAAATGGACTGAGGTACTTGAACCTCAGAGAAAGGCAGGGACCTTGGTGTTCTGACCATGGCCTCCAGCTGTTCTGGTTGGGTACCAGCAAAAGGAATTATTCCAGTCTAATTCCTTCACTCTCTAGGAGACTGGGGAAATACAGTGGGACCACTCTGATTGTGGCTCAGAAACTGCTAGAAACACTGACAGCTGACAGGAGGGAATTAGCAGCCTGCAAAGTGTCCCCAGCAGTGGGGCACACACCCCCTGACCCACAGCTACATGGCAAAGCCCACGTGTGCAATTTTAGGATCTGTTCTTCCCATCAGCCTCCTTGCATGGAGGGTCCAGGTTATCCTACACAAAAAGTTGTGCTGGGGGAGTGCTGAAAGTTTTAAACTTCACAAACAAGCCCACTGCTGCCTTAGGGGTTCCTGTTTGCTTTGCTGGGTCTAATTTAAATTTCTTCAGAAACAACAGTGATTTCACTAGAACATTCTGAGCTGAAGCAGGAATGAGAAGTGAGCACCGTCTCTGAGGTGAAAACAGACCCTCTCTTCTTATAAAATTTTCTGGTAAGAATGATGGGAAGAGGTCATTAAACAGAAGAACAGAAACTCTGGTAGCTGCCTGAGGCAGCAGAATGACATTGAATTCAGGGGAAATGTTTCCATTTTTCAGCACACAGGTACAAAAGGGAGAACACATTTTCTCCAGGTCTGTTTGGAATGCAGCAGCTCCAGCCTGTTGGAGAAGTGTCCCAGCTCTGCAGCATGGGCTGCTCCCAGGGTTTGTCAGCACTCTGGTGGTTGGAAGTCACTTTGATATGGATCACAGAGACCTGATTAAAAGGAGAACAATAACAGAGTGAGAGTGAAGGAACACGGCTGGGCTGAGCCTGAGCAGAGGCTGTGCACTCAGAACATTCCACTGTGCATCACACAGGGGAAAGAGATGAGAGATGGTCCTAAACCTGATGGTTCCTTTTTGGGTAATTCCAAAAATTACATCATCCATATAATATATTAGGAAAAAGCATCAGAGAACAAAAATCTTTAAAGGCTCTTCTAATGAGCTCAGAAATCAAAAATTCCTTCTGTCCACAGAACAGATCTTCTTTGCTTTACAAGTATTTGCACAGTCAAATATTTAATAATCAAAAAGTGTTTAAAAATCAGCCAGGAGGGAATTCAGTGTGTGCAACTTTACAGGAGGATGAAGTATTCATAGTTCACCTGTATTTTTGAGGCACTTCAGCGTCCTGCTCCAGAGAGACACACAGTGACTGTGACAGAAACCAAACATGCCAAGGGCTGTTCTCAGCTCCAGGAATACACAGGAATATGGCCCAGCCTCATGGCCAGCAGGGTTCCTGTAAACCAAGGTGTTCCACACCCAGGTGGAACTACTAACAAAAATGAAATAGCAGCAGTGCTAAAGACAAAACAGGAGCACCCTACACGCATGTGACTTAAAAATTACCTTAGATCTATAGGCAAAATCTGTGATTTATGATCCTCTTTTACATACAAAGAGTGGTAACAATACAAAGCTAAAATGAAATGTCAAGGTGAGTGGAAGTTCTCCCCACTTAGTGGTTTGATTCTTTCCTTTCATTGTTCTTATTTTTTAAAGTATTTTCCAAGCCTGCAATAAGACTTGCCTTTATCACAAGAACTCTTACATATGGACAAATCCCTGCTGTGAATAGTTATATATGGAAAAAGACATAGTAAGTAAAATAGGAAATAATGTGGGTTGTCAGAAGATAAAGAAACAGATTAAGATATTATTTTGGCAAAGTTTTTACTCTTTCTTTAATCATTCTGGGGAATTTTGCATTTGCAATCACTAACAAACCCTATTGATCTTCTATCTTGGCTGTGAAAAGCATGTCTAAGGCATATCCCTGGAATCAATGATGGGAATTTGAACATGAGAATCAATTTTACTCACCACAGCAGAGTTTGGGACAAAGGGTCCCACTGAGCAAAGCAGCACTACCCAGACCCAGAGGCAAAACAGCACAAGAAAAGAAAAACCATTTTGCCTGTAGCAAACTCCCTCTTTCTGCACCAATAACAGACTGTGCTAAAGCCCAGAAACTGTTTATGCTGCTGAGGTGTCACTACCAGCCTACAGCTGAGAATCAGGAGAAATTATTCCATCACCAAAGTGCTCGGAATCTTTCATCATCCTTCAGCCATTGAGAGATCAAATAGCAAGATAAAATCAGGAGGTTTTGAAAGCAATTGCACAAGCAGCAATAGAGCAATGCTGGCACAGATGTGGCAGGACAAAGGATGCGGTCAGGAAATGTTAAATAATCCTGAATTTACAATCAACATCCCACCAAGGCAGCCTTTGGGAAGCAAGGACTGCGCTGCATTGTCATCTCCAGGAGGTCTTGGCTGGGAGAAGGAGAGCAGAGCACAAATGGCAGATCCTACACCTGAGGTTTAGGGAGATTGTTGTATTCCATAACTCCCTACAGTCATTAAAGGCTCCATAACCCCACAGAGAGGAGGGCAGGCGATGAAGACATTTCAGAAAGAACAGAACTGTCACTGGGAAGCTGTGCACGTTCTCCTGGGCAAACTGGGGACACTGTGGGTCCATCTAGAGCAAGACACAAATGCTGGTGTTGTGCTGTTATTTGCACATCTGCCTTCAGACACTTGGCTTTGGTATCCAACCCACCTAGTGAGGATGGAAACCCTTCCATCCAGGATCAGGGATCTGGGGATAAGGGCAACACTGGAGTGTGGGGTCGTTTCTTTTGTGGTCTCAACAGTCTGATTTCTACTGGTTTGTGTAAAAAGTCTTTCAGCTTTCCTCTCAAGATGCTATTTTAATCTCAAGGATCTTTGCTTTAAGAACAGCAGATATAATTACTTTATCACCTACAATATATGACACATTAACAATAGAGTGAACTGCTTTATATTAAATGATAAAAAGTCTTCCCACACACTAGTTTTTAAATCATTGTCTGAAATAAAAGAGCTTCTAATTGGGATACAAATGACATTATAATACAATTAACACCTCCTTGATCTTCATTCATTTTAGATCAACAGTGCTTTGATGAAAAGAGTTCAGGATTATTTTTCTTTTTGAATTCTAGG